>NC_134270.1:75624744-75935709 GCF_031893055.1 Leptodactylus fuscus
TAAATTAGAAACTGGATAACCCCCCTCCCCTAACCACTAAATTAAGGCATTATAAATTCTCTCAATGATTCTCCACCACATTCAGCTAGTTCAAGATCCAAATAATGTTACAGATAATTCTTGCTTTACCCACAAGATTGTGCCGCCACTGGGCCACTCTGTATTCAGTCATGTACAATTGTTGCATTGTCCACTATGTGCGCCATCACCTTTTTCCAACAAAATGAGCACTCTTAGTTGAATAGCAATTGTCTTGTTAATATCAAACAAATGAGGAAGAAATAAAGAATTTATGTCAGGACTGAAATAAGTTAATGTATTTTCTGGCTGTGAATATACACTTTGCTTGCATCGTAATTTTGGCAACTGATTTAAAACCTCAAATATAACTTTGAGTCCTTAGATATGAAGATTTCCCTATTGAAGCATTGACCCCTCTCTTAATTATTGAGGGATTTATACAAAAAGAGTGAATACTTAGCTATTTCTCAAGGGTTTGGCTCCAAATCATCAAACTGCTCAATATTCATTGACTGCAGAACAATTGGAAACATCTAACACCTTCAGCAGTTCCCTTCACTTTTCTTCTGTTCACTTAGTTTTCTAATTACCGCCGCTCTGGATCACTATTTTGCCATGGGGAAAAGAAAAATCTGGAATGTTTTCTGGCAGTTGCTTCTTTCTTTCTCCCCATTCAGAATACATGCAAGCTTAGCAAAGTCAAGGAATAGAGGGGGGTGGTAAAACTGTACCTGACGGGCAAAAGCTATGCCTGGTTATAACTAATGATGAGTGAACCTCTCAAGGTTTTTTTTTTTCATTTCGGGTTCAGGTGGCTCAGATTCCAGATTCATTTTAGGTCAAAAAAGTTTCACAGTGCAGCATGGAATAATATGAATGGTGGCAGTGATGGTAGCTGTTTGGGAGTCTCCAGCAGCATCCGCTGTAAAGTAAATGGAACATGATGATATCCAATGGAGACTGTGGTATCACTATCCTTCTAGGTGCTACAATGCCACTGGCAGCACTGAACACGCTTTTCGGGATATTGGGGTGTCGTGGCAATTATTAATATCGCAAATGTGATCCCTTATTCTTCTCCTCAGCCACTTCTTTGCTTTCCCCCCATAATTGTAGGGTCAGGGGCAGTTGAGGAGATATACCACTCCCATAGTTGTGCAGTTAACAAAATCCCTACATCTGTACCCCTGTAGAAACACTATTGAAGTTATTATTATTATTTATTTATTTATTTATATAGCACCATTAATTCCATGGTGCGTTACATTTGAGGTTGTCTGCCGGTTGGGGGTTGTCTGCCGTTTATGACCTTCAGATTATTGAAAGGACCTTGTCCTGGATTCCTGGTTGACTCTGCCAGAAGCTGCTGCAAAGCCTGTAGTCCCTCAAGATCTGTATCCTCAAGACCAAAATCCTGACCTCTCTCTCTCTACCTGCTTTCTTATGAAATTTTTACTTTTTAAATTTCTTTAGTCTAGGTAAAGGCATAAAATCTCAATGTGACATATGACAATCCTTTACTTAATAATGGAGGATTATGTAGATAATCTGTTTTCCCATAGTCCAAACAGCAGCACAACAGATGGGGTATTCCTGCCCCTGCGTGCAATCAGGACAGGTGGAACTTTTACTCAATCAAAGAACCTCCCCTATAAGAGGTCACCAGACCTCCCCCTCCTCGTGTTAGTTCTAAAGTAGAGATTTCCAAACCCTTCAGAAAATTAACAAGCCAAACATACAGGGAGGGAGCTTTGTGCTGCTGTTTGGACTATGGGAAAACAGATTATCTACATAATCCTCCATTCCCCATACGTCCAACACAGCAGCACAACAGATGGGGAGGTAGCAAGAAATTCCCCCCTAGGGTGGGACTTCCTGACAAACTGATGTCAATACCGAGCGACCGAAGGCAGCCGCCTCCGCGCTAAAATCGTCCAACCTATCATGTCTCACAAAAGTTAAGTGAGAACTCCAGGTCGCTGCCGCATAAATCTGGTCCAGGGAGATGGAATATCTCTCCCCACATGTCGTGGCAACTGCACAACTAGAATGTGCCCTTAAAACTCAGGCGGAAGTAGGCCCTGAGTACTGAATGCTTGAGAGATGGCCTCCTTGATCCATCTCGCCAATGTTGCCTTCAAGGCTCTACACCCCTTGTATTTTCTGAAAAGACTTACCAGAAAGGTTTTCTGGGTCGACGGGACTTTTTGGAATAAATCCCGGGAGATATCTTAATTGTACCCTGTCTGGAAGAATAGTAAATACGGCTCAGAGGCTGCTAAAGCCTGCAGTTCTCCAGTACGCTTAGCTGATGTGACGGCTAAGAGGAATTCCACTTTGCAGAAGAGGAACTTTAGTCCTATGTCTTGTAGTGGTTCAAAGGGGGGCCCACAGAGCCCCTGCAGTACCGTAGCTAAATTCCATTGGGGGATTAGGACTTGGATTGCGGGTCGGAGCCACCGGCCCCTCTTAAGGATTAACTTACCAACGAATCTTGAGACAATCTTATCCCTAATACGGCTGAAAGGGCAGCTACATGCACTTTTAATGTCACCGGGGTGAGGGCTTTCTCCAGCCCGCTTTACCAAAACTCCAATACCGTCTCCATAACTGGTATTGCACGTTGATTCTCTGTGCACCATTGCTGGTAAATTCTGCCAATCCTCATGTAGCTTCTATTCATAGAATCTGCCCTTGAGCAGGCCAGTGTTGTCCGCATGGCCTGTGACAATCCCCCATGTCCGTATAGGGTGCGGTCAACCTCCAGGCTGTCAGGTTGAACCTCTTCAGGTCCTGGCATAGCCACTTGTTTCGGGTTACCAGGTTGTGAAGAAGTGGAAGCCTCCAGTAATTCCCTCGACTCATCTGTATGAGGTGGGTAAATCATGCCCTTTTTGGCCAGAACGGTATGATGGCAATCACCCATACCTGGTCTTGACTGATCTTGGCCAATACCTTCGAAACCATGGGAAGTGGAGGGAAGATGTATGCCAGCCTGAACCTCCAAGGTATTGATAGGGCATCTACTGCCAAGGGGTTGTCCTCCTGGTAGAGGGAACAGACCCTCTCCACCTTGGCATTGTACTGGGTGGCCATCAGATCCACCTCGGGGAGACCCCTCATCCGAGTCAACTGACGAAAGACCTCCTGGTTGAGGGACCACTCGCCCGACACTGCTTCTCCCCTGCTGAGCTGGTCTGCCAGCACATTCAGATGTCCCCTTATGTGCACCGCACTGAGGTGGCTTAGATTTTCCTCAGCCCAGGAAAAAAATCTGATCTGTTAGCTTGAAGAGGGAGGGGACCTCATCCCTCCCTGCTTGTTCAGGTAGAGGACCACCGTGACGTTGTCCGTCCTGACTCTGACCGCCTTGCCGCGTAGATCCTGGGTGAAGTATAGCAGGGTTCAATACACTGCGCAGACTCGCGCCAATTCGATGACTGAGCAGTCTCCAGTCGGCTCCATGTCCCTTGTGCCAGGGTCTCCCCCCGATGCGCTCCCCAGCCATGGAAGGAGGCATCCGTTGTCAACAGGGTCCAGTCGGGCTGGACCGTGGACATCCCGTCCTTCAATAGGGACCACCATTGCAGTGATCGACGGGTACTGATGGACAACTGGATAGGCTTCTTCAGCCCTGAGGGGCTGCGGCTCCAAACCTTGAGGATCTCGCTCTGTAGTGGACGCATATGCTCTAGTGCCCATGGAACTGCATCTGCAGCTGCTGACATTAAACCTAGGACCTTCATTGAGGTTCTTACCCGAACCTCCCGCGTATCCGCCAGATGTTGCAACGCCCGACAAATCTACTCCTTCTGACTGTGAGGGAGAGATATCTCCATCCTCTGAGAGTCCACAATGAACCCAAGAACTGGATTCTGGTGGTGGGGACGACTGCCGAGTTTTGACCATTGATCAGCCCGCCTAACTCTTCTAGGAAGGCGATAGTGATCCTTAGGTGGGCCGCGAGAACCTCTGTTGAGTGGGCCTTTAACAGCCAATCGTCTAGGTACGGTATGATGAATATACCTTGGAGCCGAAGAGCTGCAACGACCGGGGCCACGACCTTTGTAAAGGTGTGGGGGGGGGCGAGGATATTCCGAACGGAAGAGCTGTGAACTGCAGATGACACAGAGTACCGTTCAGCACAACCCCGATCCTCAAGAACCTTCTGTGTGGCGGAAATATCGGGACGTGTAAATATGCGTCCCTTAAATCTAGGGTGACAAACCTGTCTCCTCGGTGCAGAAAAGGTGTCACTGACCTAATAGTTCCCTTCCGGAAATGGGTCTTGAGGACGTATTGGTTGAGAAATCTTAAATCGACCACCATTCTCTGACTCCCGATGTTTTGGGTCCCAAAAACAGTGGAGAGTAAAATCCGGTCGATTGCTCTGCCAGGCACTGGCTCTAGAGCGCCTTTGTCCAGGTATCCCTGAACAGCGTTCTCCAGAAGGATCTGCTTTTGAACACAAAACGCGGGTTTACACAAATTTGTCGGGTGGGTGAGATGTGAACTTTATTTTGTAGCTCGAATACACGAGCTGGAGGCCCCATGGGTCCTGAATGTGACGGCTCCATGCCGCCGAGAAGTGGGAAAGTCGACCTTCCACTGGCAAAGCGGATACAAGGGGAGGGGGGAGTAGACGTCAGAAGGTAGTTTTCTCCTTCTCAGGCTCTCGGATGGTGTGTCAATTTATACCTCCATAATGGTATCCAGCTCTTTCCAAAAGAGCCTGCCCGGCTCAAACGGAAGTGCGCACAAGTTGTATTTGGAAGTACTATCTGCCCTCCAGGGCTTCATCCACAGGGGGCGTTTTGCGGCCGTGGCTAATGAGATAGCCTTCGCCGCAATCTTCACTTGATACAAACCTGCTTCTGCCAAATAATCCACTGCTACGGAGGTGGAGGATAGGAACGCCAGAAGATCATCACAGGGAACACCTGTATAGATATCTCTACACAGAGTAGATCTATTACCTCGCAGGAACTGAACGACTTCTCCTGTTGAACTCCCACGGAGGCCTGCGCAGATGCTGCAGTATAAATTCGGTGCAGGGAACCCTCTGCACGCCTGTATATCGCCTCCTGGAGATTTGAGCCATCTTCTGATGGCACTAACGTGCGCCTCGATAATTTAGAGACAGCCATATCGACTCTTGGGGGACGACCCCAATGATCAAATTTGTAGTGACGCCGACACAGTAGGCATTAGTCAGGCAGCCCACAGGCAGATGGCACAGATGGAGAAGGCAGATCTAGCCTTCGGGTAGAGTACGAACAGTATAGAACTCTAGACCCGGTGCACTTAACATAAAAGTCTGTTTCCTTACAGACAGCAACACGAAAAAAAACTCCCTTTTTTTTTTTTTAAGGGACTTGTTCACTCACAAAAGTAGTCTTGGTGCACCTTAGCTTACCTCACCAGAGCTGTGGGAGTTGCTGGATAACTCACTGCCATCTCATAGGCTGCAGTTCCCATTAGCTGCGCTTTAGGGCAGCGGGAAGACCCGGCCAGATAGGTGCGGTAAAGCCATAACAATCGCACAGGGCATCGCAATAGACATGCACAACTATGCACTAAGCATAAAGGGAGCAGAAGCTGACACACAAATTCCATGCCTGTGAACTGTAACCCAGCCAGGCACCTACAGGCCACAGTAATAGACATAAGTGCTCACACTATGCACTAAGCATGAAGGGAGCAAAGGCTCCACACAAATTCCATGCCTGACTGTAACACAGACAGGCCATTGCAATAGAAATGAGTGCTCACACTATGCACCAAGCATGAAGGGAAGCAAGGCTCTCACACAAATTCCATGCCTGCCTGTAACACAGACAGGTACATACACACCACTGCAATAGACATAAGTGCTACACTATGCACTAAGCATGAATGGAGCAAAGGCTCCACCCAAATTCCATGCCTGACTGTAACACAGACAGGCCATTGCAATAGAAATGAGTGCTCACACTATGCACTAAGCATGAAGGGAAGCAAGGCTCCCACACAAATTCCATGCCAGACTGTAACACAGACAGGTACATACAGGCTACTGCAATAGACATAAGTGCTACACTATGCACTAAGCATGAAGGGAAGCAAGGCTCCCACAAAAATTCCATGCCTGACTGTAACACAGACAGGTACATACAGGCCATTGCAATAGACATACAATCGACATAATAGAGTGCCCATAGCAAAAAGTATCAGTGCTTTTAGTTTTCAGAAAACACAGAGGAAAGCTAGGACTCAGCTTACCTTATTGGGCAGTGAATGAGCTGTGCACAGCTGAACCATCAGACACCCTGCAAAGCAGGTAAGACAAAACCTAAATCTTTCTCTCAGAAGGAAAGAAAGAGAAGGAAAGAAAGGGAAAGAAGAAGGAGCTAACAGCCACCTTCTTCCGATCCCGGAGGAGGCCACAGGCCTCCTCACCACCTGTCCCTGTCCGCAGGACAGAAAAAAACACGAGGAGGGGGAGGTCTGGTGACCTCTTATAGGGGAGGTTCTTTGATTGAGTAAAAGTTCCACCTGTCCTGATTGCACGCAGGGGCAGGAATACCCCATCTGTTGTGCTGCTGTGTTGGACGTATGGGGAATGAAAATTCAGCTGCATTAAACTTGTGAGATGAAAGATTTACAATTTGTAAATTATTCTTCAGTGATGCCCTCACTCTGGTAAAGCCACAAGAATGAATTGTACTACTGTCTTTGGTCATCACACTTCCCTCCAACCTCTGAGCAGATATTGTCAGATGGGAGGGCTCTGGCCTAAAAATCTCCCTTTGGTCCAGTTTTGCCCCGCTCTTGTCTCGTGCGTGTGTTCATCTTGTTACGAAACTTTGCACCAAAAATCTCTTCCTGAACCCCCACCCCCAGTTGTTTCTCCTTCAGAGGATGAAGGTTCAGACCAGGTTCTGATGTAAGATGGCTGAATATGCTAATTTCTCATGGAACTCCTATAAATCTCTTAGGAACTCAAAATGGTAACATTCCTTTATTTGCTGTTGCTATAACCTGTTGTAAATGCTTGTCTTTCCTCTCAAAGCCTGATATGTCAGGCAAAGCTTTTGCTTTCTCTCTTTCAGAGTTATTCATGATCTCAAAATATATGTGTTCTTCTTCTAGGAGGAGGTACATTAACCTAAGTGAGCTTCCTGTTATTTCAGTCTCCCACTTTTCTCTCAGAGTTAAGGACTTTTAGTCTAGGTCAGGGGTTCTCAAACTGCGGCCCGAGGGCCACATGCGGCCCGCCAAGCACTTCTGTCTGGCCCCGCCGACAAAGCCGGCAGGCGTGCATTTATAATGAAGCTCCTGGGGAGCTCGGGCCAGGCCATGGAGCGCACTTCACTTTACCTATTGGAGGGCACTGCTCCCAATGTCTGTGCGACCTGCTCTGCCTCCGGCCCACTGTTTAAAAAGTTTGAGGATCCCTGGTCTAGGTGCTGGTGTTAGAGGGATCCGTACCTCCCTCGGCACAATATGTATGCTTAAGATAATTTTCGAGGGGTTGTATCTCCCACCAGCACCTAGAATAGTCCTTATAGAGCTTGGTCAGATTTTTGTTATTGTATACTTATGAAAGTATTTATTAAAAGGTCTTTTTTTTTTTTTTTTAGACTACCATACGTAAATGGCTGTTTCAAGGTTATCGACTGTCATCAGTGAAGAGCAGGGTACTGACTATCTGTGCGAAAGGTCTAAATGTGGGTCTGAAGGAGTACTATGTCTCATTAGGGAGAGATGGTACAGTGACTTATTAGACCATGCATGCCCTACTAAGAATTCTAGTTAAGGAATATGCAATTACTGTAAGACCTTCTTGGTGAAAAAGAGAAACTTGCTCCTAGTGCCACATTTGGGAGGTAGTTCCCGATACATTAATGGCTTTTCATAAAATTTAATTGCATGATCTGAGAATAATAGCCAAGCCAGAATACCTCCTCCAAAAGGAAGAAAGCCCATCCACAGACAATGTTCCAGAGTATTGCCTCTCATCAGTTCTGGTCTAATAATATACTGATGATGTAAGGGTAACAATGTTTTGATCTTTTGACTTCCATATCTCACCATCCAATACACCTTCAATCATCTTGGCTCATACATAAATTTGACTTGCAACTATTTAGCATATGATAAGTTATGCAGATTCTTGTCATGTTACTGTTTTTCTCCTAAAAATCTAAATTTAAATTTTTATTATTTTGTAAAGCTATCTTTGGCTTTCAACACTGCTTAAATCCTTCTGGGCATGCTCTTGATCATATTCAAGCATTTCTCGACCGAAATCTGATCCCAGGCCTCTTCTGCTATCAGTATTGTACTGCTTGTATATATGTCATCTACCTAAAAAGGGCTTCGGTGAAGAGTGAATGTCTGTGTCCTTCAGGGATCAGTACCTGTCCAACAGCTTAAGAGAAGAAGGCCAGGCACAGTGAGATGCTGACTGCAGTGGAGCAGCCATATTGCCGTCGTCCTGAAGCTGACATGTAGTCGCCGGTGCCTGTAACAAATTCTCCTGCCTTCTCTTTGTATACCCAATAGCTTATGGCCATAAGTCAGATGTCTGGTATTTAAAGGGGCTCTATCAGCAAAATCATGCTGATAGAGCCCCACATATGCATGAATAGCCTTTAAAAAGGCTATTCAGGCATCGCTAATGTTATATTAAACTACCCCCCAGTTTTAAAATAATACCCTAAAAAAGAATGTGATCAACTTACCCATCGTGCACGGTGGGCGAGCATTCAGGGTCCGCCGTCTTCTTCATCCATGCCTCCTCTTCCTACGATGTCCTCGGGTCCCGTCTTCCTCCGGCGCTCGCGAACTGACATTGCTAAAAAAAAATGGCCTGGGCGCAGGCCTTTTTTTTTTTTTTTTAGCAATGTCAGTTCGCGAGCGCCGGAGGAAGACGGGACCCGAGGACATCGCAGGAAGAAGAGGCGTGGATGAAGAAGATGGCGGACCCTGAATGCTTGCCCACCGTGCACAATCCGTAAGTAGATCACATTCTTTTTTAGGGTATTATTTTAAAACTGGGGGGTGGTTTAATATAACTTTAGCGGTGCCTGAATAGCCTTTTTAAAGGCTATTCACGCATATGTGGGGCTCTGTCAGCATGATTTTGCTGATAGAGCCCCTTTAAATATGGCGGTCACCATAGGATGTGGAATCCTTGTGGGTTTGTGAGTAGAATAGCGTAAGGATGTGACCACTGATAAAATCCATATTGGCATAATCTACAGACCCCCCTATTATAATTGAGGAGTTAGAGGATCAGTTGTATAACCAAATTGAGTAGGCAACAGATGCAGGAACAGTGGTTTTTATAGGAGATTTTAACTACTCAGATATTGACTGTGGGTCATGGTTCTACATCATCTGCAAAGAGGAATAAATTCATCACCTTGATTATTTCTAATAAATGTAGGACTTAGTGGAAATGTCATTATTGGCGATAACCTTGGTAATAGTGACCACTTACATTGTAGAAAACAAACAAAGGTTGGGAGGGCAAAATCCCTCAATTTTAAAAAGGCCAATTTTCCCAGGGTACAGACACCCACCATAATAGTACGGCAGATGTCAGGTATTTAATTATGGCAGCCATGGTGGCCGTATTATTCAGCAGACACCCAGTGCTACTGTACGCAAGCAGTGTCTGCACTGATCATGGGCATTAAGTCCTCTGGTGCCTTGGTCAAAGCTGACCAAGGTGCCATTTTCTCAGTGGCCGCCATTTTGTGAGGCTTGCCTTCACCTGCAATGAGATACCTATTGAAGGCTCCCAGGCTTGTCTGGCTATGTTGCTTTATACAGCTTCTCATACAAATGCCGATATTTTGCAATGCATTAAGATTGTAATGCATTGCAATAGAGATCAGACCCTTTAACCCCTTCCCGCCGATGGCATTTTTTGATTTTCGTTTTTGACTCCCCTCCTTCTAAACCCCATAACTTTTTTATTTCTCCGCTCCCAGAGTCATATGAGGTCTTAATTTTTGCGGGACAATTTTTTCTTCATGATGCCACCATTAATTATTCTATATAATGTACTGGGAAGCAGGAAAAAAATTCAGAATGGGGTGGATTTGAAGAAAAAATGCATTTCTGCGACTTTCTTATGGGCTTTGGTTTTACGGCGTTCACTGTGCAGCCAAAATGACATGTCCCCTATATTCTGTGTTTCGGTACGGTTCCAGGGATACCAAATTTATATGGTTTTATTTACATTTTGACCCCTAAAAAAAATTCCAAAACGGTGTTAAAAATTTTTTTTCCTAAAAGTCGCCATATTCCGACGGCCGTAACTTTTTTATACATAGGTGTACGGGGATGCATAGGGCGTCTTTTTTTGCGGGGCCGGGTGTACTTTTTAGTTCTACCATTTTCGGGAAATGTTATTGCTTTGATCACTTTTTATTCAAATTTTTATCAGAATTAAAACAGTGAAAAAACGGCGGTTTGGCACTTTTGACTATTTTTCCTGCTACGGCGTTTACCGAACAGGAAAAATATTTTTATAGATTTGTAGAGCGGGCGATTTCGGACGCGGGGATACCTAACATGTATATGTTTCACAGTTTTTAACTACTTTTATATTTGTTCTAGGGAAAGGGAGGTGATTTGAACTTTTAATACTTTTTATATATTTTTATATTTTTTTTTACTTTTTTTTTTATTTTTTTTTTTGCATTTATTAGACCCCCTAGGGGTGTTGAACCCCAGGGGGTCTGATCACTAATGCAATGCATTACAATGCTAATGCATTGCAATGCATTGCAAAAAAGCATCATCTCTTTTGCAGGCTGTATACACCAGCCTGCAAAAGAGAGAATTTGCAGACCGGCTGGGAGCCTTTAACAAGGCTCCCGGCTGTCACTGCAACATGACGTCAGCCCTGGAGCATGCTCCAGGAGCCGGCGATCCTTGCCAAAATGGCGGCGCCCATGCGCCGCCGGGAAAATGGCGCCTCCGGCGCCTTTGACAGCAGCGCCGGAGGGGTTAATGCCTCTGATCGGTCCGGGGACCGATCGGAGGCATTAGAGCCGGTTGTCTACTGCTTAAAGCAGTAGACACCCGGCGGCTATGACGGCCGCCCGGCTCCCGGGCGGTCGCCATAGTTACAGACCCGACACGCGCCGTACTATTACGGCGCATGTCGGGAAGGGGTTAAGGGGTCTAATAAATGCAATATAAAAAAAATTAAAAAAATCTAAAAAAAATAAATAAATAAAAAGAAGTAAAATTCAAATCACCCCCATTCCCTAGAATACCTATAAAAAATATTGTGAAACTCATACACATTAGGTATCTCTGTGTTTGTAACTGCCCGGTCTACAAACTTATAGAAATATTTTTTCCATGCGGTGAAGATCTTAGCGTGCTGAATCGCCATTTTTTTCACTGTTTTGTCTTTGATAAAAGTTTGAAAAAATGATCAAAGCAATAGACATTCCTAAAAATGGTAAAAACAAAAAGTAATTCTGGACTCTCAAAAAAACAAGCCCTATGCATTCCCATACACGAAAATATAAAAAAAGGTACAGGTGGCAGAATATGCCGACTTAGAAAAAATAATTTTTTTGCAAAGTTTATGTTTTTGCTAAGGGCTTAAACTGTAAATAAAGCTATATAAATCTGGTATCTCTGGAATCATACCAAAACATAGAATACAGGTGACATATCATTTTAACTGTATAGTGAATACCATAAAAACTTTCACCTTAAGAAAGTCGCACACATGCAATTTTTCTCCAATTCCAACCCATTCTGAATTTATTTCCAACTTCCCAGTACATTTTACAGAATAATAAATGGTGTCATTATGAAGAACAATTTGTCCCACAAACATTAAGCCCTCATATGACTCTGAGAATGGAAAAATAAAAAAGTTATGAGGTTTGCGAGTCAAGAATGAAAATCGAAAAATGACACTGATGGGAAGGGGTTAAATATCAAACGTGAATCATTTTCAGTAGGTCATTGTTCAATTATTACAAATTAGATTTTGCATATTTTAGATTACTCATGCTTCTTACATTGATGGATTTCTAAGCTTTAATGTAGCCATGTCCTTAGCAGAGGACACTAGTACACTGCTGATATAAGAGTACCCAAAAAAGGTTCAAGACAGCTCTAAAGAAGTTGCTCTTTATTGCGAGGACACAAGTGATTGCTTAATTACTGGTATTATTTTTGTGGATGAACATGGTAATTATCATGTGAACAGGTATTGGCCCTTCAGTATAAAGAGACCCCTTCATGCCATTTCAATATCTGCCCATTTCTTCTTCTGAAGCCGTGCTAATATATAGGACACATCTTGAGGAGTCAGCTGCTGGAAAGAGACATCTGACCTAGTTTTCAGCTTTATTATACTAAATCCTCTTTCAGGAAACATTCCAGCTGTGAGATGAACAAAATCCCCTATATGAGGACTGGATGGTGGTAAATAAAGAACACCGGGGATAATAGGAGTGCTGGCAAGAGTTTAAAGGTGCTAAGCTTTCCCAGCCCTGTGCATGATAATTCCACTGATGCTCCTGCATGAAACAGCTATATATAATATATATGAAGGAATAGCTTTATGAGCAATTTCCTATTGCAATGTAAACATTGATATCACTACCATTATAAGCTTCATTAGCAGCCATTCACAGAATACTGACAATCTCTGGAAAGATTGTGCAGTAAAATTGCACATATTTCCCTAAAAGTGGCATATAGTTACATATAGCTCTCATTTACTACATACATTGGCAAGATAGATAGTGCATACTATATGTATACCAGCCATTCAGGCATTAGGACAGTGTCATGCATGAAGAGACAATGGCCCTTCGGAAATGCTGCAACCCAAAGGGGAGAACTGAACTGGATGGCAGTACTAGTTGTGGGTGTAATGTCAGCGGTAGGCCAAGGACTTTAACTAATCTCCTCCAGCCTTCCGACTAGGGTGCCTGTGATGTACCTGATGGGTTAGTAGTTTCCAATGGGCACTTCCAGTTGGAGAGGGGTCATCTCTTACCTTGAGGCTGATGGTGTTGTTCGGACAGGCAGTAGTAGTTGTAGATGTAGATGTGATGTCAGCAGTAGGCCAATGACTTTAACTAAATTCCTTTAGCCCTCCTACTAGGGGGCCTGTGCTGTACCTGATGGAGTGGTAGTTTCTAACGGGCACTTCCATTTGGAGAGGGATCCTCTTCTACCCTGGGCCGCATGGTGTTGGTCGGATGGGCCCTGATGGTCAGTTCAGGAACAACTCAGGAGGCAGCAATACAGCTGAACCAAAGTGTAACTTTACTGAGGTAACTGGTAACACATGCAGCTTTCCAATGGGAGAGGTAGTGATAGAGTTTCACTATGGTGGCTGTTCCTAGACTTAGCATAAGGGATGCCCAGAATCAGGATGGCGGTTTGGTACCTTTTCTCTACCTCAGTAATAGATAGTCTCTGCCTCTCCCGTTATGACTATGGGGACTGAATTAAATGAATTCCCTGGATTCCAGATACCTGGAGATAAGATAAGATAATCCTTTAATAGTCCCACAGTGGGGAAATTTCATTATGTTACAGCAAGTGGGTCCTGGCTGAAATGTTCAGAAAACCTCAACTCTCTCTTAGCACGCTCTTTTCCCTCTAGGGGGCTGACAGCAGTTCTTCCGTCTTAGGGCTTTAGCTGGATTGCTGGCCAGATGGATCACTTTCTTTCTTTCAGGAGTTACAATAGTCTGAGCAAATAGTATTGCCTGCACCACTGCCAGCACACAACTGTCCTAATGGTTACAGAAGACCTCCAGTCTTCACCCCTAAGCCTGGGCCACTGACGGGGTGCACCAGCCCCACAGTAGAAGGATAAAAAAAAAAGGAAATAAAAACATAATAGGGAAGCTGCAAAACATTACCGTACAGGGAAAACACATATAAAACAATATAAAAACAATACATACAACATAGTGGCACATAAAACATAATGAAACAAAATTAAAAACCATGTCCACTGGGATGCTACAGAAATATACAATAATTAAAGTTTAAAGGGAGTCTATCATTAGATTATTATTATTTATTTATATAGCACCATTAATTCCATGGTGCTTTACATATTAGATATATGCATGTTTAACTAAGAACATGGGCGTTACTCCTGCGTTCCGAGCACAGCAGCGTCATCACCTGTATGCCACCTCCTTTCCATTCAGGGATGCTCCTTACTTTGCAAATTAATGTTCTTCCTCTTTCCTGCATCACCAGCAGCAAGTATCTTCAGCGACATCCAAATCCCGCACCTGCACAGTATGTTTAGAAACAGTGGCGGATCCAGGGTTTGCGGGGCCCTGGGCAATTGACTTTGGCGGGGCCCTACGCGCAGCGCGCCGCAGCAAATTAGGCCCCACCCACTTTTATGTTGACTCCTCCCATTCTCATTTATTTTTCATGTGATTCCACACAGTATAATCCTCCTACAGTCACACGTAAATTATATGTCCCCCCTCCATCTCTCCCCCATTTTCATATACACCCTTCATTTACCCCTAGTTTCATGTCCCCCCCCTCTATCTCTGTCCCCAGTTTCATGCCATTCTCCCCCTTTATCTGCCCACAGTTTCATGTCCCCCCCGTCTCTGCCCCAGTGTCATGCCATTCTCCCCCCTTCATCTGCCCCAATGTCATGCCATTCTCCCCCCCTTCATCTGCCCCAGTGTCATGCTGTTCTCCCCCCCTTCATCTGCCCCAGTGTCATGCCATCCCCCCTTCATCTGCCCCAGTATCATGCCGTTCTCCCCCCTTCATCTGCCCCAGTGTCATGCCGTTCTCCCCCCTTCATTTGCCCCAGTGTCATGCCGTTCTCTCCCCCTTAATGTGCCCCAGTGTCATGCCGTTCTCGCCCCTTCATCTGCCCCAGTGTCATGCTGTTCTCCCCCCTCCATCCACCCCAGTGTCATGCTATTCTCCCCCCTTCATCTGCCTCAGTGTCATGCCGTTCTCCCCCCCTTCATTTGCCACAGTGTCATGCTGTTCTCTCCCCCTTCATCTGCCCCAGTGTCATGCTGTTCTCCCCCTCCATCTGCCCCAGTGTCATGCCGTTCTCTCCCCCCTTCATTTGCCACAGTGTCATGCTGTTCTCTCCCCCTTCATCTGCCCCAGTGTCATGCTATTCTCCCCCCTTCATCTGCCCCAGTGTCATGCCATTCTCCCCCCTCCATCTGCCCCAGTGTCATGCCGTTCTCCCCCCCCCTTCATTTGCCACAGTGTCATGCCATTCTCCTCCCCTTTATCTGCCCCAGTGTCATGCTGTTCTCCCCCTCCATCTGCCCCAGTGTCATGCTGTTCTCCCCCTCCATCTGCCCCAGTGTCATGCTGTTCTCCCCCTCCATGTGCCCCAGTGTCATGCCGTTCTCCCCCCTTCATCTGCCCCAGTGTCATGCCGTTCTCCCCCCTCCATCTGCCCCAGTGTCATGCCGTTCTCCCCCCCTCCATCTGCCCCAGTGTCATGCTGTTCTCCCCCCCTTCATCTGCCCCAGTGTCATGCTGTTCCCCCCTCCCCTTCATTTGCCCCCCAGTTTCTTTGGGCCCCCTCCATCTTTGTCCCCAGTGTCATGCCGTTCCCCCCTCCCCTTCATTTGCCCCCCAGTTTCATGGGCCCCCTTCATTATGTTCCACCTTAATATTTAATACAAAACAAACACTTACACTCACCTTCCATCACTCACCTTCCATCGTTCCCCCGACGCTCCTCTCTCCAGTCACATACGCGATGCAGGAGCTGTGAGATCAGCTCCTGCTTAGCTCCAGCCCGGCTTGCGTGTGTAAGCGTGATGTGATGACGTCATCGCGCCTACACACGCAAGCCGGGCCGGAGCTTTAAAGCAGGAGCTGATCTCACAGCTCCTGCATCACGTATGTATTCCAGCTCATCGGCGGACGGACGCCGATGAGCTGAAATCGTGACAGGCAAGTGCCGGGGGGCCCCCAGAGGCTCTGTGGGCCCCGGCACTTGCCCGAGGCTGACCGGGACCATTTTGTTAGGGCCGGGCCGCGCCGGCTCGCCCGGCCCTGGATCCGCCCCTGTTTAGAAAGAAAATAAAGATAGTTGGTGGAGCATATAGTGCATGCTCCGCTTGGTAACCACTGAGCTGAAGCAGAGGGATGGTGATTGTACTTCCTGGGGTCAGTTAGTGCAGTCTTCTCAAAAAGTGTGATCTTTTGTGTTCCACACTATGGGATGCAGCTAATGTTTGCATGGGTATATTCCTGTTCTGTTTTCCTACAACTACCATAATGCCTTTGGCCACCAAGAACTGACTTACATCACCTCACTCTCTCACTTCCTCCACCTCCTGTTCTCACTCACACCCCTACCCTGGTTCCTGCCCGACGTGTATTTGTGATTTTTACACTTGATAAAGGGTGACTTACAACCTGAAACGCATTGTGCTGTACTGTTTATACTTCATTAAAGCTGTTCATATCCATATGATTGCTTCCCGTTTTTTCTGTACGACCTTTGAGCGTGGACTGTCTTCTCCATTCGCTGTCCTATTTGCCTCCCGGGTTTCCGTTGTTTGGTGATGGAACCGCTGCCACTCTCACCAGAATTATTCACCATACAACTGTAACTCTGGGTGCTGTGATTCTGTCACAACCCCATCAGGTGAGAAGCCAACTGGTCGCTTTTCATCATCACAAGATTTGTTACACTTAGTGTAGCTCGGTGTCTTTTCTTTTCCTTTTGCACTAATTGTCTAAACTCCAGACATCCATTTCTGTTGTTGTTGTACAGCTCCTTCCTGTAAGAAAGACAACATGTTATGCAAGGAAACCTAGAGGATAAAACTTTTAAAAACAGTCCAACTTATCAGAAATTAATACAGGGCAAGTCTCTTGCATCGTCTCTCTCAGATCAGTCTTTAGTTCTCGAGCAAGTCCCCCTTTTCTGGCAGCTGGGACCCCTTTCCATAAAGTCAAAGCCTACACCACTGTCTCCTCGTCCTACAGGCGGCAGCTGGACCAAATGGTTGACTCTCCTCACTAGGCTCCCTTCTTTTTTTTTTTTTTTTCCATCTAAAGCATATATGACCCTTTAGATTTCCACTGATATTTCTCTTCACTCTCTGTATTGGTTTCTACCAAACCTGTATCTCATAACCCTAAAAGGTTTTCATATGAGCCTCCAACTCATATGTGCACATCGCATAGCGTGTTTTGTAAGGGCAGTATGAGTATTGTTGGGAACATCTTTTCAAGTGACTGAGAAACCTCTATTAATTTATAAAGTGCCTGGCCACATAGAGACACTGTACTGGAGCATTAGGCAGTCTGCCTCCCAATACTCTTTTTACCTGCTGGCTGGCAGCATTGTCCTTTGCTTTAATAGCCAGGCCTGGTCCTGCAGTGTTTGCCACCACAGGACCAGCCCCGCTTTGTTTCAGCCTGCTCCACTAGTGCTTTGGCCCCAACGCCAAGAGGGACAGCAAGGCCTCCTCCCATGACTTCTTCCACCATCTTTCCTACCACTCATTTTACCACTTACCCATTTTGCTGGTACCTATCATCAAGGAGTTTTGCTGATTCCTTGTGATTCTGCCATGCTCTTGGGAGGGTTTGCTAGTACCTGGTCATCCAATCAACTGCACTAAAAAAATTGGCTAGGAATTCTGTTGCACCCTACTCCACTTGCCTACTCAAGGAGTGAATTTCTGCTCTGGTGCCTGTAGAAATTCACCTAAACAAATCACACAAACTTGCACGCAGGTTTCATTATAACCAGTAGTTCACTGAGCAGTTGCCTGAATGCAGCAAAAGTTAACAGCAGTTTCCAGAGTCATAGCTAGGGTTTCAGCATAGGGAAGGCTGCAATTGAGGTATATCAATATTACTATATTACAGTATCACTATTCAGTATATACAGTAGTGACTTAGAGGGAATGACTCTGACTGTAATTGTTCACATTTTTCATCTCTTTCATTTGGACCACCATGATCACTTCTTCCAAAAGTGACTTCTCTTTGTAAAGTTTCAACATGCAAGATCCCCCTGATCAGTTGGGACCGTGGCACTTGTGACACTTGTGACATAATTTCCCACCAAACTCCAAAAATGGGCCAGATAAAATTGTTGGCACCTTTTCCAAACTGTCGGTCAATAAATTTGTTTAAAGCATGTGATGCTCGTTCAAACTCACTTGTGGCAAGTAACAGGTGTGGGCAATATAAAAATCACACCTGAAACCAGGTAAAAAGGAGAGAAGTTGACTTAGTCTTTGCATTGTGTTGTGTGTGTGTCACACTAAGCATGGTGTCTGAGGATTTGAGAACCAAAATTGTTGAAAAATATCAACAATCTCAAGGTTACAAGTACATCTCCATAGATCTTGATGTTCCTTTGTGCACAGAGTGCAGCATAATCAAGGAGTTTATAACCCATGGCACTATAGCTAATCTCCCTCAATGTAGACAGAAAAGGAAATTAGATGAAAGGTTGCAACACAGGATAGTCTGGATGCTGGATAAGCAGCCCCAATCAAGTTCCAAAGAAATTCCAGCTGTCCTGCAGGCTCAGGGTGCATCAGTGTCAACACAAACTATCCGTTGACATGTAAATGAAATGAAACGCTATGGCAGAAGACCCAGGAGGACCCCCTGATGACACAGAGACATAAAAAAGCTAGACTTCAGTTTGCCAAAATGTACATAAGTAAGCCAAAATCCTTCTGTGAAAGTGTCTTTTGGACTGATGAGACCAAGATAGAGCTCTTTTGGTAAAGCACATCATTCTACTGTTTATCAAAAACAGAATGAGGCCTACAAAGAAAAGAATAAAGTACCAACAGTCAAATATGGTGGAAGTTCAAAAATGTTATGAGGTTGTTTTACACAATATACTGGCATGACTCTAGGCTACTACCTACTGGATTACTCCTGAAGATATCAACTGGTATTCACTTATCGATCCCCACTCCTGCCCAGGGACTCTTCTGCTTCAGCTCAATGCTTTTGCTGCATATTACGTCCCAATGTTAAACAGCATTGGGACATAACATTAGATGCTGTTCAGCATCAGGACATAATATATGGTGCCTTCTGGAGGTTGAAAGGCACAGGAGTGGCAGGGATGGGTAAGTAAATATCAGCCGTTATCTGTAGAAGTAATCCAGTAGGCAACAACTACCTTTTAAAAAGAAAAAAAGCAATGGTCCATGTTCACAATTGTTATGTAAATATATGCAGTTAACAGACTGGCCTAAAAATCGATGTGTCCCATTTGTGTCATGTCCCAGAGGCCTACAAGGCAGACCTTGCCTTGAATGCCATCATACAGAAATTAAAGATGTATGGTGACTTTACTACTGCATCAGATCAGTACAAAATGTTTCATACAAGAGCTAAAAGGCAGAGAGCTCATTAAAGGGAAGGGAAAAAGGGAAAAAATGTAATCCCTACACTAATCTATACACCCTCCTCCAACCTACTTTTTAAATAACATAATTTAGCAAAAATGTATATTTACCAATATTCTGTGACCGCCTCAGAGACATCTTCTGGTTATCTGGTCACAATCCATTTTCCTATTCCAGGAAACGGAACGTCACTACTACTCGCCCCACCCCACTCCACCCCATCATTCTTCCTATGGGACAACCCATCCCTGTTTTCTGACTGCCGCCGCTGTTGATCTATTGTTCCACTGTACAGCCAATAATCCACCTCTACTGCGGTGAATTAGGGGGCGTTCACACTACCGTCGGTGTTTGACAGGTAGTGTCCGCTCCTAGTGTCCGCTCAAAATCTGGCACGGACATTAGGAGCGGACACTAGCTGTGTCCGTGACACCTGTCATTTATTTAAATGGGCATCGGGGGCGTTCTTTTGCATTCCGTGCCCGTCCTTCCCTGTCCGCAAGTGAAGATGTCCGACTTCTCAAGCGGACAGAAAAACCCCACATGTAGGGTTTTTCTGTCCGCTTGAGAAGTCGGACATCTTTACATGCGGACAGGGAAGGAAGGGCACGGAGTGCAAAAGAACGCCCCCGATGCCCATTTAAATAAATGACAGTTGTCACGGACACAGCTAGTGTCCGCTCCTAATGTCCGTGCCAGATTTTGAGCGGACAGTAGGAGCGGACACTACCTGTCGGACACCGACGGTAGTATGAACGCCCCCTTAGAGGTGCCAGTGACCTAGACCGTCCTGCCCTTCCAGGCCTCTTTACAGATATGGACTACCAGGTCTACAGACTCTATTGGGTATAAATATTACTTAGTACAAACATAACACATATCAACACATAACAGTAAAAAAACCATTTTCTTATAACACAGATACATAATATTATGTCGGGAGGGTCATCAGTTACCTCTAGTTTCACAGCTTTAAAATTACGTCCATACTGTCGTTCCATACTGTACCCACCTAGTAATTTTTAAATACCACAATACTGTGCCCACACAGAGTTTAATATGACCTAGGCATGCAGGTCACATAATGCCAACACATTGCCTAGAGAGTACAATATGTTGCCCTTATAGCCATATAATAAACTCATATGGTAAATATGACCATATAAATTGTGCATCCAGTGCAAATTTTGTTACCAAAGAGCCCATAGTGTCTTGTTCCCAAACAAAGAATGAACTTGCAAAAGAATTCAACTGTGCAAGAGAATTATGCTGCCCTCTACTGACTGAAGAGAGTAAAACTTGTAATGTGTTACTGACACCTAATTTTCTTACACACAAATCTCCTTCCAGCTGTCGAGACCTTCAGAATTCGGTGGGATAGAAGAGAACAGTTCCTGAAATTTGTGACTATGCTGCTCTATAATGCAATTCCCATATAAAATAAAATGGCTTCAATGTTTCACTTCTAATGACGAATCTGACCCTGATGATAGTGTACAACAGATATTTCGTCTGTGGCTATCCATAATACTCTAGCAGGGTGATATAGTCATGTACATGCCTTAAAACAGTTTACCTGTATAGAACAATGTTTTTCAGGATTCTTGCCAGTAACTCTTCCACCATTGGCCCCTAAGTAGTCACGTGTCCTGCTCTGTATAGCAGCACTTGTAAGCCACTCCATACTCAACTTCACTGTTATTACTCTCAATAATTCAAACAAAACTATAGGCCCATGTTTGCCTGGTTTAATACAATCTTCTCTCTACATAAGTCTGCAAACCCTACTTGAACACAGCATGGAGAAAATCTTCATAAGGCATTTACTGAAGAAGCTTATAACTATAGACCAACTTTTTAATCAATGGCCTTAAAGCGGCCCTCCAGTCTAAACTAAAAATTTGAATACATATATAAAACACCGCATGAAATTCTAAGACACAAACGCTACCCCTATGCTTTTGAATGGCATCTATCAAAGAGTGAATTGGAGGGTCACTTTGAAGAAGGTGTTTTTTGGACATATAATGCTAACTCACTACCAGGAATACATCATTTATCAAAATCCATGCCCCCTTTGTAAACTAGCTGATGTCTACTCTCCCCATGCCTACTCTCTTGTTCATCTGTATGTCCTTTCATATACATGGTGCTGCTGAAGGAATGTACTCTATCAAAGGGAGCAGGAGTGCAGTGTTATACTGGATGAGTCCCTACAATGAACAAATGCAGAGTTAGAAAAATCTCCTGACTTACAATAGTGTGAAGGAACTCTATAATCTCCAGAATTATAGAATCTCTAATTTCTATAAAATATCTGGCAAATTACACTCTTCTGCCTCCTGCTTGTAAGAGTTGACGGGTAAAAACCCATCACAAGCAGGAGACAGAGAAGACAGACTGAATCTAGGATAATAAGAAAGTTATGAAGTTACTCCTCTGACTTACACTGCTTGTGTAAATTATCTGTCTATGCTGTGCGAAGAATCTCAGCTGTATTTCCACTTCACACTTCTGTCCCAAGCCTCCTGCTTGTAAAAGTTGACAGAAAGAAACATACCACAAGAAGGCAGGAGGGGAGACAGGCTGAAACTGCATCACGTAGGAAAATACTGAACTCTGCGGTGTAAACTAAAGGGGTTGTGCCAGACTTCAAAAATATGGCTGTTTTCTTCTTCTCACTAAGTGTCATCATGTCTGTTGGTTTACGTGGTCATGCTGCAGCTCAGTCCTATTAATTTGAATTGGATGGACATTTGGCATTGCCAACGGACATTATGTCATTTTCTGAGAAGAAGAAAACAGCCATGTTTCCGAGTCCTGCACAACACCTTTACCCTTAAGTACTATCATGGTGTCTGTCATAATGATATGTGTATGATAGTGGTGTATGACACCATGATAGTACTTAAGGGTTAAACAGCTTCATTTCTAGGTCACTGACCTACTACTGATATCCCGTAAGACTCAGAGCAGGGAAAAAGCAGTTCTTGAAACTCTAGCTTTGCCTTTGTCATGGAACCATCCAATATGGCAGATAAACCATAAATGCCAAATTAAATGAAACTAGTATGTATAAGACAAACACAAAAACTTCTGCATTACTTCTTATTAACATTCTGTGCTGCACTGGGCAACAAAAATTGCTCAGGTGCTCTTTTAACACCCAAACTATAGCGGCCCCTGGTAAACTGCAATACATGTTACTGTGCCATATTACCAAACAGATACAAAGAACAGCACCAAACTGTATATGGTGAAGTAACACCAGGTGAGGTAGTATGTAGACAGATAGAAAGCTTCTCACTTTGTATGGTCGTGAGCGAACACAACCACCAAACAGCTTATGAACCACTTAACAGGGGGGTTCCTCCCTAGATGATAAACAGTTTCAGGACCCGTGCCAAAAGGACCAGGAGATAAGGATCACCGCGCTTCACCAGATGGATAGAAAACCAAACTTTCTTTATTGAAGTCCAAAAGTACACAACGCGTTTCGAGCTTACTACTGCCCTTTCTCAAGTGTAATGAACTTTTCACTGTTGGGCTGGATGCACCCTTAGCATCAGGAACTGTGCACCAAGTAACATCCAGTACCTGCCACAAACTCTCTAGCCTCCTTCTTCATATTACTGATTCTTCCCCTGCAAATTAATCTGAAATATAATCTGTATCTTCCTATCTCTTGTGGTGTTCTGTATAGAAGGATGAATGAAGCAATCTGTAGTATATTACTATTCTATATCTCACCATGTCACTCCTTATGCCACTCTCCTGCATTCTACCATGATGAGGTTAGGGGCGCCTCACCACTGTGATCTGCTATGGTCAACTTTTCTCTAGAGGAATATGCTGGAGTAGGCATTAAGGGCTCCCCTCCTTTAGCCAGAACTGACTGTCATATCAACTGTATTGTTCTTCAGCACTGCCAACATCATAACAAATCAATGAACACTGAGTGAAATCACTGGGCCCCTGACAAGCACTTTAATAAGGTATGTCACTTTACTAAGATTTGAACAATGTTATCTTATAGTGGTGAAATGGTTATAGAATAGATATGCCTCATCTACAGACCCAACAATTGTGCTGCATTGATACATTCTATGAAAACAGCAATAGTAGTAATAATAGTGATAATAATGTAAGAGTAATCTGTGTTTCCCCATCTCAGATGTGTTATGTCAGCTGCCTGAAGATTCCTCAAACTGACGGTGTCAAATGCGTCTGCATGACATTTGTAAAAGCTCCCACTGCAATGCACAGTACAGTACATTGACATTAGACTGTAATAGTACTGCATTGCTTGCTCTATACACTTGCTTGTCTAACATCACTGCAGTCCTCTGCCTCAGTCTAACTTTGCTTGACAATGTTACTGAGTTAATAAACCTCATCACGTAGCCATAGCCATTTATAAAGCATAACCACTCGGATGCCAAGTGGCCAGTTTGTATGAATTATGCTTAGCAGCTGTATTATTTGTGCTCTTTTTCCAGAATTACACCTCTGTATGACTTTCATTCGGTTTTGGCAAGTGATAATATCCCTTAATGCAGATCTGCAGAAAATGTAGCAGTGGTTTAAATAAGAACTCCGTCTTGTGCCTCTGCAGCTTCTGTGAGGTACCTACTATACAAGGAGGCACCAAGCTTTCCATCTCATTTCCTCAATCACTTATTTGGGATTCAGCCTTGAATAACCCTTTAATATCTTACAGTATTCATCTCTGCAGTGCTATGTTCTCTATAGCTAACCTATGTATATGGTATAGGTAAAGACATCACTGTATAGAGACCCTTAAAGGGCATTTACTTAAAAGGACTCCTATTCACAATGCCTTTGACAAGGCACCCAAATCTGGCTAACCTATTCCCATATCCCCATTTGACCCATAATCTTTGGATCAGATTTATAATTCCTTATGAATTCTATTGTAAACTATAGGTCACTAGGAAATTTGTTGTCATGTCTATGGACTGTCATTGCAGCAAGACATCCATATAAAATTAGCAGGATGATTGTGCGCTTTTCTGTCTCTCCGTACACCCTTCACTAATACCCTGACACATATACTGTACAAATTCTCTTACTTAGAGTATCTAAGCCTGGATGCCTCACATTACTCTTCTATGCCTTTCCAATCCATTAGTCCCTAATGACAAATCTCTACATGCAGATACTTTAACGCATTGCACATCTGTCTAGAAAATTACTGCAAGCTTTCTTGAATCCTATCAGTGTCCTTTTTAACCCCCAACATACTTGTCCCATCTCCTGTCTGCGTTTCAAGCAGAAACAGTATTAGGCTCCATGCACACTAACATGTGCTTTAACAGTGTGTTAGCCGTGTTTTTTAGCTAGCACAATGACCGATTATATTCTAATGACCCCCATACACGCACAATTGTATTATCACAGGTATGTCTAAGGGGCAAAACAAAATAGGTCCTAAACCTGTCCATTTTGTGGTCCATTAATGGGACTGTGGAGGCATGGGCAGCACACATGTCACCCAAGTGTCTTCTATGTCGTTTAACCATGGATCCAGCGCATGCACATGTTCATGGGCATGTAACCTTACAATTTTGAAAAACCTCACTAGGCAAATAAATATTTAGCCATATATTAGGGTAACATAGTAACAGGATGGGTCTAATGATGTAATTATGTTAGGCATTATGACATCCCTAAAGGAAGTTATCTACTTTGGAAAATCTCTTTTGTGAGAGGAGTCCCCCAAGGATAAGCTATCCCCAGTTTGGTCCACTACTTTGGTCTTCAGCAATAATATGCTGTAATTAGAGATGAGCGAACAGTGAAATGTTCAGAGTTCGAAGTTCAATTTGAGTAGCCGCTTCATACTTGACTGTTCGATTGAACATCGAACCCCATTATAGTCTATGGGGAATAAATACTCATTTAGGGGGTAACCACTATTCGACTCAGGAGGGTTACCAACTGGGACAGCAGGGAAAGCATGTCTGGGGGTATCTAACATGCCCAAGTCACTGTATTACGTTGGGATCCCTGTCAGCTTGCGATATGCGGGAGCTGACTTTTTCCCATAGGAATGCATTGAGCAGCGTTGATTGACTGAATGCCATACAGAGTACAGCATTTGGCCAATCAACGCTGGTGCTGCCGGAGGCTCGTCTGTGAGGAGGCGTAGTCTAAGATTGGACCAAAATGGAGACTCCTGTGGACCGATCTTAGACTCCGCCACCTCCAGCAGAACCATCTTTGATTGGCCGAATGCTGTACTCTGTACTCTGGTCAATGCATTCCTATGCCGAGATGTAGTAGTGTTGGGTGTGTGCTCAGCTAGGCTACACCGGAGATGCAGCCGAGTTGAGTGCACAGCCAGCACTGCTACACCGGAGATGTGAACCCTGCTGCACACTCAGCTCTGCTGCATCAGAGATGCGCTGAACCCTGCTGCACACTCAGCTCTGCTGCATCAGAGATGCGCTGAACCCTGCTGCACACTCAGCTCTGCTGCATCAGAGATGTAGCAAAGCTGAGGATGCGCTGAACCCTGCTGCACACTCAGCTCTGCTGAATCAGAGATGCGCTGAACCCTGCTGCACACTCAGCTCTGCTGCATCAGAGATGCGCTGAACCCTGCTGCACACTCAGCTCTGCTGCATCAGAGATGTAGCAGGGCTGAGGATGCGCTGAACCCTGCTGCACACTCAGCTCTGCTGAATCAGAGATGCGCTGAACCCTGCTGCACACTCAGCTCTGCTGCATCAGAGATGTAGCAGAGCTGAGTGTGCGCTGAACCCTGCTGCACACTCAGCTCTGTTTCGTCTCCGGTGTAGCAGTGCTGAGCGCACGGCCAGCGCTGCTACATCTCGGCATAGGAATGCATTGACCAGTGTTGATTGGCCGAATGCCATACAGAGTACAGCATTCGGCCAATCAACGCTGGTTCTGCCGGAGGAGGCGGGGTCTAAGATCGGTCCACAGCAGTCCTTTATTATTATTGTTTATTTAAATAGCACCATTAATTCCATGGTGCTTTACATTTGGGAGTTACATACAGTACACAAAATATACAGGTAGATATAATACTAACAGTGACCGACTGGCACGGTGAGGTGCCCGCGAGGGCTTACAATCTATGGGGGGCAGTCTCCAGTCTCCATTCTGGTCCAATTTTAGACTCTGCCTCCTCACAGACGAGCCTCCGGCAGAACCAGCGTTGATTGGCCAAATACTGTACTCTGTATGGCATTCGGCCAATCAACGCTGGTCAATGCATTCCTATGGGAAAAAGTCAGCTCGCGCATATCGCAAGCTGACAGGGATCCCGACCAGATAGAGGCCCAAAGAGCTGTGTGAGTGACATTCCCCCCTAAATAAAGGTAATCCCTAGCTAACCCTGCCAGTACATCTATCCCTGTCTCACAGTCACATAGTTCACAGTCTCATATGACCCGGATATTAAATCCACTGTTCGTATAAATTGGAGGTCACCTGAATTAGCCAGCCAATTACTTTTTTTCAATTTTTTTCAATGCCTCCGTTGTCGTAGTTCCTGTCCCACCTCCCCTGCGCAGTTATTGGTGCAAAAAAAGCACCAGGGAAGGTGGGAGGGGAATCAAATTTTTTGTGAGTTTGCCACCTGGTGTTGAACTCGAATCGAACAGCCTGATATCAGATCGAACAAGTACTCTATCGAACGCTGTTCGCTCATCTCTAGCTGTAATATGGATGGAATCTGGTAGCAAGAGTCAAGTGTTCTGCAACGCTAGCACAGAAGAAATGAAACATATTCAATACTCATCGGGTTGTCCACTTAATCCACAAAGAGACTGGATCATCCAAGCGAGAGACAATTTTCATAGTCACTTTCCCGGTTAATACTGCAGATGAGAGAGCCCACCGTATTAACCCCAACTTTTTTAATTTCTAAGATTTGGAAATAGGTTTTCAATATTATTGAATCGACAGGCAGGAGGCTAGAAGTAATTTCCACCACTGACAGGGTCACACTGTTAACCCCTCAACTACTAGACTCTTGGGTACCACCAATATGCTAATAGTCCAACCCTAGTTAGTATCATTCACACACCTATGAATGTTTCTGGAGGTTCAATATCCCTTTAAGAAAGCTTAAATCCTATATCATGTTACTATATTTACTGCAGTACATAGTGTTTCAGTACATTCAATGCCATTCGCCATATTTATACTAGAATCAGTATCTTTACTATGCAGAAGCTGACTCTTTAGTAATATATGTTCACAGATGATTCTATATATACCCCTAGCGATACAGAGGACAATTCTTCCTCAATTTATATTCCACAGGCTTCTTCTGTGCATTTCCTACTCGTTCCTTGTCTCTTCTTAGATTATATGTGTATATTTTCTTCTTATTCTGGTGCATATTGTGCATGTGCTGAGAGAAAGATGTGGATGTACTGTTGAGATTGTCAGATGTAACAGAACTGAATTTTTCATTTGGCTATAATATTGTCTTATCTGTGGCTTCACATAGGACCACAGGTAAACCTGCTGCGTCATCAGACTCAAGCGAATAAAAAAACTCAGCTCTGCTACATCTGTAATCTCCCTGCATGAGCTAAATGATGAATGATTGTGCTGCATCTATAGAGATGAATTGTGCAGAGCATAGTAGTGGTGGGAGGGTGAGTGCAAGAGGCTGCTCTCCTAGAGGTGGCGTGGAGCAAAGAGCTTTTGCTGTACAGATTACAGCCTATGCTGCAGTGGCCATGTTAATGGAATGCTAAATCTATATCTCTTCTTAGTGAACCTCAGCAGCAGCAGCAGCAGCTCCGGATAATTCCAAAGCTCCTTCCAGTCCTACATGCACGCTATCAATTCATCCCTCCCCCTTCTTTACCAATACATGTCCTGCAAATGAAAAAGCCAGTACAGCATAATGATATAAGGTATCTCTAGAGGATCCAGAGCAATTTCGAGAGCTGCCGGCATCACAATTGAGAACGATGTATTGCAACACTCTACGACAACGGCTACTTAACTCTTTCGACAGCAATTTTAGAGCAGTGCATTGCTTATAGTTGCAGCCATATAAATGGAGGCTTGACCTGGTTCGCCATTTATCCCATGCACATGGTTTGATGTAGTCTTTGCTATTAAATATGACTGTGATAAGCAGATCGGATTGTAACCTATTTATATGCTCCTTGACATTGAAATTACAACACCAAGAAGGATATGTGATATTATAATGATAGATATCACAGGATTGAAAGACTTGAAAAACATTCAAAATATCTTGGTTTATTCATATCAAGTATGAGCAGCACACACAGAAATTAGTAATTAGTGACAGTACTTGTGACCCCAGAACTGACTGCAGTTATAACTACATTCAGGTCAGTGGCGTAACTAGGAATGGCGGGGCCCCGTGGCGAACTTTTGACATGCCCCCCCACCCCCTCAACTGACACTGACACTGAAGACCTCGACCGACCCCCCTCCTCCGCATTCCTGCACGCTCTATTATGTCCCTTAGTGGCCCCTGCACACAGTATTATGTCCCTTAGTCGCCCCTGCACACACTATTATGCCCCTTAGCGGCCCCTGTACACACTATTATGCCCCTTAGCGGCCCCTGCACACACTATTATGCCCCTTAGCGGCCCCTGCACACACTATTATGTCCTTTAGTGGCCCCTGAACACAGTATTATGTCCCTTAGTGGCCCCTGCACACAGTATTATGTCTCATAGTCGCCCCTGCACACACTATTATGTCCCACTGTGGACACCCATAAACAGTTATTATACTCTGGGGTCTTTTCAGACCCCAGAGTATAATAATCGGAGACCTGGGGAATATAAACATAAAAAACTACTGTTTCTTACTAGAGATGAGCGAGTACTGTTCGGATCAGCCGATCCGAACAGCACGCTCCATAGAAATGAATGGATGCACCTGGTACTTAACACCTTAACACCCCGCGTGCCAGCTACGTCCATTCATTTCTATGCGAGCGTGTTGTTCGGATAGGCTGATCCGAACAGTACTCGCTCATCTCTATTTCTTACCTGTCCCCCAGCTCCTATGCTGTTGGCCTCCACTGCCGTCCTTCTTCAATGACGTCGGACGTCACATGACCCGGGACGCAGGCCGGGTTCATGTGACGTCAGACAACTAGGAAGGAGGCCTGGCCGGATCGTGGAGAGGTAAGTAACAGTGTTTTTTTTATGTTTCTTACCTTTGTTGGGCCCACAGTGTCACTTACCGATCCAGGCCCAGCCAGGATGGGTAAGTAAGTAGAGCCCGTTACCGGCTGGAGTTACTCCAGAGGTAACGGCCTATTAAAAAAAAAAAAAAAAACGCAGCTGTAGCGACTGTCACCAGGCCCCCTAATGTCCCGGGCCCTGTGGCAGCCACTACCACTGCTACCACAGTAGTTACGCCACTGATTCAGATACATGGTGTGTCACCCTCTCAGTAATGAGGAAGAGCCTGGAATTATTCAGTGTGTCACTTATTAGTTACACTACCTGTGACCCCAGAACTGAGTGCAGTTATAACTACATCCAGGTATATAGTGTGTCACAATCTCAATAATGAGAAATAGCCTAGAATTAATCAGTGTGTCACTTACTTATTAGTGATTATACCTGTGACCCCAGAACTGAGCGCAGTTATAACTACATCCAGGTACATAGGGTGTCATTCCCCCCCCATTCCAAGTAGTGATAAATAGTCTGGAATTAATCAGTGTGTCACTTACCTATTAGCTTAGCTTGTTAAACTTAGTAACAAAAATCGGTGATCCAGCCTTATGTGGGCAAATTATATTAGGTGCTCACTCAGGATGGACTTACCTACTTATATATTTTGTGCATGTTAGATTAATGTGCATTCGTTGTGCATTGCATTTATAGACTTCTTTGCTGTGTTCCTGAATAATTTATTGTAGTTGTTGATGAACTTTTTGGATGGAGGGCAGAGTGTTAATTCATTTAAACAGGCACAACCTTCACACTGAATCAAAAATGTCTTTATTTAAAAGGAGGTTTTCGCACACCTTGTGGGACTCTTCCATATGGAGTTTTATTCTGATCTTTGTTTATTCTGATCTTGTCAGTAGGAAGTGTTCTATCTAGCCTGGGGTTTTTGTCTGGTTTATCCAATGGCTAGCATTGTGGACCTTGGCATGTGCCTAGAGTAGTAGGAATTGTGTTGTGTTCTGTGAAGCTACCAAGAAACCATTGTTAATAACTGCTGTGAATCCCTGTCATACCCAAGGCACTGTTGGGAACGAATGCCTGGAGTTGTTGGACCTGTGTTATCTATATTTGAACCCTGCAAGTAGAAAACTAGTTGCGTGTTGCAATGAGGCCTCCTGCTCCCATGCTGATGAAGGTTGCTGTTGTACTCTGTGAAGATACCAAGAAATGGTTGTTAATAGTGATGAGCGAGTAGTATTTGATCGAATACCTCGCTGGCATAGGTATGCGTGTAATCGGCCGAACACCAAGGGGTTAAACGCATTGAATATTCAAAGCGTTTAACCCCTTGGTGTTCCGCCGATTACACGCATACCTATGCCAGCGAGATATTCGATCAAGTGCTACTCGCTCATCACTAGTTGTTAATAACTGCTGTGAATCCCTGCTGTATCCTAGGCACTGCTAGGAACCGCTGCTGTTAATCTCTTTTGTACCTAAAGACTACCTCAGTAAAGTATCAGTGACAACGTGACCACCAAGTGTTTGTGTGTGTGTTTTCTTTGTTCGCCTAAACACTGTAGAAACATGAAACAGCTTACTATTTACCCCTTTAGGATTCCTGGCATAATGGGTGTCACAGCCACAACACTTGCATATTCCTTCCGGGTGTAGTCAGCAGGATCACCCAGGTATATGGCAGGATCAATAGGCGAGATGCAGCAGGCATAGCAGGTGAGAGACCATCTGTTTTACAGTTAGGTAGAGTGCTAAGAAACCTCATCTGCAGAGCGGGGATCCTTGTCTCGGAGAAAAAGCCTGGGCTTGTGGTCTTCAAATTTGGTAGATTAATGACATGCAGAGGGTCGCAAAGGTATGCATTGAACTGCTGACAATGTCTAGCTTAGACAAAATGTAGCCCCAGTGGTTGGACTGGTTGGGGCAAAATATGGATGGATTAAACAGGATCGTAAGCGACTGGTCCTGGGAGCTAATAATGTAGGCTCTTTGTTAATACTGTAAAATGGATACAAAATACACCACTGTGTAAAGACAATGGAATAAAATGTGGGCTCTCCTGACAGCCCTTTTACAAAAGCCCAGGGCAGCAGTGAATGAGGTTCTATGGGAGCCTTCTTCTCAGGGACCAAGTGGCAGAAAGGAAGAATGGCTGGCTGATCACTGATTTGCAGTGAGGAAGATGCTACCAGCTAGTAGTAAGCCCAATTCCTGTGTGACTGACGATAGTGGTTTAACACAGGGGCGTAACTACCGTGGTAGTAGTGGAAGCGGCTGCCACGGGGCTCAGGACATTAGGGGGCCCGGTGACAGCCGCTACCGCTGTGATTTTTTTCTTTTAATAGGCTGTTACCGCTGGAGTTACTCCAGCCGGTAACGGGCCCTATTTACTTACCCATCCTGGTTGGGCCAGGATTGGTAAGTGACACCACGGGCCCCACAAGGACTATCATTATACTCGGGGGTCTTTGCAGACCCCCGAGTATAATGATCGGAGGCCCAAGAGACGTAAGAAACATAAAAAACACTGTTACTTACCTCTCCACGATACGGGCAGGCCTCAGATCAGGCCTAGTTTTTTGACGTCTCTGACGTCCCATGACCCCGGCCTGCGTCATTGAAGAAGGCCGCCAGCGGATGCCGACAGCATAGGAGCTGGGGGACAGGTAAGAAACAGTAGTTTTTTATGTTTTCATTCCCCTGGATCTGAAAAGACCCCAGAGTATAATAATTGTTTATGGGTGTCCACAGTGGGGCATAATACTGTGTGCAGGGGCCACTATGGGGTACAATACTGTGTGCAGGGGCCACTAAGGGACATAATACTGTATGCAGGGGCCACTGAGGGACATAATACTGTGTGCAGGGGCCACTGAAGGACATAATACTGTGCACAGGGGCTACTGAAGGACATAATACAGTGTGCAGGGGCCACTAAGGGACATAATACTGTGTGCAGGAGCCACTGAGGGACATAATACTGTGTGCAGGGGCCACTATGCCGTATAATACTGTGTGCAGGGGCCACTAAGGGACATAATAGAGCACGCAGGAAAGCGGAGGAGGGGATTGCTCGAGGTCGTCGGTGCCGGTCGGGGGGGGGGGGGGCATGTCAAAAGTTCGCCACGGAGCTCCGCCATTCCTAGTTATGCCACTGGTTTAACAGAAGAATGAGCTGGCATAGAGGAAAGAGCCCATGTGAAGAGGGCAAAGAACAAGATATTTGCTCTTCTAAACCTAAGGAAGAACTGTTTGGACTAGAGACACTGATCCTTGAGAGCTGGTTTGAGCGGACTCGCCCTGTGCTCAGTTTCTGTTAAGTAGAACTGTTCTCGAAAAGGCTTTACTTGCTAAGTTTGTTTACAAAGCACGCTGTTTCTTTACAAGAGGCATCTGTGAGAGTCCTAGTAGCTATGCTTGATTACCCAGCAATGACAACAGATGAGGAACACCTCGATGTTATTCAATATACAGACTTCAAGGGTCACTTGTTAGTTAGTGGTGACTGAGGGAATGTCATTTCCATGTTAGTGTAGCTCCTCCAAGTTTTCTGTAGCACACAGGAGTTGAGATGTACTGTATATATGAGTTGGGGCGCAAGCTGGGACAAGATGACCATAGTGTTAACCCCATAGATAGACAAAGAGTCTATTGGATTGGCTATGTTTAGTAGGGTAAGTAGACTTGATACTCATAGGTGTAAGTTTCTTACTCTGGTTGTCGGAGTTGCAACTGCTTACTGAGGGGAAGTATTATGGCCTTGTGTACATTTTGTGCATGTTTAGTTACTATGAATTTGCTGTGTGTTGTATATTTGAATGCTTTATTGAAAATGCTGATGATTTTGCCGGAACTGTGTGTATTTGTGTCACTGCTACTTGAGTTGTGCTGCTGAGCTATTGTACTTTCTTTTGTTCTGGAACTTTCTAGGAAGGTGGTGCAATGGTGCAATAATTCCTCCAAGTGGGCAGAACTCTGTTGTGTCCATTAGCTATGCAGTGGGTAGTTTGTTTTTGCTTTCCTTCTGGTACAGGCCTCATATTCTACCACAACGTGCTTTTCATTCATGCCAGGAAAACATTTTTCACATATTTAAGGGTGTCCTCTGTCTGGAGTTCCATTCCAATCATTCTGATACCCTCTCAGTATTGACTGTAACTGAAACCCAATCTCACAAACCTTGGCATGTGCCTGGAGAAACAGGACCTGTGTAAGTTGAGCATGATCCCTGCATGAGTAGAACAGTTGCTCTATGGGGAGCCATGGATAGTCTTGGAGCCAGATAGACAAACGTTATAGAAGCTCCAAGATACGGCTAATACTTATTGTGGGTACTACCAGCAAGCTTGGTCTGCTCACAACATCATGTAACCTACCCATGAGTACCAGCCTGCAGCTTTGGAATCCACCTGTGGCTCCTTCTCTGCCAACCATCACCAAGCACCATTTTGCTTCCAGGCTGTGAGTGCTGTGAACTGCAGGCACTGGTGACTCCCTGCTAGCTTCAAATGCACCACAAACTTCTCTGTAGCTGCCCCACCAGGGATCCCTAGCCCTTAAATGGAAGAGACCTTGACGTCTTTAGCGTCCCTCGCTGGCTGTCTCACATGACGCTGGCTGTCTCACATGACCTAGCCAAAGAGGTGCTATAAGCACCATTTCGCACAGGGAGATTCCCTTTGTATGAACTGTTCCCTACTTGGCTCCAGTCTCATAGCAGCACTTCCCATTTCATTGTCCCCCTCTGAAGGGATGGTTGGTGACATACTTCAGGTTCTGCACCATGGCACTACAGCTTCATCTAGTGACTCCACCAGGCTGCTACATCCACTCTCCATCAAGGTAAAGGTCCCAGAGTGGTTCCAGCTGACCCATATTGTCATTCTCCTGTCTAGAGTCTGTGTCTAGTGTGTAGCTGTGACAGAGTGCAGATCCAGTCCTGCAACAGCACTGAGACTAGGCATCAATGGCTATCCATACAGCCTCCAGGAGGATTGTTAACTGCCCCAGGATCATCTACAGCCCTGAGAAGGAAGTACTGCTGTCTGTACTATTGGACACCGTGCCAGGATGAGCAGTGGAGGACACTGGCAGAAGGAATTTACTCGGGCCTAAGTAAAGGTAACCAGATCCCTGTCAGGACTCCCTTCATCATGATCCCCAGCATCCTTGCGTGAGAGGAGGAGTTTTTGGAGAAGTTTTTCCATAGAGCCTGAATTATCTCTGGGCACCCTCCTAGAACCAAGGCTGGGGGATTAGACATTGTGGAACTACTACCCTCTTTTGGAAGCAGCTGTTTGTACCTGTTCCAGTTGCTGTAATGAAGCTGTTCCTTGTTCAACTGCATTACTGGCTTCCTGAGTCAATCCTGCTATAACATCAGAGTCCTTCCAAACACCACCACATCAGCTTAGAGGAGAGGTCCTCTCTCCAAATGGAAGTGCCCCAGGGGAATCTATTAACACCACCATCAGGTAATGCTGCAAGACATCCCCCCTAGGGACCAGGCTGGCAGGACCTGCCAAACACCACCATAGGACTGTGAGTGCTAACAAAGGACTTAACCATACCCTCACAGGTCATCCACTGACTAAAAAACAAGGTTATTTTCGAGTAGCTCAACCTGACCCTGAGACAAAGAGACAGTAGCAGAGAAATGTTCCTCTTCCACTAAAACTGCCTATTTTACTCTTACTACGATAACTAAACTCAAAGAATCTGGAGAGAGGGGGGACCACCAGTTGACCCTGCACTGAAGCATGAACCACTCTGTGCCAGGTCTCTGAACAACTTCTGAAATTTATAAACCACAAGAATCATCACACTTATGGGAAAGATTGAAAGTTAAAGGGAATCTTGATCTGCTTCAACAATACTTGCATAATGTCTGAGACAGAGTTATGGAGGCTAAAACTCACATTTCCTCTCTCAAGGACTTGGAGACCCTGTTGATCTAAGGCATCAGAAGCACAATGACCTGGAAAATCGGCTCTGCCGCAATAATGTTCACAACCTGGGCTTTCCAGAGAGGTGGGAAGGCGCAAACCCTGCGGAATTCCTGGAAACCTGGTTTAAGGCTACATCTCCTGATGTCATCTTCTCTTGAGCCTTGTGTGGCAGAGAGAGCCCACTATGTTCCTGCCCACAGACTACCATCCCTTACTGGCCAGAATGCTCAATTAGAAAGACCATGACCTCATCTTGCAACTGGCACTCAGGAAACAGGAGATCAAATTCAAGAACACGTCCATCTCCCTCTTGCCCAATTTCTTGGTTGAGCTACAAAAGAAGAGGGCTACCTTCACACTAGTGAAATGCTGTCACCGAGGCACTCGATTGCCCTATTCCATGGCCTACCCAACCTGCATCAGGGTTGTTGATGTGAAGAAAGTCCTTTTCTTCACGAACCCTGCACAGGCTGAAGAATGGATCATGCAAAGACCCAATCCAAATAGATAGAGAATCGGTATCATAGCATCTATGACTGTGTTGTTATTAATCGCTGTTTTGACCTCAATATTGATTTAGGTCCTGCCTTTTACATTCACCATCCACCGCCGTCTTTCTCCTGACGTGACTTTATTGTAACATCCTATGTTTAGCAATTTTACAGAGATCTACGTACATCAGAACTCATGGGGTAAGATGCTTATCTCTAATCTCTGACCATAACTAGCACATCTACGTCTTCACCCATATAATCCCTTATTTGCTGGACATAACACTGCAGCTGATACTTTCATCCCACATCCGCTGATAGTAACCATACGTTCAGACTTACAGGAGGCATTAACACACTGCAGTTTGAGACAGCTTACCGTTTCACTGTCTCCTGCCCATGGATGTCGTATTTCTCCCTGTACACAAAGTGGACAGTGTACTACACTAGTAACCTGTGCTTATACCTACCAGTCCTGGATGTCTCTCATTGGTCCCCAGTCAGTTTATCTAGGAGTCAGAGGTTTCTTAAAAATGTCTTGATGTTAATCACTACCTGTGTTTGTCTGTTTTATGACTACATGTTATTTCACTGGTCATGGGGTGTGGGGGAATAGAGTTGGGATATGGCGCTGCAAACTGACAATCGAATATATGGTTATACTACTGAATGGTTATACTCCTAGCACCCATTTACTTATTCACATCCATGGATACTTTATAGAATCTTAGCTGGCACATTAGGGGCATGGGCCACCCCAGAAGGAGGGTCATAGTGCTTTTGCCCATTAGGTGTCATGCACTCCATATTGTATGTTTGAAAGAGACTCGCTTAAAGGTATTCTACCATTAAAACTCAATTTTTTTTGTCCACTACAGGTAGAAATAGCCTTAAAGGGATTCTACCACTAAAACAACATTTTTTTCTATTTACCACGTCGGAATAGCCTTAAAAAGGCTATTCTTCTCCTTTAAATGTCTTCTCCACACTGCCGTTCCGTAGAAATCCCAGTTTTTGTTGGTATGCAAATGAGTTATCTTGCAGCACTGAGGACGGGCCCTAGCACTCAAACAGCACTGGGATCGTCCCCAATGCTGCGAGAGAACTCTCCAGCGCCGCCTCCATCTTCTTCAGGAATGGGCTCTCTTCACATCTTCTTCCGGCCGTGGCTTCAAACTTCTAGGCCTCGGGCCCAGAGCAAAGCCAACTGCGCATGCCTGCCAGCCACAAGAAAATGGCTGCTTACAATACTGTGTACCAGCCCGATGAAGGGATAGCTTTAATATCCTGAAAACTCGCAATATGTCATCATTTTTTAAGTTAGCCATTAATAAAGGTATCAACTACTGAGGACTTCTCTTAAAAAAATACACAGTGTGATATCTCCCAGGTCCGTGGTTATAGCAACGCAGTGTAAACAATGGGAGGAATAAAATCACATTACAGACAAACAAAGCAGAATTTCTAAAGCAATATATTTAGGAAAAGTCTTCAAATTACATAATCTTCCAGTATAGATAGGATCCTTTAGATGGGACAACCCCTTTAAATCTGCACTATAAAATATTAACAAAAAGTATGACTCATGTGGAGCAAGACCACCACTGACAACATTGTGAATGTGCAAATGGGATCACATTGGGAGATTCTAGGGGAAAACAGTGGGCATTGACATGTTTAGATCTGACCAAGACCTATGATTGTGTGGTATCTGCTGGAGGTACTCCGATGATTTAGCATTGGACTGCAATTCATCAAATAGGTATCGACTTTGTATAAATACCCTAAGAAAAGTATCTTGGTTAATAGTTAGTGCTCATCGTTTTTTACCCTTAGGCCAATGCCCCCTTTCATCACTTCTCTTTGCTTTAGCAATAGAGTCTTTAGTTCTTCAGATGTGACAGGATTCGATTTATAAAGGAGTAACATTAGGCAATAAAGAGGATTATATTGGCGTCTTCCAAGGTGACTCCCCTTCACCTGGGCAATGCTCTCGATTACTTATTTGGGAGTAAAGTTAACGCCTAACATAAACTAAATTTATGCTACCAATTTCACATCGCTGCTTTGAGAGATTCAAATGCTGCTTAAGACATATTATATTCAATTCCTCTCCTGGCTAGATAGGAGGAATTTACTGCAAGCCTACATTGTCTCAAACATTTTGTATAAGCTGCAGATGCTCACAATCTCATTAGTAACTTCTTTCTTCAAGTCACTGAGAGTTTTTTTTTCCCACTACATTTGGAAACAGAAGAAATCGAGATTCGCCTATAATGCGCTTACTTGCCCTAAAGCAGGGGATGGGTCTACGTGATATGAGGAACTACTACGTAACAATACAACTTCAGCTACGGTTAGAACTAGTTAGCCCTTCTAAGCCTCCCACCCTCTCTAAAATGGTTATAGCAGTTCATACACCAGTTAACTTATGATATTTATGGCTACCGGATTCATGTCGTTTCCACCATTCGAAATTCAGTTTACCCCTAAGAGGTGGCTGTGACGTTTGGCATACCCTGTTGCATCCACACCCTCTTTATGCTTGCCAATGGGCCTACTGTCTTACTTGATAAGTGAGATAATGCAACCTCTTACAGATTTTTGGGACCAACTCTGGGCCTACTCCATATACAAACTCTGTATAGACAAAAGATTGCCTACTGCAACGTCTAGTGCGAACATCATTCTGCCTTCTCACTTGACCTTCCTACATTAAGCCTACTAATGAAAAATGCTGTTCGGCCTTCAATAAAACATTCTCCTGGCAATAGGAATTTGCAGATTTTAATAAACTCAGTCTCAAAAAGACCATAAAGCCGGAGCCCAACGGGCTGGAAACATCACAATTTGCCTGTGGCGTGTGAAAAATCGCGGCGTTTTCCACTTTGTGGAAAAAACTTGCAGCCAGACATGCTGCGATTTCCAAAACCTTCGTAGTTTTGAAAATTGCAGCATGTCAATTATATCTATGGAAACACTGGCGGCTTTCCCATAAATATAATTGTAACAGAAAGTCCGCAGAGGAAAACTCTGTGAACTTTCTGTTCAAAGTGCTGCGGGAAGAATCGCAATGCGTTCACGCAGCGGTTGTTCCCACAGCGCTTTAGCGCGGCATTTCTGGCCCGTGGGGCCCCGGCCTTAGGCAGTGATTTGCCAAGACCCTACATTGCAGAAATGCAGCTTTTTTTGTAGCAGATTTTTAGAGCCAAAGTCCAGCATGGCTGCAAATGGAATGGGAACTATACAGGAGGTACTTATACTTCTCCCTTCTGCTCAAACCACTCCTGGCTTTGTCTCAAAGAAACACGCAACAGAATCTGCAACAAAAAAAGCTGCATTTCCTCAAAGTGGGCTTTAGCCTTAATAAGGAAAGTCTCCCATCTCCTACGAGCACTTCCATTCTTAAACGTTTCTTCATCACCAGCTGGGAAAGAGACCTGAATTTGACATTATCCCATAAAGAACTATCCATCCGACAACATTCACGTAGTATTTCAATGTGGGTACGTCCACTAGAAAATCATTATAAGCTCTTGATCAAATGATATAGAACCTCAGAGTGGCTTTACTCCCACAGTTTGACTTAATCTGACACTTGTTGAAGATGTAAGAAAGATACTGGCTCTATTCTTCATATATGGTAGTCCTGCACATTGTCTCTGCTTTTTAGAAAGCAGTGGAGGCAGAAATACGGAGAATTTGCCCACCCCTCTTTTGGTGTCCCCCCAGATTTATCAGTATTTGTCAGAACTCTCCATTCAATATCCAAAGCCTCACAGCACCTCCACTTTGATTAAAACAAACTGCACCAACTCTAGACCAATGGAAAAATAAAGTTAACCAGACTGCTAGATTTGAAGAGCTCACCAACTGGATAAAGCCTTTGTAAGCCCGCTATCTGGAAACTTGGGACCCCTGGCTCAGCTCAAGATAATGTCTCTGGTACTTGTCTTTTTTTTTTTTTTGAATAATTGGGGACTACCAGTTGATTCCTGACTCATAGTTCATTTAATATTGGGGCACTCTTTATCTCCCTACTGTCATTTATCTCTCTCTGTTTCTCCCTCATTTTCATATTCCTTCATACCCCCCCCCTTCTTTTTCCCTCCTCTGCTCAGTACTAACGTACTTTTCTATCCCCACTTTTACTTTGTTCTTTCCTTTTCCCTCTCTTCTTCTCTTCTTCCTCTTCTCTCTCTTTCCTTTCCCTTCTTTCTCTTCTCCCTCCTCTCTACATATATATTATATATACTGAATATAATATAACATTTTGTTGAATGTAGCTTCCTAATATAGGCATGCAGTGTTTATTATGAATATGTTTTGTATTCCATAAGATATTACTACTCTTTACTGGATGCAATGTATGTGTTTCTTGTACTTGTTTCTTGTAAACTTGAATTAAAAAAGAGAGGATTATATTGTTTTTTATGCCGATAACCTTATTCTATACATTAATGATCCTGAGACCTCCCTCCCCGGGGCTATCCAGATACTGGATCATTTGAAGAAATGAAATATCTTGGTATATAAAATACAAAGACTACTAGCAAATATCATGAGAATAACATCTATCCATTTGTAGGCGATGTGGACTCTAAATCTAAAATTTTGGGGACCCTCCAACTGTTTACTCCAGGCTGTATTACTTTGATCAAAATGATCCTTCTCCCTAAAGGTCTATATTTACTGGCACATGTTGCAGATCCAATCCCTAAAGCTTTCTTTAAGCAGCTCAATTCTTTCATAACAGTCTACATATAAGGAAACTCTAGGCATAAAGTGAGCAAGAACACCCTATAAAGACCCAAGACTCAGGAAGGTATGAACTTACCCAACTTCTGTTTATACTTTTTGACTGGCCTGCCATGTTCCCTTGATTCATGGACTAGAGGCACTGCCTCGGTGTCCGCAGATTACTATTTGGCCTTCCTCCTAGACATTCAAACATTGTGCCAGTACTGCAAAAATGGACTATGTTCTACTGTCATCCCTTATTAATTCATAAGTTGGCGATGACCGTGTGGAAGGCCATTAAGGAGATTTCAAGCAACCATGCACTGCCCCAGGTACCATCTTAGTGACCGTTCCCAAAGATGTCCGACTTTTCAAGCGGACAGAAAAAACCTACATGTTGGGTTTTGCTGTCCACTTGAAAAGTTGAAGAGGAAAAGGGGACCAAAGGTCCGTTGAGGGAGAACCACGCACACTGGTATGTTTAGGAAGATGGTAAACCAGGGTCCAATCACATAGGGTTTATTGGGTAGTCAAAAATACAGTATTTTTAACTACCCAATAAACCCTATGTGATTGAACCCTGGTTTACCATCTTCCTAAACATACCAGTGTGCGTGGTTCTCCCTCAACGGACCTTTGGTCCCCTTTTCCTCTTCAGTATTTCCTCCGGTTCTCCGGTGACGGATTGAACTGCTGCCACTCTCACCCTAATACGATTTCAAGTGTTGTGACTGTTCACAACCTCATAAGGTGAGAGGCCATCTGGTTCACGTTAATACTTACCCAGTTTTTAATCATTTGTGTACTCTCAAATACTACACTTAGTGCTCTCGCTGTCTTTGTTTTGTTTTATATTTCACTTGAAAAGTTGGACATCTTTGGGAACGGACAGTTAAGGACAGACACGGACAGTAAAAGAACGCACCCGATGTCCATTTAAATCTATGCAAAATATCACAGACACAGCTGGTGTCCGCTGCTAATGTCCACACAAGATTTTGAACAGACATTAGCAGCGGACACTAGCTGTCGGACACCAACGGTAGTGTGAACGCCCCCTTAAACATTTTTGCAAATATAAGTAGTTTTAAAGATTTTCTCTAACCAGCTTAGTGGTGACAGTCTGTTGTCTTGATCGGTTGCCAATGGATACGACAACCAATGTAGAAACTTTCTATGGTCTGGGACTTGTCAGGAACCCAGCCATGATTTTCTTATTGTATCTGGGTTATCAGGCAGTGACACTACATGTATCTGAAGATATCCCGGCCACAATAAAGAAATCATGGCTGATTTTCTGACATTAGTAAGGTCCTACATTCATGGTCGTATCCACTGGCAACCGTTCAAGACAACAACTTGTGACCACATGATATTTAGAGAAAAATCTTTAAAATAATGCAAAATGTTTAATTACTTATATTTCCAAAAATGTTTAACTGTTAATTATCTACAAATTTAAAACTGGTTATGTACGTGGGAATACCCCTTTAAGGAATATAGCGCAGGGTGAACCTCCCTAGTTTTACAGATACATATCTGACAGAAGTAAGTGACAGCTCCCACCATTAGTTTTGAGGTCCTAAAGGCAAGCACAAATATCATTCATTGAGCACTGTATCTTACAACTTGTACGGTGACTTGACCTTGCAAAAAAAAAAAAAAAAATCTCTTTTTCCCCATATGAATTGCTGGAATGACTCTTAGTATTTACTATACAAACTGAGAATTTCAGTTTTCATTGAAATTAGCTGCTGTGGAATTGCACTTAAAATGAACATTGATTATAAATTACTGTTTAATTAATACTGTAGACTCCATATAATTGTGATGAGACTCTTAATAATGGACGTAGGAGACGTGGGGTGGGAAGATTGGTTGAATGTCTACAATTAACTCCTCAGTTATATTGGAAATGCTAGAACAATTTCCAGGATTTGCAGGATTATGACAGATTAAAGAAACACTCCAGGGTATGGTGATACACTGTTATTCCTAGTGCAGGACCTGAGGGGGCGGAGCATGACACAAGGGTTCCCTCTTTAATTTTCATTGAATCTCTGTCTCATGCTTTGTGTCATGCACTGCAATAAGAATAATGTGGTTTATACGTTTTAGAAGATTATTTCAGAAATTAGCCCATGAACAATATAAATAGGATAAATGATGAATATACGGTCGCTGGGGGTTGGATCACTGAAATTCAACCAATCACGTGAACAGGATTCCTGGAGTATTCTGTATAATGGAGTGGTAGGGAACATGCGTGACCACATTTACTTCTATGTGATAGACCACTGTACCTATTCTAGTGATCACTGGATGTTCCTCATCATGAGGACACCCGACAATTATATATTTATAATTCAGTTATTTATGGAATAGCGCCTGATTTTATATTTGAGTATATGTAGTGCCTATTGTGGAGAGAGGGGTGCAGCCAAAGATAATGCCCTTGGCTCTCTTTGATCCTATCTCCTTTGCCACAATCAAAGTCTAGCTAGGGTGGTGGTGGCTATACTTTCCTGTCCGTATTCTCTGGTGTTAGAGTCATTGTGCTTCAGGATCTTCTACTACTATCTCCCTCCAGCAATTGGCTGGGCTGAAATGAATGAGCTCTAGCTACAATAAAACTAGTCTCTCTAAGGCCTTGTTCATATCTGCATTGTTGGTAATCCGTTCAGGGAAGTCTGCACACCACTTGCAAATGCGTTCGGTAGTCCGTTCGGGGGAGTTCACATGCGGACTCCCCGAACGGATTACGAAATGCAGATGTGAACCAAGGGTGAGGAGAAGGTGCAGACTATTTTCTAGTTTAGCTATAAAATATAGAAGGTGCAGTGCACAATAATGTAAAACAGAATAGAACATATTCATAAACAACACAAGTTTCCACAGGTAGTGGGAGGCTACAGACATATATACCATAGAGACCCTCCTCTATGCGTGCTCCACTGTATAATGTCCCATAGTAGCCTCTATCTCAGGGGTCCTCAAACTGCAGCCCGCGGGCCACATGCGGCCCACTGAGCACTTCTGTCTGGCCCCGTCGACAACGCCGGCAGGCGTGCATTTATAATGAAGCTCCTGGGGAGCTTGGGCCAGGCCATGGAGCGCACTTCACTTTACCTATTGGAGGGCACCGCTCCCGATGTCTGTGCGACCTGCTCTGCCTCCGGCCCACTGTTTAAAAAGTTTGAGGACCCCTGCTCTATCTCTTCCATAATGGAGGGCTGAAGGTACAGAGGACCACAATGTGAAGACAAAACATGGGATGTTTGGATCTGTGGTCTTCACCCTTAAAGGAGTTCCAGGGGGTTCGGGTTTGTGATCGGGAGTTTAAGCTTTCCTTGTTTGCTAATGACATCCTTCTTACCCTTACTAACCCCCATGTCTCCCTCCCTAACCCCCATGTCTCCCTCCCTAACCTCCATGCCCTCCTTTCTCGTTTTGGGCAACTGTCTGGTTATAAGATCAACACCTCTAAGACGGAGGCCCTGCCCATCCGTCTTAGAGGTGTTGGCCTTTGGGCTTCCTTTCCATACACTTGGCGGTCCTCCTCCTTAAAATATTTAGGATTCCACCTGACCGGGTCCTACTCTCAACTGTATCAGGCTAACTTCCCCCAGCTTTATAGACATATACAAACGCTTCTTGTCAAGTGGCGGGGCTTGCCTTTGTCTCTGTTCGGCCGGAGAGCTGCAGTTAAGATGACCGTGCTGTCTAAGATACTCTATCTGTTTGAGACTCTCCTTATACCGGTCCCTCTTAGAGACCTTCGGGCACTGCAGAGCTCGCTTCTTTGTTTTGTGTGGGCCGGGTAGAGACACAGGCTGTCCCGTCATGACCCCTAGATCCCAAGGTGGCCTTTTTTCTCCAAACTTAATATTGTATTATTGGGCTGCCCAATTGCGTAGGAACCCAGCTTGGTCTACTCTCCATGCCTACTCTAAGTGGATGGAGATTGAGAAGTTGTGGTTGGCTCCGAATCACCCTAGCTCATTGATTTGGTCTGATCCGTATTCACCTCCTGGAGCTGACCTCCTGGGCCCTATAGCGCTTACTAGGGATATTTGGTGCACCTGCTTGGCCCGCTTCCCTATTTCCTCTTCTAACTCCTCCATGACTGCTTTTCTCCTGCACCCTCATTTTGCACCTGGACTCGCTGGGCCCGTGGCTGGGCTGTGGCTGAAGGCTGGCCTTTTCCGGTTAGCTGATATCATTGACTATCGAACCCGGGCTCTCTTGCCGTTTGCTGAGCTCTGGTCTAGGTTTGGCCTCGCTGGGTCCAGCGAGTTCATGTATGTTCAAATTTCCAACTATGCTTCTTTGGTTTTTCGGGGATTAGCTGCGCCCACCCCTGCGACTTTCGAGAGGCTCTGCAAGGTTGGTACTGGAACACAGGGGTTAGTTTCGGATATATACTACCTTCTATTGGACCCCACTCCCGAGGTCTTGCCAAAGCATCCTTACATGTCTCGGTGGGAGACCTATTTAAGTCAACCCATCTCGGACGCTGACTGGTCCCTCATCTGGGATAGAGGGTTCAAGACTTTGAGCTGCGTTGTCCACAAAGAGAATTTTTTCAAAATGCTAATGCATTGGTACCACACGCCAGCTCTTCTCCATTCCTTTGATAGGTCTATCACGGATTGCTGCTGGCGCTGCGGTGCTTGCCCTGCCCATATCTTCCACCTACTCTGGTCCTGCCCCTCCCTGGTTCCTTTTTGGTGCCAGGTTCAGGACCTCCTGGATCGGGTCATGGGGGTGTGTTTTCCCCTTTCTCTTAGGACATTTCTCCTCCACCTCCCCCACCTGTCAAGTTGCGCAAGCCTGCCCTCCTTCTCTCTTTATCTCTTTTGACATCTGCTAGGTGTCTGATAGCTAAGCATTGGCGCCAGCCAGCCCCCCCTTCCCTAGAGGAACTATATTGCAGAATCAGGAATGCGCGTTCTCTGGAATACTTAACCACTGTCCTTAACAATGAGGAGTTGCGATTTCACGCCATTTGGAATCTGTGGGACACTTTCTGGGCAACTCAGACCATATGAGTCAATAGTCTACTAAACTGTCCCAGTCTTCCCTTACTAGTGTTTTTCCCCTGTCTCCTGTCTTGTCCTGTCTTTGTCTACTGGTGTCTCCCTTGTCTTTTTGATTATGTAGTGTATTCATGTTTGATTTGATGACCTGTGTTGATTTCATTATCGCATTTGCACTGATCCCTCAGTGGCATGTTCTTTTTGTTGGTTTCCCCTTTTTAAAATTATACTGGTTATTGAACCTATTGTAATCCTTTATTGTTAAAAATTCCTTAAATAAACAATTAAAAAAAAAAAAAAAAAAAGGAGTTGTCCACGCAAAAATGGACAACCTTTTTAACATTTAAATTAGCTGGGGGCAGTGAAAAAAAATAATAAAAAAATGCATACTCACCTGTCCTCATTGCTCTGGTAACCTCCTGCGCTTCCTGGTTCTTCTACTCCAGTGGTCTCTTCCGGAGTTTTGATGAAGCCTCTGACTGATCTCAATGGTCATTTGCTGAGGCCAATCAGTGGCCTCAACAGGCCTCAGGAAGAGGACCCGTGACGTCACAGGTAGTGACATTCAGGCCCTTCGTTAATTAGCCTCAGTGGTCATGTGGCCGCTGTGGCCAATCAACGACTTCAGCACAACTCCATAAGAGACTTGCTGGAGGAGAAGAATCATGAGGCACAGGAGGACACCGGAGCATTGGAGACAGGTGAGTATGCATTTTTTTTATTTTTTTTTCCACTACCCCCAGTTGATTTAAACATAAAAAGAGTTGTCCATTTTTGCCTGGACAACCCCTTTAAAATACATCATTTGTAACAATTGGATGCCTATTTTTTTTATATGCAACTATAAAAACTTGTCCATAATTCCTTCTTTGAGACACACGGGACAGGTAGGGCCTAACAGGGTCTTTTTATTTAGGAACAAGTTCCAGTTGGAGTGGCAGTCATTTAGGGCTGGCATCCAAAGTTAAGAATTTGTAGAGAAATGGCAGAATGCACATAGGGCCTAATAGGGTATAAGTGCAATCTTAGCCCTATACATACACCATCTGGCAATAGAACCCAATATTTACCAGACCTTGTTTTTTTGGAATGAAAACCAGGAACATACACACAAGTCTCCATACGGGACAGAAATCTCTACTTCCATCTGACCCAGGGAGACAGGACACCATTCCCTATCCATTATTGGGCTCCAGACTGCTTGATGATCTGGTACGTTTGGTGGTATGTTTTAACATTTTTACCTAATATATGTGTTTCACCTTTGTGTTTTGTTTACTTTGATATTTTGTACGCTATTTTAGATAATTTATTACATGTTTTATGACTGATCAATGATATTATTGGTTTGGTGAATGCAGATGGACCTACGAGCCTGCTGTTTCCCAGATTAGTGGAAGTTACAGGAGGTGTGGCAGTTTATAATGTATATCATTGTGGTCAGACTCATATGACGGTTTCCACTATGTAACGTTGTATTCTCTAAATCCTTTTCTTTATGGTTATTTATGTGGCACAGGGTTGTATGTATTGCTAATGGTTAAAGGTGACTTTTAAAAATAACTTATTGTATAGTTTTATATGTCTCACTTGGGCTTTTTTTATATTTAATTTTGGGAAATTACTAGTTATACAATTGCCTAATACACATATTGTTTCTTTGTGCTTCAGCTGAGCCGGATGGGTTTTTTTTTCCAGTAAACAGTGTTATTTTAGTCAATGTGCTCTATATGTTATTGAAGTATTCAAGTCAATGAGACTGGGCTGCTATACCAAGACACAGCCAGTGCACAAGGGTGGCACTGTTTCCTGAAAAAACACAGATCCTTTGTTCTACTCCCATACAACCCTTGTAATTGAATCACAGTTTGTCACTGGTTTAGTAGCTTTTTACCTCCCTTTGAATATTTTCAGCCCAGTTTACATGACCATAGGGCTCGTTGGTGAATCCTTGCTTCTGTAGTTTGCTTATTCCTATGGGTCACACAGCAATAGATTAGGTACAAGTGACATTCACTGCAATGCATTGCAAGCAACATTCAAAGGGGGATATTGGCATGAATCGGAAGAGAATATAGACACAGAATTGAATAAAAGGTATATTGAAAGACTGAATAACCAATACAGAAAAAAAGATAAATAGCTCAAAACATAGATAAAGATAGATCAGCATAAAAAAGGCTATGCGACTCGTATGTAACAGCCAAGCGCTTTCCTTCCCCAACATCCCATAACTAATTAATGGTCCTTTATTGATCCCACCTAATGCCTGGAGGGGGTTGTGTGCACGGAATGTACTTACACTGCAGTGTCAAACACGCTTACACACTATCCAGCACTCTGCAGGAACCACAAGATCCTCTTAAAAAGACAGTACCCTGAAAATAAGGCATTGGGTTACACCTCACAATTTTGCAAAAATCAAATTGGTCATGAAATGACTTACATAAACTGAGAGACCTTGGTTTATCACTCTGGCAGATCGCTATGTTCTTAGGCCAAGATGTCAGTGCTGGTCAATGTTGTGTGTCCAAACAGTTGGGAGAATACTGATGAACTGGAATGACAGCAAGAGCTGCGCGGAGGCAAATCTCTGCATAGACAGATCATCTGCTTGTAGAATGAGGTGTATTGATCTATTCTGTGCTACAGGTAAAGTAGGACGTTGTGTTCCCAAGCCTAGGGTTGCAAACATTACCAACACAATCAGAATGCATTTGCACGATAATGGGCTATGAGCCAGACATCCAGCAATAGATGTTCTATTGACTACAATGCTACTACTTAGGCTATCGTGGTACATAGCAAAATGTAGGCTGGAATGGTTGACTTGGTGTTGGGCCTGCACAAACAGGGTGGTACTAGCAAATGGCCTTGTGGACTGTGGCTGCTGCCACTCAAAGTATTTACTCAGTGGGCCACTAAAGCCATATATAATCTACATAATCCACCATTCCCTGTCGTCATACCAGCAGCACAATGTGGGGAGATGTGAAGTAATCCCCTTAGGGAGGGTTTCATCGACTTACAGAGCTCAAGACTGACCGCCCAAAGGCAGTAGCATCCGAAGCACGTGAGCTGAGTCTATAGTGCTTCACAAACGTCTTGTTTGAGGACCAGGAAGCTGCCGCACAGATCTGTTCCAATGGAATGGCCCTCTTCTCCGGCCACAACGTCAAGACTGCCCTCGTAGAATGTGCTCTTAGGCACGCTGAGGAGAAAAACCCTGAGAGGAGAAAGCAACCCTGATGGCTTCTCTGACCCAATGGGAAATAGACTCCTTAGAGGCTTTTTGGCCCCTAAAACTTCCAGCAAAATTGACCAGGAGGTTCTCAGACCTTCTGAAAGAACCCGTTCAATCCAGGTAGATGCGCAAACATCTACCCAAATCAAAAGTGTGAAGTCTAACCTCCTCCAGAGAGGAGGGAGATGGAAAGAATACAGGTAAGAAAAATTGGTTGATTTAGATTTGCTGGAGAAGGCACCTTAGGCCTAAATTCCGGCAAGAAACGAAGTTGCACCCTCTGCTCAAAAAACAAAAACACACGGGCCATCTTATAGGGCCTATTCATGCATATTTAATTAGTTGCTGATTAAATATTGCGCCTGTCCTACCAGCACACAGGGGCAGAAATACCGCACATTGTGCAGCTGATATGATGACAGGGAATTGCTCTATGTGTTGATGGTGGCGTGCACACACTGACATATAAAGACTGACATATACAAGGAGAAGCCCACATTTTCTGACACGCATGGATATAAAGCAGGGAAAGTTGTCATAGAAAAATAATGAATGCTGGCTAGGTTTACTCCATCGAAGTTGAAAGCATGCCATCAGTTAGCGAAGTTGTACGATAGCGACTGCACCGCCAGCAATTTGGCCAGGTTTAACCGGTTAAGGACCAGGCCCAAAAGTATGTTAAAGACCAGGCCTCTTTTTTCAAAACTGACATGTGTCACTTTAAATGGCAATAACTTTGAGACGCTTTAACTTACACAAATGAATTTGAGATGGTTTTCTCGTAACACATTATACTTCATGTTAGTGGTAAACACTAATCAATATTTTTGCATTTATTTATAAAAAAACTAGGAAATTTGATGGAAATTTGAAAAAAATTGCAATTTTCAAAATGTGAAATTCTCTGCTTTTCAGGCGGATAGTCATACCATCCAAATACATGAATAAATATTATCTCCCATATCTCTGCTTTATATTGGCATCATCTTTTGATTGTATTTTAATTTATTTTGGACGTCACAAGGCTTACAAGTGTAACAGCAATTTTCCAGATTTACAAGAAAATTCTCCAAACCAATTTTTTAGGGACCACTTCAGTTCTGAAAGTAATTATAAAGGCCTGTATAATAGAAACCCCCATAAATTACCCCATTTTCAAAACTGCACCCCTCAAATTATTCAAAACAGCATTTGGGATGTTTGTTAACCCTTTAAGCATTTCATAAGAATAAAAATAATATGGCAGTGAAATTTAGACATTTCATTTTTTTTCACTAATACATTCATTTAGACCCAAAATTAACACATTCACAAAGGGTTGAAGGAGAAAATGCATCTGACAGTTTATTGTGCAATTTCTCCCGTGCACAGAAATACCCCACATGTGGGTGTAAACTGATTTTTGGGCACACGGCAGTGCATGGAAGGGAAGGAGCGACACTGGGTGTTTGAACAGCAGATTTTGCTGGAATAATTTTCAGCGCCATGCCTTATTTGCAGAGACCCTAGAGTACCAAAACAATGGAAACCCCCCAAAAGTGACCCCATTTTAGAATCCACACCCCTCACAGAATTCATCAAGGGGTATAGTCAGCATTTAGACCCTACAGTTGTTTCACAGATTTTACTAACATTGGGATGTGTAAATGAAAAATTACTAAAATGTCACTTTATCTCCAAAGTTTTCATTTTCACAAAGGGTTAAAGGAGTAAAAGCCCCCCACAGTTTGTTAAACAATTTCTCCTGAACACGGCAATACCCCATATGTGGCTATAATCTGCTGTATGGGAACATGGCGGGGCTCAGAATGGAAGGAGCGCTATTTGGCTTTTGGATGGCAGATTTTGCTGGAATAATTTTAGGTGCCATGTCGCATTAGCAGAGCCCCTAGAGTACCAATACAGTGGAAACCCCCTAAAAGTGACCCCATTTGGGAAACTATACCCCCCACAGAACATATTAAAGGGTAGAGTGAGCATTTTGACCCTACAGCTGTTTCACAGATTTTATTAACATTGGGCCATGAAAATGAAAAATTACTTTTTTTTCAACAAACTGTCAATTTAGCCCCAAATTTTTAATTTTCACAAGAGGATAAAGGAGAAAAAGCTCCATAAAGTTCGTTACACAAATTCTGCTGAACACAGAAATGCCCCATATGTGGTCATAATCTGCTGTATGGGAACATGGCGGGGCTCAGAATGGAAAGAGGGCTATTTGGCTTTTGGAGGGCAGATTTTGCTGGAATATTTTTCAGGTCCCATGTCGCATTTGCAGAGCCCCTAAAGTACCAATACAGTGGAAACCCCCTATAAGTGACCCCATTTTGGAAACTACACCCCTCATAGAATTTGTCTAGGGGTAGAGTGAGTATTTTGGCCTCACAGGTGTTTCACAGATTTTATTAACATTGGGACGTGAAAATGAAAAATTACTTTTTTTCCCAATAAATTGTCCATTTAGCGCCATAGTTTTAATTTTGCAAATAGTTTAAGAATTAAAAGCCCCCCACAGTTTGTTACACAATTTCTTCTGAACACGGCAATACCCCATATGTGGCCAAAATCTGCTGTATGGGTACATGCTGGGGCTCAGAATGGAAAGAGCGCTATTTGGATTTTGGAGGGCAGATGTTGCTGGAATAGTTTTCAGGTGCCATGTCGCATTTGCAGAGCCCCTAAAGTATCAATACAATGGAAACCCCTCAAAAGTGACCCCATTTTAGAAACTACACCTGTCAAGGAATGTATCAAGGGGTATTATCATTTTGAGCCTAAAATGCTTCCCAAAAATTAATGTACAAAATGAAAATTGAAATTTTTAAAAATATGCCATTTCGGTGCCCAATACGTTGCACCCACTTTGTGTTGTCAGAGACCTGCACTCCTAAAACTATTAAGTGGGCCATCCCGGGGGTCAAAAAATTATATATGTGGGTGTAAACTGCTGCTTGGGCACACAGCAGGGCTCAGAAGGGAAGGACCACTGTGCGTTTTAGCTTTTGGGATACAGATTTAGAGGGACCCTCTGGGCGCCATGATGTTTTTGCAGAGCCCTGGAGGTTCCAGTAAACTGGAATTCACCAAGAAGTGACCCCATTTTGTAGGGGCAATTTTAGGGTCTCTGCAAATGTGACGTGGTGTCCAAAAACGAAGAATCTAAATCTGCACTCCAAAAGCACATATTGCTCCTTCACATCTGCACCCTGCTGGGTACCCAAATAGCAGTGTATGCCCACATGTATGACACTGGTGTACCCCGGATAACGTACTTAATGCCATATGTGGGTAGAATCGGCTGTTTGGGCACAACCGGGGACAGAAGGGAAGGAGCGCTATTTTGGTTTTTGGAGCACAGTTTGGTTTTTTTTGCCACTTTTGCAAAGCCCCTGAATTGCCAATAAAGTAGAATCCGCAGACATGTCACCCTATTTTGGACACTACCCCACTGATGGGATTTATCAAGTGGTGTAGCGAGAATTTTTAACCCTTGAGTGTTGCATTTATTTAGTTTCCAGAAATGAAATCGCAACTGATAGAGAAGTTAAAAATGAAAATTTTACAGATTTGCCATTTCAGTGTGCAACATGTTGTGCCCGACTTATGTCAGCAGAGACACTCCAAAAACTGTTAAACGGGTATCCCAGGCACAACAGCTTTTAGAGCGTTCATCTCTGATACAAGTCGGGCACAATATATTAGGCACTGAAAGGACGTATTCCTGGAAAAATGGTCATTTTCACCTCTCACAATCCACTACAGTTATAGTTATATATATAAAGTTATAGCAACACTTGGGGGTTAAAAATGCTGTCTGTACCCCTGGATAAATCCTTCAGGGGTGTAGTTTCCAAAATAAGGTAATTTATCAGGGGATTCCAAATTACTGGCGTTTCAGCTCTACAAAAGTGTCATGGCATCCAAAAACCAAACCGTCTGTGCTCCAAAAACCAAATGACCCTTCTTCCCTTCTGTGTCCGGCTGTGCCCTAGTATCAGTTTATACCCACATATGACATTATGTCCGTTATCCGGGGGTACACCAGTGTCATACATGTGTCATACATGTGTCATAAACTGCAGTTTGGACGTACAGCAGGGTGCAGAAGGGAAGGAGCGCTATGCGGCTTTTGGAGCACAGATTCAGATGTTTGGTATCTGGACGCCATGTCATGTTTGTAGAGCCTGTAAGGTACCAGAAAAGTGGATTCCATGGGGTACCAGGAGTGACCCCATTTTGAAAACTGCACCCCTCAAAGAATTTATCAGGGGGTGTAGTGAGTATTAGTATCCCGGACGTGACTGCACAGCGGATGGCGAAGAGGGAATGTATAAGCTGTGCGGAGGACATTGCAAACACCAAATTCCCTACTATGTCCCCGTAGCTCCTATGATTGGGGGAGTCACTCTGGGGGTCACTTTAGGGGTCACTTCTGGTGTCTGTTCCCTCATAAGCTGTAAATCTGGGGTGTCCCCTGATATCCGCTCACACAGCTTATATATTCCCTACATGACGCACCCAGTTGTGTTCTAATAATTTGGCGATTTTTGAGGGTTTTTGTCTTCACATTGTGAGATGCTATATTTTCTTTATGTTTCTGGTGACGCGGCCATATAAGGGCTTATTCTTTGCGGGATGAGTTGCATTTCGTAATGACACCATTTTTGGGTGTCTACATCTTATTGAATACATTTTATTAACCCTTTTTTGCTGGATTTAAAAAAAAAAAATCAATCCTGGCATTGAGTTTTACTTTTTTAATTTTGCGCCATGCAGCGTACAGTATAAGTAACATGTTCCCTTTATTCTGCGGGTCGGTACGGTTACGGCGATACCTCATTTATAGTATTTTTTTATGTGTTACTAGTTCTGCAGAGGAAAAACACATTTGGGGACATAAATCAATGTTTTTTGCATCGCATCTTCTAAGAGGCGTAACATTTTTATTTTTCGGTTGACAGAGTTGGTTGAGGGCTTATTTTTTGCGGGACAACCTGCGCTTTTTATTGGTACTGTTGTCGGATGCATATGACTTTTTGATCACTTTTTATAGCATATTTTGTATGGTGAGATGGCGAAAAATCATTACTTCCGGCGAGTTTTTTCCGTTTTTTTTTTCCGGCGTTCGCCGTGTACATTAAATATTATTTCAGTTTTATTGTACAGATTGTTACGGACGCGACAATACCAAATATGCATTGTTTTTATTACTTTTTAGTTCTTTTTTTTATATAATTCATTTTCTATTGAGAAAAAGGGATTTTTGGGCTTTATAACTTTATTAATTTTTTTCATACACTTCATTTTATTTTTTTTACATTTTTTTTTACTTTTTCATGTGTCCATTTAGGACACTTCAATCAGCAATACTTTGCTGATATAGAATGCCATGTGAGACACAGCCTGCAGGTGTCCCACATGGCATTCCGTAGCAGGATGTCAGGCTGTGTAGACGCACAGCCTGACATCAGAAGGTCCTGGCAGGATCACCAGGTATGTGGGGGCTTCGGGCAGTCTGGGGTCACTGGCCAGACCCCAGACTACCTTTTACTGCTATCGGCACCCTCCGATCTCGCCGCGGGGGGTGCCGATCTGATTCAATTGTCGGCGGATGCCTTTCGATCGCGCCGTGATGTTTCACGGCGCGATCGAAAGGGTTAAAACGTCCAGTCGGACTCAGTTCCGACTGGACGTTATTGAGGAAGGGGTTAGGTGTTAGTAACACCTAACCCCCGTCCTCCCCGCACCCATCCCCCCGCGAAATAGGTACCTAAAGACAGGACGTATTTTTACAATAGTCCGGTCTTTAGGTACCTGGACCGCAGGCCGTAATTTTACGTACGGCGGTCCTTAACCGGTTAAGCTAAGTTGTAGGATCGCCAGATAACTGAGCATGTGTCCTGCTGTTTCCAGGACACATGTTGTCTTATGGATGACTGATGTTGGCTTGGAGAAGGATCAGTTGGTGGTGATGATGATGATGATGATAACGACGACCATGTGCTAGATGTGGATGTGGCCTGCCTACAAGGAATATCACTTGCAGAAAGAGAAGAACAGTTTTGCTCACTGTCCCTGCCAGTGCTACTGCCAATTCTATTTTGCCAAATGAGCTGGTGGTGCCTTTTCATGTTAATATGGAGAGAAGTGGTTGCTATATTTGTTCCTGCTCAGTCACAACTCATTTTCTGCTTGCAGATCTTGTACATTGCCATGGATTTGTTATTTGGCAATGTACAAAAAATTTCCCACATGAGAGACCACATATAGTTGCTGCTACAAATACCAGCAGTGCTGGACATATGTTTGCCACTGCCACCACCTCACCCCCGAGCTTCACCCAGGTCTGTTTAGATGTTGGCTGCAATTATTACTATCACCATTGCCACTGCCACAGCCTTCCTCTGATGTCACCTTGTGACTGGTTGCCAGGTCCTATCGTAAAAGAATCAACCTTAATAAGGTGATCGAGATTCCTGCTTTTTTTCTGATTCATCCTGGCCAGGGGATTGTTGCACACCCTCATAATTTCCAATTGCAGATTTCCCCCTAGTGCCCCTACCAGAACAACTACCAGTGCCACACCCCCTGCCACTACTAACTCTACCTCCAACAATTAGCTTGACTCAAGATCATTTCACTCTCAGCTGCCATCTTCACGTGACTGAGATAAGTAATCAAACTCTTCATTCTCAGTAGCTAAATCACAAAAACCAGAAATAGTATTGCTGTTGCCACACACATTTTTATTATTGTACTTGCAGTTGTACATGGCGTGATGGTAGCATTAGTTTTTCTTCCTGTACCTTCTTGTACTCAGCATGTGAGTTAACCAGGATGAAAAAAATTATCAAAAAATTCGAGGTTGTAAAAATAAAAATTCCGTCTTTATTAAATATCCATTAAAATATAGATCACGACACTGCTACGCGTTTCTGTGCGTCTGCACCTTCGTCACGGCAAATGGCTACAATGAAACAAAGAGTGAAAAATTTAAAGGGATTCTACCACTAAAACACTTTTTTTTTCTAGTTACCACGTCGGAATAGCCTTTAAAAAGGCTATTCGTCTCTTACCTGTGGAAGTGCTCTCCGCCGCACCGTTCGTTCAAAATACCGGTTTGTACCGGTATGCTAATGAGTTCTCTCGCAGCGATGGGGGCGTCCCCATTGCAGCTCGAAAACTCACCGCAGCGCCGCCTCTCCGGTCTTCGGTGTCCTCCCCTTGCTTCTTCAGCGTACTGTCGGACGCCTGCGCAGTACGCTCTGTTCGACGAAGATTGCCGAACGTACTGCGCATGCGCGAAATAGCAATCCCAGCCATAGTGCGGGCACCGCACTTTCGCGCATGCGCAGTACGTTCGGCAATCTTCGCCGAACAGAGAGCATACTGAGCAGGCGTCCGACAGACGCTGAAGAGGCAAGGGGAGGACACCGAAGACCGGAGAGGCGGCGCTGCGGTGAGTTTTCGAGCTGCAATGGGGACGCTCCCATCGCTGCTCCTGCGATGGGGACGCCCCCATCGCTGCGAGAGAACTCATTAGCATACCGGTACAAACCGGTATTTTGAACGAACGGCGCGGCGGAGAGCACTTCCACAGGTAAGAGACGAATAGCCTTTTTAAAGGCTATTCCGACGTGGTAACTAGAAAAAAAAGTGTTTTAGTGGTAGAATCCCTTTAAAGGGGTCTGAATACTTTCCATACCTACTGTATAAGTGGGGGTCAATGTGAGGACCATTAAATGTGTAGACACAAAGAGGACCATTTTATTACATGTAGCAGTACTGAGAGGCCATTATACTATATGTGGGGGGCAATGATAGAGCCATTGTATATGACTAATACTCTGGGGGTATTTGGCTGGGAATTTTTTTTCACTAGGGGGTACTTTACTTGAAAAAGTTAAGAAACACTGGTCTATCTTGTCCAGATGGCATTACACAATTAATTTGCTATTTATAGGAAGGCTGCCTACCAGGGTACCTACTTGGAGTACCAAGATAAAAAAATAAATTTCTTCTTATGGGAGAAGACATTAAGGAAAGTTGGCGATGTTCCCAGAATTGTTCCAGGGCAGCAGTTTGCAAGTGAAGTACCAACCACAAAAAAAATGTGTCATGTCGGCACAAAAAGGAGTATCCGGAAGAACACCATATAACAGTGAAACTTGTCAACTCTGCATAAAGGAGTGTTTTACAAGTTTATTATACCTCACTTGATTCATTTTTCTTTTTTACTTTGAAATGCACCCCATCCTTTTATCAATCAGGCCTTTTCTAATTTTGGAAAACACACATTTGACCCCTTTCCACTGCAGGCATTTTTTGATTTTTATGTTTGACTAGCTGGTACCCGCGACTTCGTCTGCGGTGATTGTAGAAGTGGGTATATACAGGCGCGGGTAAGGTTTTCGTACTGTGTATGGGATATAAAATGTAACTGTGTATCTTGTTGTTGCTGTAATTCTGAGAGCACATGAGACTTTTGTGTTGAATGTAATTTGTATTTCAGCCGCTATACGGTGTTGGTATAAACTGTACATAGTGACTTTGGGACAGAGGTATTTCAGGTTAATATACTTCGATATACGACATTGTATGATTTGTTATTTTCCGCCAGTACATGTAAGTTTTGGGCACAGGATACTCTTGAGTAAGCAACATAAAGTCTGGCCCTGTGCATGACAGTTTAGTAACTCCATGTGCCTCTTATTAATAGCAATTAACCCCATCATGTCCCTCACATTAACCCCAGTGTAAGAGTTACTGATAGAGATGAGCGAGTACTGTTGGGATCAGCCGATCCGAACAGCACGCTCGCATAGAAATGAATGGACGTAGCCGGCACGCGGGGGGTTAAGCGCGCTGGCTACGTCCAAGCGGAAGTACCAGGTGCATCCATTCATTTCTATGGAGCGTGCTGTTCAGATCGGCTGATCCCAACAGTACTCGCTCATCTCTAGTTACTGATATGTGAGAGACTTGGAGGTAATAATTAAGTATCTTCATTACTGAGGTCTTTTATTAGTACCTCCATACGTCTCACATATTAGTAATCTTTATATGGGGCACACAGGGGTTAATATGAGGGACATGATGGGGGGTATTCCTATTAATGTGAGGTACATGGAGTTACTAACACTAAACTAATAACCCCATGCCTGACATTAATGAGAATAGGAAGTAAAGGAAGGGAGCTGTGTGTTTCTTACTTTCAGTTTGCTAGCAGCTTCGGCAGGAGCTATCACTATAGCAGGCAGAGACCTGAGCGACTAAGCTCCACCCCCTGGGTTTCCTGCACATCTCGCAAAGGGGAGTGTCCTTATGCCTCAGCTCTAGCAGAGACTTTATTTAACTCTTGCAGGTCCTGTGCTGCTGGCATGCCAGTGAAATATGGCAGGAGTGCCACTCTTGGCACGTGTGTCAGGGGTTGCTGACCTCTGCTGTAGGGGGTAATATGAATTTTGTGGCTTGCTATGGTCCAAAGTGTGTGAGATTGCAGAGATAGTGATGTGAGTTTGGGTTTTGTGGGGGTCCTGGGAAAAACGTATGTGCGCTATTGTGACGAAAAGTAGCCTATTGCGCAATCGAGTGTAGGGACTATGTTTGTGGAAAATTTCAGCCAAATCGGTGGAGCGGTTTTTGCGTGATTGACCGCCAAAGATCCGAACATCCAAAGGGTCCTGGGAAAAACGTATGTGCGCTATTGTGACGAAAAGTAGCCTATTGCGCAATCGAGTGTAGGGACTATGTTTGTGGAAAATTTCAGCCAAATCGGTGGAGCGGTTTTTGCGTGATTGACCGCCAAACATCCGAACATCCAAAGGGTCCTGGGAAAAACATATGTGCGCTATTGTGACGAAACGTAGCCTATTGCGCAATTGAGTGTAGGGACTATGTTTGTGGAAAATTTCAGCCAAATCGGGGTCCAAAGTGTGTGAGATCGCAGAGATAGTGATGTGAGTTTGGGGTTTGTGGGGGTCCTGGGAAAAACGTATGTGCGCTATTGTGACTAAAAGTAGCCTATTGCGCAATGGGGTGTATTAACTATGTTTGTGGAAAATTTCAGCCAAATCGGTCAAGCGGGTTTTGCGCGATTGACTAACAAACATCCGAACACACAAACCCACAAACATCCAAACTCACAAACTTTCACATTTATAATATTAATAAGATTCTCCACCTTCCAAACTCCAGAACTTCTTTTATTTTTCTGTTCACAGAGTCATATGAGGGCTTAATGTTTGTGGGAAAAATTGTACTTCTTTATGGCACCAATTATTATTATTTATAATGTACTGGGAAGCTGGCAAAAATTATGAATGGGATAGAACTGCTTGTACAGCGTTCACTGTGCTGCCAAAATGACATGTCACCTGTAGAGATGAGCGAGTACTATTCGAAACGGCCGTTTCGAATAGCACGTACTCATAGGAATGAATGAACGTAGCCGGCACACAGAGGGTTAAGCGGACGGCCGCCGGCCAAGTCCGTGCACCTGCCGCTTCCATTCATTCCTATGGGTGCGTGCTATTCGAAACGGCCATTTCGAATAGTACTCGCTCATCTCTAGTCACCTGTATTCTATGAGTCTGTACGATTTTATAATTTTACTTACATTCTTAGAGTCACCATATTCTGACAACGGTAGCTTTTTTATATTTCCATGTATGAGGATGCATAGGGTGTCTTTTTTGCGGGGCCAAATGTACTTTTTCGTTACACCATTTTGGGGAATGTCTTTTGCTTATTAAAACAAAAATGAAAAAACAGCCATTTTGCCTTTTTTTTTTTTTTTTTCACCAGCACTCATCATATGGCAAAAATATTTTTAGACTGGGTGTTTTCCAATGTCCAGAAATTAAATTATGTGTGATAAATTCAAATGACACAGGGAAAAAGTAAAAGCTTTTCCGTAAACGCGGAGGCCGCCTCAGGTTCCGGCCCAAAAACCTGGTAGCCGTGACTGAAAGCCGATGCATTGCATCGGCATCCAGCCACGCACTCCGCTCTGGATTAGGCCCAATGAATGGGCCTAGTCCGGAGGAGGGGAGTGTCTTCAGGCTGAATCGCAAGGTGACTCAACCTGAAGAATGAGCATCTCGCTTCTTTTTCTGGGAGCCAGAACAAGCCAGCTCCCGGAAAAAAAACTCCTGAGCGACTCCCATTGATTTCAATGGGAGACGTCTTTTTGGTCAGGATTTTGAGACGGATATGGCCTCAAAATCCTTGCAAAAAATCTCCGTGTGAACTTACACTAAGACGCCTTCTGATTGGAGACTCTAGTCACATGCATTGCTCAGGTGCTGAAGATCCTATGGGAAACTTCCATGAACGCTAAAAATGTAGTTCCTTTCATAGATTTTCTATTGAATTAACATCAGGTCATCGGCTCGGCCATTCTATCAGCTTTATTTTATTTTTTTTTTCTCTGAAACAATTTGAGAATTTCCTTGGCTGTGTGTTTGGGATCATCGTCTTGCTGAAATCTCCACCCTTATTTCCTCTTCATCATCCTAGTAGTTGCCAGCAAATTTTTTTTTTATCAAGAATGTCTTGGTAAATTTGTCCATTCATCCTTAATTCAATTGTAAGAAGTTAGCCAGTTCCATACGCTTAAAAACAGCCCCACACCATGACATTTGTCTGCAACCAACACCATCAGTATGCTTTACAACAATAAGGTTGTAAAGGTCTTGAGACAGCTCAATGGTTTTACCCATCAGGAGATATTTCTTGTGTGGCACCTTAGCCATGAAACACCTTTCTACAGGCCATCAGTTGAACCAGCAGATATTATTTGCCAGTAAGTGGCAGAATTGCTTTCTAATTCACAATACATTTCAGCCGGTGTCAGGACTTTCTATGGATTTTTGTACCGCTCTTTCCTCATGTGTTCAGTACTATTTCTCTATGTCATTTTGCATTATTACACATAACTTAATTATGAACATCTATGGTTTGATTTCTTTGCTTGTGTGTGGTGGATGGGTAGTTACTGACATCTGGTGAGAATTTCATCTTTAGAAATATATTTACTTAGAAATTGGTGACATGTTCAATACTTATTTCACTCACTGTATGTGTTCTAATGAAAAGGAGGTGAATTTTTAATTTCCTATGTCTTTTTAAATATTTTTTTTTCTATTTTTACTGTTTTATTAGAGCCCCAAGGGTCTAATCACTAATGCATTATAAAATACCAGCATTTGTCTTACAGGCTGCACAGTGCAAATGAATGAGAAACAGGCCTGACTGTCATAGCAACTTATTGCCAGTCCCAAATATCATTCTGGCCCTGGTACTCTACAGAAAAATGGTTGCGTGTCCACTAAAATGGCACCTTGGTCAGTTTTGACCTCAATGCTCACAATCAATGCAGGCACTGATTGTAGGTCTTTGCTGTGTAAGGCTAAGGCCCAACGGGCCAGAAAGTGCTGTGGGAACAACCACGGCGAGAACGCATCACGGTTCTTCCTGCAGCGCTTTGAAGAGAAAGTTCACAGAGTTTTCCTCCACGGACTTTCTCGTACCATTATATCTACAGGAATGCCGCTGGCGTTTCTGTAGTTATAATTGACATGCTGCGATTTCTAAAACTGTGTCGGTTTTGGAAATCGTAGCGTGTTCGCACTGCGGTTTTAAACGCAAAGTGGGCATGGGATTCACAATGACAGTGATGGTTCTGGAACCACCGTTTTAGGGGCTAAGAATTTTAAAGGGGCTAACACTCTGCTGGTGCAAGGCTCAACTCACCCAAAGGGCAAAAAACTCTGCTGGTGCAAGGCTCAACTAAGTTAAAGGGCCTAAAACTCTGCTGGTAAAAGCTGAAGTCACCTAAAGGGCCTCAATCTCTGCTGGTAGCTCAGCTTAAGGGCCTGTAAATTAATTTGGAAGGGCTCACGTTAAGGGCCATAAAAGTGAATTTTGGAAGGTCTTACCACATCACATCACTGTTTGCTCATTTCTGATAAAAACCCATTTGTGGGAGGAAACCAATTGTTTTTGCATCTCCATTGTCTAAGAGACATAACATTTTTTTTTTCGGTTGGCAGACTTGGTTGAGAGCTTATTTTTTGTGGGACAAGCTATGCTTTTTATTTGTACTGTTCTGGAATATTTTGATCATTTTTTATACCATATTTTGAGAAGCAAGATGGTGAAAAATGACCTGTCATTTTTTTATTTTTTGCACACTTCCCCATTGCCAACCTTCCAAGTCTGCCAATTTAAAGAGACAGTCTCTCAGCTCTGCACCAAGTGAGCATCATAACTGGAGAAGGACATTAGAACAACATGGCACACTGGAAACATCTTCTGTAGGAGTGTTGGGTTGGGTACTGTTAGTAGGCAGGACAGTTATGGCCACTCGGGTGGTAACTTACCTGCTTTTTTAGAGGATGGATCTATGGTAGAAGAGGTCAGGGCTGCTAGGCATGATCGTCGGACCAGTGCACCTGCATTTAGTAGGTAGATGGAGTACAGTGCTAATATACCGTACATCACACAATGGTCAGACAGTATTCGATGCAGCACAACATCTCTCTGTTTTTTTCTTGAAGGTTCATCCCAGCCTTACCTGACTGAAACCCTCTTATGAGGTCCATTCACATGGAGGAAAATGGCGCTTTATTTGGCACTGAATTTTCCATGCTGAGAAAAAAAGCCTCCCATTGTTTTCAATGGGTTCTGCTAGCTTTTTTTCCACTAGCGGAAAATTCCGCTGGTGGGAAAAATAAAAAAGCTAGCGGCACCCATTGAAGTGGGAGGCTTTGTTTCAGCGCTGATAATTCAGCGCCAAATAAAGCGCTATTTTACTCCATGTGAATGGACCTTTACTTCAACTTACCTGCAGCACTCCTCTTATTTCACACCATCACACCACTTCCGTAATGAGTATGGGCTGGGAACAACATGTAATATGATCTGCATTGGAAACCTAGTAAACATTTCATTAACAGTGAAATAAAAACAAAGTGGCCCAAACTACTGTGCACATAGATATCAACTAAAGATGCTAAATTTGTCAGAAGGATCAATGCAGATGACATGGTATTGTCAGCATTTCACATATAGGTCAGGTCCCTCCTAGAACTGTCACAGATTATTTCAGCAATTCCCAAAGTGACGCCAAAAACGCTATTGCATCACAATAAACTTAATTGTATGAATCCACTACTAATGTCCTCTGAGTTCCCAATTTATGAGTCAGTGACTTGACTCTTTGTTTTGACCCCCGTGTCAGAAGGTATTTGCTGCAATAATTACATTTTTTTTTTTTGTACTGTACATATCACTCATTGAGTATATAGAACACTTAATCTGCAGCTACCATGAAATAGCTGTAAAGGGAATATTTATATGGGATTTCAATGGATTATGTCGCCACCTTGTGGTAAATTGTCATATGGCCACTTCTTGCAAGCCTGCAAATTGCTTGGTGCCTCGAGTGACAAAGGGGTTAAGAATGCAGCACTTGTTCCTTCCATTAGTCTATTTCTAATAGCACTACATTCAATTTCTCAGTAAGTATATATCCATTTAGATTTGGTTTTGTGTCATTAACAGCTACTAGGTAGTGCAATAGAGGTACTGCTGAAGTTTGGCATCGCCAGATCTGCTTGCCGTTTGCTAATATATGTAGCATGTGAGGGCAATAAAGTATGTTGTAGCGTCAAGCCAATATTGCCATATACCAACCACAATATACACATTTCATTCATAAGTACGGTATTTACTGTATTTTTAATTGTGTGAGCATTGTATGATTGTATAATACAGGATCCATGTGGCACACTGGGGATCAGGGGAGATGAATTCATACACCTTTCAACCAGATACATCCAAAAATCTTGATCCAACCATATGTAGCATATTTACAGTGATAATACATTCATGTACCCGCTGCCAAACAGAGGAAAATAATAAATTGTAGATCCCTTAGGAGGGTTTTTCTTATACTGGCCATTTTCCCCTAAATTCAACCTATATGGGATTCATTTTGAAACTCGTACAGATTATTATCAAGCTTCTTGGCATTCTTAATGGAAAATGGACTAGATATGCATTGATAAATCCCTGAATATAGGCAAAAATCATACTCACAAAACATGCAAGTAAGTTTGCCATAAAGACTGCTAGGAGGCATCACTGGGGCAGCAAGCTGAAAAACGTATTGATGTTGCTTACTTTAACATCAGTATGACATGTACACATATGTACACAGTGAGCACCCCCTTGTGGCCAGCCTGAATTGTGTTATTTCAATCTGTGTGAAGAAGGACACTGCTGGCAATAGTGTTTGTTGGTGGCCCACTGCCGTCACTGATCATTTGGATTCTCCACTATGCAGGGCACTTTGCTGGCTCTGTTACCTATTAAGGATTTTGCTGGTGATAGTTTATCAGGAAGAACTCAGCTAGCAAAGTTTATCTGGGACACTGTTGGCATCAGTAATTTTTGGAAGCACACCAATGGCATCAATGCTCAGAGGGAACTCCACCGACTATGTAGGGCATTTTACTAAGGCTATAGTTTGTGGGAGCAGTCTTCAGCTATTACTGATTATTCAGGTCTTTTCTGGTACAGTTTAGCGGGAGAAACTTATCTAGAACAATGTGCTGGCAGTAGTGTTTCTTGGGGATTCACTGCTGTCACTGGTCATCATATGGCACAACACTAGCATTGCTGATGGAAAGTATTCTACTAGTAATGTTTATGGCAAGCTATCATTATAGGGGCATGATCTGTACTTGTGGAGTGTATTTGCATTAATTAAAAAAAAATGTCATAATATATCATCTCCTTGTAATTATTCAAAAACTTTTTTTCCCACCCATTTTAGGAAAAATAAGAATGATTGCAATGCAGGCAATAGGTAAGCAATACACCTATTGGCACATGTTGCAGTGAACTCCACCAGACCTGCACAAAACAAATGCATTTTAATAGAATCTGGTAACAGGGTTTAACAGAGTCCAGCGGCTGAAGTCTCCAGGGCTGTATGTCCTGATTACACAGCATGTTGAGCAAATTTCCTTTTACAAAGTATATGTTTATGTAGGACAGGGAGCATCTGCAGTAATTTCACAGTATAAATACAGCACCGGAACAACTGTGTAAATACAAGACTACATTATCGCACTCTTAGACAAGCAAGCCGTCCTTCTGGCACCTACTGCTAAAACAGGAAGGCTCCAACAGCAGCTCCTGGCTGCCATCATTAGTAAAGTACACATGACACAAAGTACTTTAAGACTAAGTTCACACAGCGGATTTTGGTCTGGAATTTGTCGCAGATTCCGAATTAAAATACCGCCTCCATTGAATGCAATGGGAGCCGGGCATTTTGTTTTTCCGTGAGCGGGTTTGTTCCGCTTGCACAAAAAAGAAGCAATGTCACTCCCTCCGGACTAGGCCCATTCATTTGGGCCTAATCCGGAGCAGAATTCTGTGACTGGATGCCGCTGCACTGCATCAGCATCCAGACGCAGATAGCCGTTTTTTGGTCTGGAATCTGAGGCGGCATCCTGACTCAAATTCCGGACCAAAATCCGCCGTGTGAACTTAGCCTAAGTGTTACTCCACTCAAAAATAATAATAAAAAAGACAGAGTACCCAACACACTTACGCTAGGTTCACACCTGTGTTTGGGTTTCCATTCGGGGGTCCGCTTGGGAAACCCCCTCTCGAACGGAAACCTAATCTGCTTAAAAAAGTGGTTACCCGCGGGAACTGTAGACTATAATGGGGTCCACAGAGTTTCCACACGAAAATGGCAAAAAACGCGGAGAGAAAGGGGCTTCTTGCAGGACTTTTCTCTCTACATTTTTAAAGCGGAATGGGGAACAGAATCCCAAAGTGTGAACCAAGCCTTACCATAACAGAAGCTTAGCACCAGATACAGTTCGAACAAGCGCTCAGTTTTGAGAAGCATTACTCTAGGTTTACATCTTTTTAAGTGGACTGGGTTCTGTTGAAACAGGGTCCCACACCAGTTTCAAAAATGAGGCTTCCCTGACACCATTTCACAGTCGCAGAAAGAGATGCAAAGGCTGGAAATGAAGTCAGTTTACCGGAAAATAACAGCTGAAATCTGCCGCATAAAACAAGCTGACGTCCCACATCAGATCTGACTTGTGTGGCCTTAGCCTAAGTCTGTGTGATTTAGAGCCTCTGGATGTAAGTAAGCATGTTCCTATTCATTGACCGCAAGGCCATGTGCTAAAAATGTTGCTAAACAGAAGGACAAATATTAGAAAGTTGCAAAGATTCTAGTGGTAGCATGATTGAGCTTTGTCAGTCCATTCTGTTAAATTAAGGAAGGACAGTTCTAGAGTAATAGCACCTATGCGCTATACACCTATACATATAGGATCAAACTGTGGGAAACTTATGACCTGAACATATTATTGTTGCATGCCATGTACAAAAAAGATCTTGCCAAGTTACCAACGTGCCCATACCAAACAAGATCAAGCAAGAGGGTATAGTACTCCGATACAGATGTCTACCCTTACTGTCGCACTACAGCAGATCACACAACACTCAACAGATCACACTGTGGTCTAAAAGCCACAAAACTATTTAGTAATTATATAACATTCCGTGTGCACCATATGGAACTTTTATTTTGCCACAGTATGGCAGTATTACATAGAGGCTGTATTATGCAGAAACTTTATGAGAAATATTTATATACATGGTAGTATTAAAGGAGTATACAGCATTTGTGTTATTCTACAATTACAATTCATTTCAGGTTTATCTGACCCTGGATAGACATGATTGCACAACAGCCTAGAGATGAGGTATGAACCACTGCAGAGCCATGATATTATACATATTATATCATCACAGCATAGTGTAATTCTGGCCTTGTGGAATGAAGCTTTGATGCCTATAGTAGCACCTTATAATTTTGGGGCTAGCTGAAAAGCCATAGGTTGTAAACTACAGTCTTGGGAGAATGAAAAGTTTCTATTCCATTGCTCTGACGCAGAAGATTTTCCATCCCTGCCCTTCAATGCTCTATGGAGAGCAGAACAAATAAATATATTGAAGATGAATGGCCAGATGGAATCCCACATCTGGCGGCTCAGAACATTCTATAATTGGAAGGCGGAATTTAAATTAAACCAACAAACTCCTTATCTGGCATAATGTGAAAATAACTACTGCTCACATACATTAAAAGTGCCGAGCGCTCAGAAGTATGCCATGTTGTGCTAGCCTACAAATGGCAAAAGCAGGGCTGCTGAAACCAGATTACAACAGAACAGGGGGCTTAATATTCTCATGGGATGAACAACCACAGCTATTCAAAGGCCAAGTGATCCTAATAAAATAGATGGGGGTTCCACAGAATATGACATAAATCATTGATACATACATTTATCACATGCTCACATGATTTTGGGAATGACCCTGACAACCGTTTTACAGCCACAGTGTAGGGAGAGATGGGTGTGCATGCACAGTTCTCTAAGTTCACTTGTATGAGAATACTGCAAATACCCATAGCTGCTTCCTTGACCATTTGCAACACTTCTGTATATGTGAATGAAGAGATGTGTACATGGGCAGCCATATCTCCCTTCACAGTGGGTGCAAAAAGGGGAATCAGGCACTCCAGTTCTCATAATACATGCAGGTTCCAGTAGTGGCTGTTTATAGCCATAATGTGCAGAGGAGAAGACCCCTTAACACTCATGTCATATAAATATCAAACAGCACAGGTTTTCTGACAATGAATGCCTGATCCTTGTTCTGCTACTGGTCACCAAATCCATTTAATGATGGGACAGTTGGCCATTCATACTTAAGGTTCTCTTCATTAAGGTCTATGGGTATTACTCAACAGTTTGCATACCATCCACAGACTTGTATGAATAGAGCCATGTACAAGCGTCATCTCCTTTCCTGTCACACCCGCCGGATTAGAGATCTAATATGCTCGCCATTTTCTAAATCTCTGCTTGCTGAGAGTAAACAAACTTTAATCTATAGGTTAACATCCAGTTTTGAGCATTTTCTGCTCACACCGAACCGAACAAAACCTGTAAGCAGGGATTTACTGGCAGCCAGCAGAGATCTTGAAAACTGCAATAAAAGGAAAATATGAAGTGGATTACAAAGCCTATCTTTTGGCAACCATTTGTCCATACTGGGTATATATTGCAATGTAAGCCGAGCATCTGAGCTGCCCTTAGGTAGATTTAAAAAGAATAAACCCTATAAAGACACTTGTCTGATTAAAACACAGAAAACAGACGTTAAAAATTACTTTACTTTTAATGCATTTTCAGGAAGGAGGCCATTATCCAGAGAAGTAGACAGCATGCCAAATAACGTGTTACTGTAGATGTCATTAGACAAGGGGACTCGGAACTCACAAGGTGAAGAAAAAGTTGGCATCAAGCGAGCAGGAAAGTGGCGCTGAAAAGTAAATTACAAATGATGCTAGGAGTTTTCCCTTATCCAAAGTGAGAAACAGTACACCCTACTACCAAGGTGATCCCCCTCCCCCCAAGCTATGGAAATATATATTAAATACAGAATACAAATACGATTTAATACACATAAAAAGATAAATATATGTATAAAAAAGTGCAAAGCTTAATAAATGGAGAAGCCTTCAGGTTATTTTGGCAACCCTCCCCCACCCCTCATCCATTAGCTGATTCTCCATTTTGTTTTGTTTGCAGCAGACAAGCATACCTTCATATGAATGATGAATGAGCTTTCTCCTGGGAATTATTGTGCTTGACACAATTCCTTCCCCTGTCCCTCACAATGTAACTAAGAAGCACTAACCGCGGCATGGCCGGAGAAAGTGCAAGTACAACAGATCATCTCAATTAGTCCAAACAAGACGACCGATGCCCCCTTTTTAATCTGTTCACCAAAGTCAGCAGCATTTGTGATCAATATCTGAAAGTCTGAATGCTTTGCTTTCATCTATGGGTGGCTCTGATAATCAATCTTGTGGCTGACAAGACCCTTTTCAATTACAACATACTGTAGGACAGTCTGGAAAATAACCTACAAATGCTACATCATTCTTCCACGTTGGCTCTATAATAGCAAAGACAATGACTACATAAAATAATCTAAATTTCCCCCATCCCACCCCCGATACCATTCTGTAGTGTAGAACAGCATCACTATTATCCATGGGCAAAGTTCAGTATTGCAGTGCCAGACTCCACCGATGGACAAGAGTGAAGCTTCTTCTAGGCTAAGGCCCCACATAGCAGGCCGCAGCAAAAAACAACAAAACCGCTGCAGCAATTAATGGCATATTTTTCCAGTGTTTTTCACAGAAAGTCTGCAGTTTTCCTCTGTGGACTTTCTGTTTCCATTATACCTATAGGGAAACCGCCAGTGTTTCATAGGTATAATTGACATGATGCAATTTCCAAAACCGAGATGGTTTTGGACAGAGCAGTGTATCCATTGCTTGTATTTTTCCACAAGGTGTGGATGGGTTTCGCAAGAATCTTATCTACTTTGCAGTGGCAGTAAAATGCAGTTTTTAGTCGTTTATGCCACGTGGGGCCCGGGCCTTAGACCCTTTTTTTTCTATGGTGCACAACCCCTTAAGGCCAGGGCCTCACGTTGGGAAATGCGTTTTACAGTACTTTATGCATTTCCGTTGCGGTCTTTTCCAAAGCATTTTTCAGCTGCAGCTCACTACGTGGGGTCTTAGCCTTAAGGTTGGGGACAAATACTGCAGACATGCTGAATTTCTGATACTCAATGTATTCTGACAGTTGCTGCCACAAAAAAAACACCTAAAATCAGGTGGGGATTTTTTTGCTGTAGTTTATTTGCAGAAATCACTGAAATCCACAAGAACGGCCATGCTGTGGGTGTAAAATCTGCAAGTCATTTTGTGCTGAAAATTATAGGAGCAGCATGTGGATGAGGTTTGTTTAGCCCCCTGCAATTATTCCCCAAGTACCCTCAGCCTAAAGGGGTTCCAAGGAATGAACAAGTCTTGTCTTTTTGATCTGTAAATCAAATTGATGGCCCTTTGTCCACAGGTCACCTATCAAGAGTGATCAGTAGGTGCTTAAAATGAGTTATCTGACAATCAGGACACCCACAAATCTGCTGTTGTGGGAGCTGCGCTATCGCCAATGTTTACATGACAGGAGCTGCTGCACTGCTCACTTGCTGTACAAAGTATTGCAATAGGTTCAGGTACTGCAGCACTCCACCATAAACTTCAATGGGGCAGTGCTGCAGTACTTAAACCTACTGCTACACCTTTTTTCTTAAATGTAGATTGTGAGCCCCATATAGGGCTCACAATGTACGGTACATTTTTCCCTATCAGTATGTCTTTGGAGTATGAGAGGAAACCCACACAAACAAGGGGAGAACATACAAACTCCTTGCAGATGTTTTGTCCTTGGCAGGATTCAAACCTAGGACGCAGTGCTAACCACTGAGCCACCGTGTTGCCCTCTACTGCTACACCTTGTATGGTGAGTGAGCAGCACGGCTCCCTAATATTAACATTACCAAGATCTGTACTGTTCCACAACAGCTGATCTACAGTGGTCATGGCTGTCAGATTAGTGCAGTTCTAATATTCATGTTCTATTCTCCCCTATAACCTCTAGGATCCACAAAAATCTCTGCTTTCATTTGGGCAGACACCATTTATAGAGATGAATGTGAGCAATGGAATAAAGAAGCAGTTTCAAAAGGTGCAGAGGTGTAAACTTCCATATCCAGGCCTCTACATGTAGAGGAGCGGACATTGGGATCTAAGGTGTCATTTATTAGTAAAGTGTCTCACAAACCAAGTGAATTCACAGTATAGTGAAGAGTTCAGAAACTTTGTAACATTTTCCATTCTCTACTATTTTCTATATTTCTGCTTACAAACACTAGATATAAATCTGTCCTTGCCCATCAGTTTCTCACAGCATCTTCGCTGTAAAAAGTATTAGGTTTGCACATATTTGTAGTGTCAGTTCCAGAACTGTCTAATATACTTTGTGCTTCAAGTCATCACAGTGTCCAAGATATCTGCATGCTGTGAATGAGAGCATGTATTTGTATTCAGAGCCAGCAAACCTGTACATACATAGTCCTTGCAGCGAAGAGAACAGAACTGTATCCTATCCAGGAAATCTTCTTTAGCAGCCTGAAGACCAGGATGAACAGCTCACAGAGGATTGCATAGAATGGATCCAACTGTATAAGCTTAGGAGGAGAGAACTTGCTATTAGAGATGAGCAAATAGATTTGTCACAAATCGAATTCTTCACTAATTTCCCAAAAGTTTAAGATTTCAGCAAATCTAAAACTTTTGGGATTTGTTTGCCATTTTTTCAAATTAGAAGATGACACAGAAGGATCAAATCACCTAGAATGGAAGACCCACAGCCTTCCCCATAATGCTTTGCAGGCATTCCTTCCGCTAGCATAGTCAATCATGAGTATATATTGCTGTCACTTGGTCATTACTAATGTTATCTTGGATTTAAGGATCTTGAAAAGGGGTTGAATACAGTCTGAGGAGACCTCAGAGTGTCAAACATGACTTTTTAGGACAATTGGGACACTCTGATCCAGACCAAACAGAATCTGATAGATTCAAACAAAAACAAAAAAAAAATTCTAAAATTTCGAATGATGAGGGTCCCAATTGGATGTCCATAAAGGATAAGAAATAAAAATGTGATTACAATCAGAATGAAAGCCATACTAATAAGATATGCAATTAAAAATGGCTGGGTAGTTTTACCAACCTGACAAGCGATAAGACCTTATGTCTTATAAGGAAAAATAATTGTCACAAAAAGGGAAATACCGCAATTTAAGAACCCATTTTATTAACAAGACATGATGTCACCAGAGGTCTTGGCATGCCCATGTATTGCATGGTTGTCTTCTCAATTAAAACCGGTTAGCAAAGTCAGTTTGCTCTTTGGGTAATCTGCCAAACAAGAGGGGGGAACCCCCTTTAAATCAGAAAGAAATGCCAACAAAATGTAAATAAATTTACATTTCCAAAACTGGAAATTCTAATGTGACCTTAACTCTCAAGCTTCACCAGGCAAGTCATAATCATCCTTAATACATAAGGATACATGCTCAAGTAGGTGGAGCTGTAATTTGCATCCCTTGACACCCCATCAGATTAGCCCTTGGCCACTGTTATCTTTGTCAAAAAATATATGACACTTTTCAAGTATACATAATTCAGGACACCTTCCATATTCAACAGGTTCTCCATTCCAAAATGACATGGACGGAGCAAAGATTTCCATGACGGCAGTGTTGCATGACCGGGAGACAGGTGCTTTGTAAGATCATGTATTTGCTGTCAGTGTTCGGTTATGAATGGAGGTTAATATTTAGTAAATGTCGGTTATGCGTACATGACCAGATGACTGTATAGAATCATCCACAAATGAAGTCAAGTCTGGGTACAACACAAGTGCACACAGAGTAAATGTAGTATTAAAAGGCATTGATGAGAATAGCTGGTCAAGGAGACAGACTCTGTGAGGTTGTTGTGTCCTCTGTGGGCAGTATTTCGATACTGCTGTCTGGCTGACTGGGGGACACACTGTCGGTGAGATCTAGTTCATGGACCTGGCTTGGAGAGAGGGGCTGTGGAGGGCTGGCTGTGTCTGTGCTGGGTGCTGGACTTTTCACATCTGCCATACCGAGCAGCTCTTTAATATTGAGAGGCAATTCCTGCAAATGGAGAAAGACACTGATGAAAAACAGCCTAATGTTCATTAAAATTAACCCAATGCTTCCTGCAAATATTTCTGTGAAGGGACACAATCTCAAATTACAACTGAGCATCACCAGAGACATGAAATCCTGCACGGTGTTTGAACAGATACCTAGAGACTGCACCCGAGATCTATGTTTAGGATAAATTTCTCTACACTGCATTTTCCATTACAATGCCCTTGCACTGTTAACTTTGCATTAACTTCAAGATTTCATTCCCCAGTTTTGGTGGAGTATAGAACAATCTAACAAGGGCATATATACAGGAGCACAATGGAAATTCTTAAAGAAACATGGTGGCAGTTGTATTTCTATTTCTTATAGACAGATCATCCCTGATTCATGAGACTCCTGGTAGCTTTTATAACAGCACTTACTTAGGGCTGGTAGGGCATTGCATTGCTACAAGTTAAACTAGGTGAATGCACCTAACCCCTTAAGGACCAGGCCATTTTTTGGTTTCGCATTTTCGTTTTTCCCTCCTCACATTTCAAGAGCCATAACTTTTTCATTTTTCAGTTCACAGAGTCACATGATAGCTTATTGTTTGCGGGACAAATTGTACTTTGTAATGGCACCATTCAATATGCTGTGCAATGTACTGGGAAGCTGGAAAAAAATTCAGAATGAGGCGCAATTGGAGAAAAAATGCATTTGCGCCATTTTCTTATGGGTTTAATTTTTACAGCATTCACTGTTTGGTAAAAATGACATGTTACCTGTGTTCTACGTGTCAGTACAAACGCGGTGATACCAAATTTATATAGTATTTGAAATTTTTTGATACTTTTAAAAAAATGATAAAATTTGCAAAATAGAAAAAAAAATTTGTGTCATCATGTTCTAACACCTGTAACTTTTTCATATTTCCATGTATGGAGCTGGTTGTGGTGTCTTTTTATGCGGGACAAGATGACGTTTCTATTGATACCATTTGGGGAAAGATCTGATGGTTTGATCACTTTTTATTCAATTTTTTATAGGAGGCAAAGTGTTGAAAAAAACGCTTTTTGGCTGTTTTTATTTTTTTTGCCGCTACGCCGTTCGCAGTACGGGATAAATGTTTTAATATTCTAATAGTTCAGGCATTTTGGAGCGCAGGGATACCTAATATGTTTATGTTTAATGTTCTTTAATTACTTTTATAGCTGATCTAGGGAAAGGGGGGTGATTTGAACTTTTATATTTTTTTTATTTTTTTTAATACTTTTAAAAACTTTTTTTTTTCTTCTGTTACATTTATGATCAGACCCCTTAGGTACCTTGAAACCTAGGGAGTCTGATCGCTCATACTATTCACTGCAATACTACAGTATTGCAGTGAATAGGAAAATCGCAGCACTTCTATTAGACGATGCCTCTGGCATCGTCTAATAGATCTAGTACAGAGACAAGCCTGGAAGCCTTCAATAGGCTTCCGGCTGTCATAGCACCCGATCACCGCCCTCATGTGACGTTCAGGAGGGCGGCAATCGGCTAAACATGGCGGCGCCCGTGCCGCCGGCGCCGTTTACACACTGCGGTCACATTTGACCGCAGTGTGTGAAGGGTTAACAGCACCGACCGCTGCTGTTAGTGGCAGGTCCTGGCTGTATGATACAGCCGGCATCTGCCGTGTATGGAGCGAGCTCAGCGTGTGAGCTCGCTCCATACATCCCCATGCAACCCATGACGTACAGTTACGTCAAGGGTCGCTAAGGGGCTAAGCATTGCATAGGAAACAATGGAGAAACAAAAGAAACAGGAAAATAACATCTGTGTGCCCATCCAGAGGGTGAAGAGTCACATTTGACACTTTACAGACTTATTAAACACTTGATACATTTGGCATAACGTATGTTAGACAGTTTTTTAGTGCAACTTATTCCAGAATTCTGACACATTTTACTTATGAGTAAATCTCATTCACTGTGTCAGATCCCCAGTAATATTAAGGCGTTTGATACATATATAGAAATAGATTTCAGATTTTGGGCCATTCTGACTAGATTTCTATAACCTAAGAGTTTAGGGACCTGTTTAAAAACATTTATTTATTTATTTATTTATTTATTTATTTATTTATGTATCAGTTATTTTACTATCATTTTACAGGAAGTTAATTCTACTGTAATATTTGAAATAACTGCAGGAATTTGGCATAAATCAGAGGTATGGTTATGTTCAGATAATGCCTTTGCTACAAATGAATTTGAAACAGTTGCAATGAATCAATTTATTTAACTATAAAATCTATGTAAACCAATGCCCTTCTGACTCACGTCCATTTGGCCAGAACATTATCTGAGCATAACGTCAGACAGGTGGGCTCTGACTATAGATCAGCAGCCCCCAATCCATGATGTTTAAAGGGGCCTCCTGGAATTAGCTTTAAAACACACACACACAAAAATTTAGTTAGGGTACTTGCCTGATACCTACCTACATCCACAGTAAGATTTGCTTCCAGGGGTACGATTGTGGAAAAATATGGCTGCTATTCAACCTCTTTATGTAAAATTTGTCCTGGACAGGTTCCCTTCTGCTAGAGGGGGCACAGTTTGGGTTTGGGCTGAGGGCTAATATAATTGGTTTCAGTTCAGTTTATTAATCTGCCAGGATTTCTGAGGCAGCTTTATAAGCATATCTGGCACTCCGATTTGTTAAATGATCAGATGGCTATACAAATTAGATTAAAGGGGTTGTCCCATCTCAAGGATACTATCTACACTGGTAGCTTATGTACTCTAAATTGATAATTTTTCCTAAATATATTGTTTTAGAAATGCTGCTTTGTTTGGCTCCTATGTGAACTTATTCCTCCCATTGTTTAAACAGCGTTGCTGTAACCACAGATCTGTAGGACAACTGACAACACTCACTCACTTCTCTTGCGGCAGGACAATCAGTTCAGCTAATTGCAGTTTGCTGATAAAACCTGAGTATGTTATCTCTCTATGTAAACACACAGATAACACTGAGTTGTTCTCTATAAGCATGTGCAGAATATCTGATCTGCATAAGTATTATGATCCTTCTCATGCCCGTTCAGCAAGCTAGGAGGGGCGGTGGGGCAGAGAAATACAGGAAGTGAGAAGAAAAGACTGCAGGCAGACTGTTGAAACTGAGATGGGAAAAACCTTTTAAAGGGAATGTCTGTTTCAGTCTATTATTTATTAGGCCGGGTTCACACGATGTATTTTGGCACGTAATGTAGCACGTAGACGCCGCGGGAGCTTTTGTGGGCCGTATACGCTCCCATTGATTTCAATGGGAGCCGGGACCATATACGCGGCGCTATTTTGCGGCCGCCGCAAAATCACGGCCGCAAAATAGCGCCGCGTATACGATCCACGCTCCCATTGAAATCAAAGGGAGTGTATACGGCCCGCAAAAGCTCCCGCGCCATCTACGTGCCACATTGCGTGCCAAAATACATCGTGTGAACCTGGCCTTACTGCTATTGGGGTCATAAACATAACAAACCAGTACTCATCTCTCCCTGGGCCTCCATTTCTAGCAGCAGAAACTCCACTCATCTATATACAGATCCCTGGCTGTGTGTTCCAGGTGACCACTGCAGCCACTCATACGACTTAGAGGTCACCTCTTCACAAACTGCACACGACAGCAGTCACATGTCCTTTATGAAGAGGTCACCGTTGATTTGACTGAAAAGGTCACCTTGCACAGGAAGACCTGTATACAGACAAATGGAGCTGCTGCCACTGGAAACGGAGGCCTGGGGAAAGGAGAATACTGATTTGTTATATCTATGGTTCAACTAGCAGCAATATTAAATTTAAGAAAAAAAAAAACTCTTAATATCAGTCCAATACACAGATCCCATTGGTACCAAACTAAATATCTAAAGTGTGTAGGGGCCTTTGGACTTTTCTATGATGGCAGACATCTGGGAAGAGTAGCATTGGGCAGGAAGATTTCAACATATCCAATACTCGCAGAGGAGATATGCCAGGCTTATTCACCTCTCCCCACATTTTTGGAGACACATGCATGAGTATAGGGAAAGCTTCAGGAAATGAGTGCTAGCTTATAAATAAATGACAACTCATACCTTGTTTTCAGGCTGAAGCTTGCTAGAACTAAGTACAGTGGAATATATTGGCAGCAAATGGCAAAGGTTATTTTGTTTATAGTTAAAGAAGAACTCTCAGGAATTTGTTTTTCATTCGCTGTATACCTAGTCCCCCAGTGTATATATGAATGCCAGTAATGCCTTTTTATCAGTTATTCCTTTCTATCTGAATTCTTCTCCTTTGCTAAGTTATGTGATCTCACAGACCTAACAAAGTATAGATGGAATTATGGTAGATACTAGAATGGAGTAAGTAAGATCAGGTTCTGCCTGGTATGCTGTGGACTCAGTATGTGGCGCTGCGTCCAGTGACTATTAGTATAAGGCACCACCTGCTGTATCCACCTCAGACTATGCAGGTTAGGGTTGTATATAGAGGAGGCATAGTTAGCCTCTACTTCAACAATTCAACACACTAAAATGGTGAGGCTCTGGGTGTGTTAGCTGTGATGGCAGGCAGAGACTGGCAGACCGCACAGCTGACACTCCTGGAGCCGAGGCAGCGCCAACTACTGGATCTATGACACACCTGATTTAAACCAATCCATTGTAGTCTTGAGAGAAAATAGCTCCTGTATCACGGACTGCACCACAAAGACTCTCCACAGGGGGGACAAAAACTCCTGTCACTAACTGATGTAGAGTAGAGAGTTTGTGTGACAACTAAGGAGAAGGCGCTCACAGATCAGTCTGCCTTACTATATACTTCTAGAGAGAGGAGACACTCTATTGTAGGGATACGAGAGCAGAAAAATACGAAAGACGACTGGAAAGTGACAGACAGTTGGGTGAGGGGTGCAAGGATGGAAAACTGTTTTTGTGGGCGTTCTTCTTTAACACAAGCAGCAACAATACAAAATAATCAACAAACCAACAAGGAGTGAGACAAAGCTGACCCTCTCTTACAAAGTACAACAATACCTGTGACAAGACCTTCCAAAATAACAGACTCAAGATACTACAAAGCCCAAGCTAATCCAATATAGGGCTGGCTGGTGAATGAGAGGCAATGGAGAGGTCAACAAGCACTGGCAGGGATACAACGCTAGCAGCAATAACCCCTGTACTCACCTGACAGTGTGCCAGCTGCTGATTCAGGGCTTCAGCCCGACACAGAATGTCCTCCACGCTCATCTTCATGGTCAGCTCATTAATGTGCTGAACAGGAACAAAGACAACAGATACATAAGGTTTGTAAAGCAGAAGGAGCCTCAATATACCAAGAGAGACTAATCACAGAGAACAGAAAAAATGAAGAATAGAATATATAGGCATACTGGATTTCAGTTCATACAAGTCATCAATGCTTGAGATTTGTTAGAAGGAAATATGTCACTCACAAAAGGTGTGTTAAGCAGCAGCACTGTATACCAATTCTGTTTACTCCCCTCACCATACACACAGTGACCAGCACCTTACCTACAACTAAAGCTGACCATATACATGGCTTATCAGCACCAATACCCTGCTGTGCACCTACAGTGAAATGCAAAAACTACAGCGTTCTTAAACGCTCTTATGGTATGTTCACAAGGCAGAAAATGGATTCCGCGTGTGAGCATACCGCGCAGCTAGCCACAACGGAATGCCGATGCAGTGCACCAACATCCTAACACGGCATTCCGCTCCAGATTAGGCCCGAATGAATGGGCCTAATCGGGAGGAAGTCTCATGCTGTGGACGCTACGGCTGAGTCAGCCGCGGAGTCCGCGGGAAGAAGGGGCATGTCACTTATTTTTTCTGCTACTAGCTAGCGGGAAAAAGAAGCGAGCGGCCCCCATTGAAGTCAACGGGAGCCGTTTTTGACAGCGGATTTTGAGGCGGATTCCGCGTCAAAATCAGCTGCCAAACATCTCTGTGTGAACTAGCCCTGTATACTAGGCGAGTTACACTGAATAGTTATGATGCTCTTTTGTTCGATGAGTCAGACGTACAACCCAGCTTCACTGCACAAGTGATAGAGGTACAAGGCATGCACACTGAAGGTGAGGTGGACGCCTCTGGCATCAGGGAAGAACTGTGCCAACGCAGGAGGCGGAATATAGAGCATTTTGATTGCAGGCACGGACGGCTTTATAACAGGATGATTTGGGAAAGTCCTCAGTATCCCAAATCTCAGTGACAGATTACCTTTGATTAAAAAAAAAAAAAAAAAAGAACATTGTTCAGAGGAAGGAAATTTGTTGCACTTGAAAAAGGGCCTGAGGAGCCCAAAACGCGTTGTGCCGAATAAAGACTGTTTTTTTGGGTGAGCGCTGCCTTTTGCATTCTTTTTTGAAGAGTGTGGTCCCTATTAGCAGATTACCTTTGAATTTTTTTACTACAAAATTAGGGTTGTAATATGAGAAAACATCATATAAAGAGATTATGTCTAAAATGTAAAACCTAATCCTCATTCAGTCTGCTTGTCGACAGACTTCAATTTATATTTACATATGGCCTATGCCCCCCCCCCACCTCCCTGGCAGCTTATATAACTATAAAATTTTCATTGCAAGAGAAAACTACAATTGGATGGATGAGAGGCTTTGTTTCACTCACTTTGAGGATCTCATTGAAGCCATAGTCAGAGTTCATTAATGCTTCCCGCTCCAAATCAAGAATGCCACAACCAACAAGAAGATGAAAGTTAGGACATGGTAACCCCGTCCACAGCACCTTGATGCAAACACAAACAAGAAAGATCATTTATTTATGTGCATGAGTATTATTATAACAGATCTGATTTTGGATGAAATTTGGCATGAAGAATTGTGTCTAGATTTTCACACCAAACATCTGATATGTGGGAGGCATGAAGCTGTTCAGAGCAATACTCAACATTATGAGGAATAGGATTTATTACTCTAATGAACAATAATCTATGGATTCTCACTACTATGAAGATTGGGAGGTTTTAAAGTCACTGACCACTCACAATGTTGTTACCTAAACAGGTTCTGTCACCAGAACCTAGCAAATCCACCCAAACAAACAAATGAATTGATTCAGGTGACCCTAACACAACAGTGCTTTCCCCTTTTGGATCAGGGTCTCCATTGCCCAGATATTGTGGTTTCTGTCAATATGCAAAAGAGCACTTTGGAGAAACAACAACGCTCTCATTCCTCCAAAGTGGTAAGTAGTAATACCCTCATTGCTTTAAAGAGTTCATAAGCATATGGACAAAAGCAACAGTATTTCAGTAACTGAGGCACCAACTTACAAGGGGAAAACACGGCCTAATTCAGATGGCCCTGACCTCATCTATATGCAGGCTGGGTGGATGTACTGGATTCTGGTGACAGAATGTGGAAATATTGGGACTGTAAATACAGTCATGGTCATGCTTTAAATGTAAAGTAAAGAGTTTATTCCGTCAATTAAAATAGGGTAATGTCTGTATGAGAAGTACACAATAGACTTACTAACAAGACTCAATATTCATTTCTTGCTTTGACTCTCTTTGTGTCCAAAGGACATGTGACTGGAAGAGTGTGGTATCCAACTCTTTGTGGCAGATGCGGCAGATGTCCTGTCTGGCAATCATATGAATATCAGCTTTCCCCATCCCTCAGAGGTAACATGGCAGCACCCGTCATGTAGACAACATACGGCCTGATCATTTTTACAGCTAAGGCAAACATTAATACCCTGACAGTTTGTCCACGTGACAGGCATAAGCATGTTCCCAAGGTTGGGCAAGTTCATATGTAAGGCAGGTGAGACATCTTAACACAACTCTTTTGGAATTGAGACTATTAACTATTGTTTCCAACACAACGATAAAGAACTGAGTCTTATTACATGGTGCCTGGCCTTTATGGTATATAAAATAAATGCATACATATGCACAAAAACACTGAAAAGTTTAATATTTTTTTAGGACTTAAAGAAGACTGCAGTAACTGGCTAGTGTCATAAGTGTAATTTGTACATATACTGATGTACAGTAATCAGGGGTGAACCTACCCCTTTCACCGCCCGAGGCGAACTACAGAAAGCCCCCCCCCCAGAGGAGGGGCCGGGCGAAGGGGCGTGGTCGAGCGAAGGGGCAGGGCTTAGCACCGTTCGCAGGCAGAGAGCAGGCACGGAGATGACCTGCTCTCTGCCTGAGCGTGAGGGGAGGCTGCTGGAGCAGCGCTGCTCCAGTGGCCTCCCCAATCCACCGCTCGGTGCTAAGCTTAGGTAATCAAAAATGCCGCCCTCCCTGGGGTCCTGACATAGCGCCGCCTGAAGCACTCACTTCAGGTCGCCTCATGGGAGGTGCGGCGCTGACAGTAATGCCAGCTAAACTATATACAATGCAAACCCTTTAATCTGTAATCTAATAATTCAACAACCATCTGCCTGATTATAAGTGGAATGCCTATTAAGACAACCTTAGGTAGTATGACTACTATAAAAGGATCTCTAGCCCTTCTTATTTGTGTGTGGGCCATCATTGTATTCCATCGTGAGACTATTAATAGCCAATCCCTGCTGATGACATCCCTATGAAAAAGGACATAATAAAGGTGGCCAACACTGGGCTCCATATAGAAGACATGAATCCACTTGTGACTAATTCTCACCTCCCATAAGAGAAGTATATCTTGGAAAGAGAATTCCCTTTTGAACCAAATGAGCAACCACCTAAAACAGCAACTAAGATTTCCAGATTCTTTGGAATCTAAAGGAACAAAAGAGAGAAAAAAAATCATAAATATTTACTATGATTAAAAAGAAATACCACTTTTATCAGCAGTGCATGACAGTCTGGTCATAAGCCGCACCATCAGCATCTGTTCTACAAAAGTGGGGCTTCTGCAGTAATGACAAGTGATGACCTAGGGTTCTAGCATCTAGACTCCAGCAACTTGGGAGCTGTAACAGGAAAGGGGTCTGTCCTAGATGGAAATCCCCATTAAGCATTGGTTCCTACTAGTGCCGTGTTCAGGCAGGCATGCTGTAAAATACATCTATAATAACACATGGCAAAACATGGAACTGCTCATTAAATTTAATTAACTATTAAAAAGGGAGAGTAAAATCTGATGATACAAACTGCTTCATTACCAAAGTTCATTAACTAAGTGAACAATAAAATGTATAGAAGCTATGGCCAAGCAGAGAGTCAGATGGACGCGCTTCACTTAGACACCCAGGGGACTAGAAAATTGTTTACCTGCCAGCGCAAACCAGGGAAGTAGATCCCTGATTTCACTGTCCACCCATCAACTTGTGCCCTTTGCCGGAATTACAGAGAGTAAAACCACATGTGAGTCTCAGAAGCAGTCTCCAGTCCTCAACTTCAACTCCCACAGTGAATTTCCTGGCTCTCACCCCCAGATCCAAATCCTACCTCTACTGGCCATCTTGGCATTCAGCTGTCCCATTTAACGCAACAAGCTGCAAAACTTCAATCCCTGACTCTCAGTGCAAAAAGGAACACAGAGGAACGCCTTTTGCCTTGGACTTTCCTTAAGGGACCAATTACAGGCCAGTTTCCCTATTGAGCTAGTCACAAGGGAACACTTCATGGCTGCACGGACCTCTCCAGTCTCCTCCTACATTAGTAGCACAGTATAGCAGTATAATGTAATATGGGTTCCTGCATGGACTCAGCGGTACAACAGCTACCTGTAACAACCCAAGATGCCATCCTCTCTCACTCTTAAAAAGAAATAATTTCAAGTATGGAGACTGCATTTTTTTATTTGGCTTAGATCATTATATTCAGTATGTCTTTGGAATGTGGGAAGAAACCCACGCAAACACAGGGAGAACATACAAAATACTTACAGGTGTAGTCCTCGGCTGATTTCGAATCCAGGACTCCAACTCTGCAAAGTTGTAGTGCTAGCCACTGAAGTTACCCAGGAGTGTGAGCCACATATGTGTTGGGTAACAGTGGTTTAAAGAGTCTAAACCGGGGATTTTGTAATAATAATTATCCAACATGCTATATCTAAGATATATAGAATTAAGAGGTTTGGGGCCACTGTCGATACCTATCACCTCTCTCATTAAAGGATACGCACACATGGGTAACTCAAAATAACTTCCTAATTCCGATATTTAAGAACAGAGTAGAGTTACATATATTTTTAGGAATTTTATTTTATTTTTTTCAGTAAAATTTATGTCTTCATTTTCAACTCTCTTGTTAGGATTTATCCTTATTAGCAGAGACACTAACCACTGAGCCAAGCAAATACCATGTGCTCTCTTTCCTTCCAAGCAAGATGACATACAAGGCCCTAGGAAACCCCAATAGACATAATGTTGGCCCAGAGCCCAAAGTCTAGCATATCTGATTCTGCTGTCTGCCCCCTTTTCATCTATGGATTTAACAATGCCAAGGCGTCCTCTTAGGCAACTGACCTTACCACCATAATCTCCTTGCTCTGGAGATAAAGTCCTCATTACCCCCTTTTCTCCAAAAAGAGCTGGAAGAGACATGCTGCAAGCTATCCACTAACAAGAAATCTGAATTTTAAAACCTGGGGCAACAAATACACTCCATTGAATCTAGACTGGATTCAATACTGGCAAATGTCAACAATAGTGCAAGTAGTATACCTGATCTGTATGCACAATTGCAGCAAATCAACAAGAAACTTGAAGACTTGGAAAACCACTCAAGGAGGGTTAATTTTACTGGAGTCAGTTGTGGACCTGGAAGCAGGCTTCTAGGAACTAAATCAGACTCCGATCACATAGTTAGTAGACATCTACCATGAAACAGATCGCATCCACCTCGCCCTCAGAGGACCTCGATAAGATGGACAGCCACTGAGAAGCCAACTTTATATAATATGAAACAGAAGCTGGAAAAGGCAACCAGAAATGCACAGGTCATCAAAACAGGCAACCATGAAGTTACTGGGTTGAGCTTAGCAGCAGTTGATAATGAAGCCCATTGATAGAAAGCAATGCCCCTAAAGGCCTTTTCTGCTCATTTGAATACGGAAAAAAGGATAATTTTTACAAGAATGGAAAAGTGATCCTGAATAAGAAATACAACATTGTAAACTGTGTGGACAGCCTTACAAGGTACTGTGATTACGTTAGATCTCAATTTTGCGCTGCCAGACTCCCTTTAACTTACATTGGTTCCTTGTGCCTTCCAGATTATGTCAAACGTATCCTGGAGCTTCTCCACTGTACTTCATAAGATTCAGAACACAGGAACAAAGGTACCATTTAACATACCTAGTGAGTATGTCCAACAGGCCAGCGATTTTGGATAAGAGTATACTACTTGATTTTGTCAGTCACAGGAGACTTTTGGTCCCTCATTCTCCTCATTGCTGGGAAATGTGACAGACACTTCTCTCCTATCCATAAGGTACACAACCCCTTTAAGAGTGGTCGATACAATCACATCTAGTATTCCATTAGATGGATTCGGTTATTGGTTTCACTTGACATACAGCGATACCATTTCAAGGCTACCTGTATAATTTGCAAGTTTATCTGCTGTACCTGTATTGCATCTGGACACTGTTCCATATGTTTGATGTAAAATATCATGTAAGGTAGTGATTTAAGAAAAAAAAAAAAGCAATAAAAAAACTATTGAATGTAAAAATGGTATAGTAGAAATGAGTTCAAGGTAGGGCTGAGCAATTAATCCAATTAAAAGATATTTTTCTGTCTTTATCAATTGATGGCCTGTCATTAAAGGGGCTCTATCACTGGGAAAAGTCATTTTTATCTAATCACATGCTTGCATAGGCTTTAGAAAGGCTATTCCACACCTACCTTTTGTATGTAGATTGCCTCAGTGGTGTCTGAATAAGTCAGTTTTTATTCATATGCTAATGAGCCTCCAGCCAGCTCAGGAAGTTCCCAGCAGCCTCCTCTCTATTATCTTCTATGTGTGTGAAGCAAACAGGAAAGGAGTCATCAGCAGCAGCCTCCCATAGGAAACAGCAGAGAGAGGTGTGCACCATCTAACGTGCACTAGTCTAATTAGCATATGAATATAAACGGACTTATTTAGAAATCACTGAGGCAATCTACATACAAAAGGTAGGTGTGAAATAGACTTTCTAAAGGCTATGCAAAGGTGTGATTAGTTAAAAATGACTTTTCCTAGTGATAGAGCCCCTTTAAGAGACGTTATCAATTGAAGGTGAAGCATACACTGTGGCCTCTTCAAATAGCTGATCACCAAGGGTCACCCCCCCACCACCTAATCTTCAATTGGTGGTGGTGGTGGGGGGGTGCTAGGACTAGACCTATTTACAGGCAAACCTCTGCCTGCACTACAGCTGTACAAGACACACCTCAGACAACAAGCTCCATAAGACACAGATTAAGATACAAACCTAGGAAATCACAAAGCACAGGATCCAGTACACGTAGCAGAAGGTTGAGCTGGGACAGCTGTCTCTTCATACTTTCCTGGCTCTCCTCAAAGTTGTGGTGCTGAGATGCAGAAGAAACAAATCAATGCATTGATCACAAGCTGCTCTCCCTAAGCACTGACTGTACTGAGCGGTAACAGTAGCTGTCAGCAAATACTATGTGGTTATACATATAGTAAAATTCTTTTAGATGGGTATCAATGGGACCTGTCAGATGACAGATTATGAGATAGGCAGGGAAAAGAAGCGATATATAGTCTGTCGTCATTATGTGGTCTCAGATATAGAGTAAGGAACTATATTTAGAGGTCTCTACTGCAGAGGGGGATTTCTCCATTTAGAGGAATCTAACACAGAGGACGAGGACTTCCTTCATTCAGAAGTGGAGGAGTGGGACTTTATCCATTTACTTGCCTCTGCTTTTAGGTTTATTTTGTTGGTGTTGTCTTGGGTTTGGAAGTAAAGTTAAGGTGAATTATTATTGGGACTGCATTTATCCTCAATACATCATTCCATGTGGAAGATGAGATCTGGCTCAATGTCACAGGCAGGTACAGAGGCAGCGAAAGCAGATCTACAGCCTCAGTCCTATACAAAACGCTCCTCATATTTCAGCATCCTTAACAAAGTAACATGGGGTAAATAGAGATATTTTAGAGTTAACTGCAGTCGCATCTGAATTTTTATGTTTAAAGTGGATTTAGACATGAATGGAATTCTGTCAGCAGTTTAGACCCTACAAAATTACTGTCCTCACTATATAGAAGACCTTGAGACCTGTTTAAGCATACCTATGGATCACTGGTGGATTATTCATTCCTTATTCTCTTTTTAATCAAACACTGTTCCCACAATTGTCTTCTGTGTGTTTCTGACAGTTAAAGGGGTTATTCCACAAAAACTAGTTATCTGTCATCCATAGGATAGGGGATTAATTCCTGATCAGTAAGTCCCCCACTAATCCAGAAAATGGAGGGGATGGGTTCTTCTTCCCTACTGCCCATTCAGACTGACCACAGCCAGGCTGAATGTAAGCAGGACTATTGGTGGCCAGCAATCCCATTCAATTCAATGAGAGTGCCAAAGATAATGGTACTATCTTTTAGGATACTAAGTATACTTATCCCCTATACACTTGGGTCCAATAACCAGTGATCAGGAAGGGTGGAGGACAGAAAGGCCCACATGCCTACTCCTTGTGAATAGATGACTGACGCTCCATTCACTACTCTGCCAGGACTGCAACCTCTGGCAGCCCCATAGCAGTAAATGGAGTACTGGTTATGCAGGCACACTTATGTTGCATTGACAAAGAGGGGACATGTGAACTTCCGGTCTCTCATTGTCCTCATTACTGGGGGTTCCTGCAGACAGACCTCCAGCAATCATATCCCGCATCACATGAACCCTCAATAGCACAACCCTGTTAAGTGACCTCAACAAGGACACTACAACCTATCAGTCATTTTGTAAGCAATAACTTTGCAGAAACCAGACAATATGGCGTTTTTGTGTACTTTGTTCCCATTTATTTAAAAAAAAAACAAAAAAACACTTGAGGGCAGATGCTTGTGTATACTATAGCCTTGATTCCACCTAAAACTCTTTCTCATGATGTTGATACTAAAACCACCTCCATAGGCATGTTTAAACAGATCTCTAGGTCTGCACGGTCAAAACTGCGGATGGACTCCTTTAAAAGGGACTGTTCACTCAAGCTATAGTACTGCTAGCCCCCCAGACATCTAGGGTCTATGAACAGGTGCTCCATTTAACACAGTAAAGAACTTACCACCATCTCCATAAATCCCGTGAAGCACCAAAAGGCGTCCACCTCATTCTGCATGACATATAGTATGGGAGAAAGGAGGTCGCTCATTCCCTGAACATAACCTAGGCAATAAAAACAAATATCAAGTCATTAGCACCCCCCACAATCCTAGTGATCCATACAGAATACACACAATAACAGAGGTCAAAAATGAAAAAAACTAAAAGTCTGATCTCCATTAGAAGTTTAATAAGTTATTGTACACTAGTATTACACAGTGACCATCTGTTTTCCAGGCATACATACCTCATCTGCTATAGCACCGCATTATGAAGAGGCAGTTCACTACATTATTGAACATCTATAACTTCTGCCTGCCCTCAAAAAAAATAGGTTCTGCAGCAGTTGAGGTGTGCATTACAATGACTAACAAAGCCTCTACTGAAAATCATTAGACACTATGCATTCAGTTACACAGACTGCGGCCTGTGCTTTTATCTCTTCAATGACTTCTAGCATTGATACAATATACAGTAGGGGGTAAATAACCTCCTATATAACTGTGATATATCACAGCGCCCTCAATAATTCCATTGTCAGAAGCAATACTAAGGGTGTTTGTACTAAATATTACACAATACATACCCAGATCAAAATTATACATGCAGTACGTCATCAAGGCATCATTAAGAAGGCCAAGTCCCGGGTTGTCATTCCCTTCATAGAACTTGTTGTTCCGGTCTGTACGACTGACATCTCTTTCTGCAGTAAAAGGTCAGGATATTAAAACTACCATTTAGGGTAGGTTCACACTACAATTGTAACCATCTGTTGCTCTCAACTGTCATGGGTGGGATGAAAGAAATAGACTATTACATAGATAGCATTAAGAACACAAACGCAGCCCCCTCAGTCTCTGTCTGTTCCTATAGACTCTAATGTAAACAATTTGACAAAGCTTTCCTCCATTACAGGTGAATAAAGTCCTGCATGTAGGACATTTTCTTCCATCAGAGAAGAAAAAACATGACAGAACAAAGCTTCAGTCTTGATATTTTACATGCAAGTGACTGCAGATGGACAATATCTGGAGGGTGCTCCATGTGCATTCTATACCTAATGTCTGTTACGCTCATCCTACGACATTTGCGTGAACCTACCCTTACACGGCCTACATTATACATGTATGCAATACATAAGAATGTTTTTTGGCAAAATCATCTTCTGACAGGTGACAAATACATGTGTGAAAATATCATTGGTAAAGTCTCATTTCCAGAAACAAGAGCTCAAGCACCTTTGGCGCAACTCTGAGATTTCTGTTACTCAAAACCTGACATTATGAAGACTCTAGTAAGTGGTATGAAAGTACTTTGAGTTTTCATCACTTTTCCTTCTGGAAATTATTGATGGTCCAAATTCAGACTTTAGTCATGTCATCATCTGTTTTTCTGTTTGATCCATTGCCCCCCCTAACTAGATGTAAAGGATGCCCCATCTTTGGGATCACAATGTAACTCCGCTAACTTACATTTGTTAGAGTCGCACTGTATTCTTTACAATGCAACAGGAATCACAACTAGAAACAATGTATAGTAGAGATGAGCGAGTAGTATTCGATAGAGTAGGTATTCGATCGAATACTACAGTATTCGAAATACTCGTACTCGATCGAGTACCACTCGCTATTCGAATGGAAAAGTTCGATGCAGAACCAGCATTGATTGGCCGAATGCTATACAGTCGGCCAATCAACGCTGGTTCTTCTCCTACCTTTAGAAGTCTTCTCCATGCAGCTTCCCCGCGGCGTCTTCCGGCTCTGAATTCACTCTGCCAGGCATCGGGTCTGGGCAGAGCCGACTGCACATGCCCACTTGTAGTGCGGGAATGCGCAGTCGGCTCTGCCCAGGCCCGATGCCTGGCAGAGTGAATTCAGAGCCGGAAGACGCCGCGGGGAAGCTGCACGGAGAAGACTTCTCAGAAGATCCAGCCCGACCCTCACTCGTGGACTTGGTAAGTATAATTTGATCGAACGTTGCCTACCCCTGAAACGAGTATTTTCCCCCCATAGACTATAATAGGGTTCCATATTCGATTCGAGTAGTTGAATATTGAGGGATTACTCGAAACGAATATCGAATCTCGAACATTTTACTGTTCGCTCATCTCTAATATATAGCCCTGCCCTAACTGTTTGCCTCTTCAATGTTCATGAAACTACCTGACAGCAGGAAGAAGAAAAAAAAAGTATGGGGGCTCATATCCCTATACTGCACCATATAAAATAATAATGTAAACCTCAGCATTTTTAAGGACCTACACAATCCAAGTTTTACATTGGGTCACAGGTTAAAATGTGGCGATAGGTTCTTTTTAAAGGATTTTTCCACTTTATAATGCGAGTATCCAGATAGCTGCTGTGCAGGGAAGGACTCACAGTACTAAATCATCTCTTGGGTCCATTCATGGTTAGGAATGAAAAGGGTAACAGAGGATTGCCTCCTACCAACTATAAAGTGATGGCATATTTTAACAAAATGGTAGAACTATGAGACAGGCTTTACCCCTTTTAAACTTCATAACCCCATAACTCCATGTGCTACATGCAAATTAAGGTGCCTCCTAGTCTAATAAGATGGCACCACATGAGAATATCTGGTCATGTCAGGTTTCTTAATAATGCCAAAAGCTGCATACTACAATCATAGCATAATACAAAGAGGTTTCCTACAGACCATCTAATAGGGAGTGCTACGTCAGGGGTGTGACTTGGTATGATTTTCCTTTTGAAGGGGGGTTATCCGGTTTAGAAAACCGATTTTCATAAATGTTATTAGGGGTTCTCTGTCCTGAATCCTCATCAGTTTGATAAAGTAAGGAGTGATTACAAAGAGTTTCTATAATTCGGGAGGCCCCAGCACTTCCTGCATTAGATAGACAGCCCCTTGATTTGAATTGCCACTGCATAAGGCTTTATTTAGGTATGCTTACTGCCTTGTTTCCTCACAAATTCCAGCTATTAACTGGGGCTCAAAGCACAGGAACACTTTGTGATTTGCTTATTGTGAAAGGACCCCAATAACAAGAAAGAATTCTCCAAGGGGAATGTTTCTCCTCCTCCTTTCTTAATAATCTGCCACACATGCTCCTGCTCCTTTAACTTCTTATACCTCTGCAAGCCCAAAATGTTACGGTAATACTGACCAATCAAACTGCGGTAACCTCTCAGCAGAGAATTCCTCTTCTCTTGGTCTTCACTCACAGATTTCCACTGCAGCTTCATACGGAAATACTCGTCCCTGGAACCAGCAAGACAAACACGAGAACATGTGTTGAACAGTGTCCCACGGAGATGGCACCAAGCCACTGCTATCTGCCCGCTTTCTTGGTTCTCTTACCATTCGGAATTTGTAAGATGCGTGGGAAGGCTGCATTAACCCTTCTATCCCTAGACTTTCTCCATCATTTATATCACAATACTACATAATCAATGGCTTTCAACAGTGAAGTATTTGTGGATTGGGGCTAATTTACATTAAAACTGTACACCTAGGCTGGTCACAGGTGTGGGGGGGAGGGGGATAATAAATATTCTAATTCAGAAAAGGTGTTTAAATAATTTTATTTAGTTTGGTGGAGTAAATACAAGAAAAATCATTGCCTGGGTTTGTCATTGGTCAAACATTAGCTCCATCTCCAATTTGGTGATACAAGTGCTGGATTTCTGACCAGCATAGGAGATAAAAGAACCATGGCTTTGCCTTTAGCAGCCTGACAACTATGTTATACTGGTTAATTGGTTTACATGGACGACTCAGACTATCTCCTGCCTGCGCCACTGTATGCAGTAGGAACTGACCCTCCCCATTACCCATCCCACTCGAGTAACAACTGCAATACTCCAGGGAATTTAAGACCTGCCCCCATTGCACCAACTACCTCATTTGCATAAGACTTCAACGTTTTTTTTTTTCTCCAAATCTACAAAAGTAACAAATAATAAGGATATGTTCATTATCACTGTAATGTGCTCTGCAATGTGATGGTTGCTGCTGTATATGCTTGGAGATGGGAGGTAGTATGGAATAGGCTCCCTGTAATGTAATGGCAGATCATAATTTCAAGTCCATAAATTGTCCCCCTCCTCAATGGAGTTTTAGACAACTACTTCTCACCCCATATTTTACAGGCCTTCTGGAAGTGACCTGAAAAAAAAAATCAGACTGGTTGATCCACCTGACAACCTTATATAAAGGGACTGCTGTGTTAGGAAGTGTATGCTTAGCAACCAGTCTAGACCTGTACTATACAGACAATAGAGCAAGGTAATGGCAGTTATAAGGTTGTGTAATTGAAAATAGCCAATGAAAATCAAAAAAAAGGAAAGAAAATAATTTTATGCAGTTTGAGCACGGCATGTATAGATTTCTAGGGAACACAAGCAAAACCAGAATTGCAGATACACTATAAAAGTGTCTGCACAAACACTGCACTACCCATACTGCTCACTAGGGGACTCACACATAACACTACTATCTGCAGAAGCGCTTACGTTTTTCTCCGTACTAAAGATTTTCTGTCTTCTGCTGTGCTATCCCATGGATAATAGCCGAGGAGATACTTCCAAGCATCTTTTCGAAGCCCTGGACACAAGCCCTAAAAATCAAATGAACAGCAGCACATTTCATTAAGTAGATGCCGGCAGTGTGCAATATCTGCAGTGTGCTAAGTAGATAATGTTGTGAAATGGCACCATCTTGTGTGTATGGAAGGAATTGCATACAAGCAGCAGATGCTTTGGACCACATATACTGCAGTGAATACTGCAGTGTATAGATCTCATCCCTGCTCTGCAGCCGCACTTACCCCAGAAAATATTCTCTTCTTCACACCATCCACATTCATCACTTGACCTTCAGAATTAATATAGGATTCCCATTCCTGCTCGCTGACAGGTGCCTGGCGCTGTACAACTGGACGCTCGCCCAGCTCCACTTGCTGAAATAGATTTCTGGATATCATTTTTACGGTCTAAACCCACAATAGCAATACCCAAACCTCTATAACACTTAGCATGCTGAACTCGAAGCAAAACCTGCTGCAATTACAAAACCCCTTTAATTTAATAAACCTTGTTCAATACGCCCCACAGTCCTCAGGGGTTCACATTGCAGTCTCCAATACACGAAGATTAAATCCCGGGCCCTGAATACTCACACAAGTGATGACTTCAAAACCTGGTTCATCCTCTAGCCCGACAGCCATCTCAGATAAGGGTCTTTGGTGATGTCCGTCCTGGTGCCGCAATGCTCCACGAAAAAAATTGGTAACTTTGGAGAACCCTCCAAATGTTGCAGAATATGGATCTTGGAAAAATCTCTGGATATGTCAAATAAAATTAAAAAAAAAAGTTTTCCTGTATGAACAAGTGATAACATGGGAACTAAACAGCAAATAGATCAGATAAAAGATACAGATTATCGTCAGCACAGTTTGGGCTGGTATAATTAGGCCGATACAAACGAGTGTTGATCAACGCAATACAGCCTTAAAGGGATTCTATTATTAGGATTCCCTTTTCTAACTACGGTAAGTACACGTAGGAATGGCCTTAAGAAAGACTATTCTTCAACTACCTTTATTATTTTGATCTGCGCCACCGTTCCTGAGAAATATCTTTTTTCTTCCTTATGTAAATGAGTTTTCAGACAGCACTGGGGTGTCCCCTATGCTGTTCAAAAACTCTCCAGCAACACCTCCATCTTCTTCTCTGGACCACAAATTATCTTGCGCCTTTGTGTCTTCATTCAAAAGCACTGGACATGTGCAGTCGGTCGGCCACAGGAAAATGGCTGACGGACATGCGCAGTCAGGTGACGCGGAAGAAGAGGCGGTCCGAAGAAGAAGATGGAGGTGTCACTGGAGAGCTTTCATACAGTACAAGGGATGCCCCCAGTGCTGCGAGAAAACTCATTTGCATAAGGAAGAAAAAAGATATTTCTCAGGAACGGTGGCGCAGATCAGAATAATAAAGGTAGGAGAATAATAGCCTTTCTTAAGGCCATTCCTACATCTAATTATTTAAAAAAAAAAAAAAAAAAGGGAATTTTAAAGGGGTATTCCCATCACGTTTGTTCAGCAGCCTGCAGGCTGTGTGCTCTCTTCACTTCCTGGATTTCTCGGCACATTGGTGGGTGGGGTTTCACTTGCTCTGCTATCTTTGCAGTCAGTAATGAGGGATTGGTTGTAAATGAATTACCACAGTATGAAGCTGATGTAGAGGCTGATGTAGCAGAGCTGGATTTGAGTCAGTTTGTAATACATACAGAGGTCCTGGACTCCCTATCTCAGCCAAATTAAATTAAACCGACTCGTAAGTGGAAGAGCAGGAGATAAGAGCTCAGAAATCCTGGAAATCTCACCTCCCCCCTCCCCTATCTGAGGAGCTCTGCTGCTTGTCTGTGGCAGAGACATAAACAGCTCAGAGCTGCTCCCAGCACTCAGGCCCTCCCTCCCCCCCCTGAGAGCAGGCAGCTAAGTCACTTGGGGACAGAGCAGATAAACCCCTGGTCCAGGGCCGTGGTCATAGAAACGCATGTAAACAATGAAGTGAATAAATTAAGATAGCGGCCAAACAAAGCAGTTTTGCTAAAGCAATGTATTTTTAAGAAGTCTTATATCCAGATAAACTAGCAGTATAGCTAGGATCCTTGTTATGGGACAACCCCTTTAATGATAGAATCCCTTTAAACAGACAAATATTGTTATTCCATAGAAATTTCATGAATTCAAGAAAAGGAAATCTTGAAGAGAACATGATGGCTAAACTTACAGAAACCAAGTCAGAGGAACCATCATCAAACATCTGGAGTTCATCGAATGAGTGGGAGAGGGCATGGGAGTCATGTGGGTAGACCAAAAAGAGGCGTGAATCCTTCGGAGACCTGAAAAAACAAACAAAAAGATTGACATTATAAGGGCAACTAAACTATACGAGCAAACTAAATATATTAGTTGATATATTATGGTCAAACATGGTTAGACTGAAATGCTGCTGGAATTAGATAGTCTACCCATAGTTTTGGGGTGGACCATCACCGTATAAAACAAAACGGAACCAAAATTAAAACACATTTTCCCTTTAAATAGGAAAACAATCACCAGTAAGTATTAGGGCCGATTTATTTAGACCTATATTTAGTACACTGGTCTAGACAATCCCTGTGATGCTGGAGGATGCGCCTCATTTATTATGAAGAACAAGTAAAATACAGAATGAAAGGGGTTGGTTGCTCTGGGCAACAAATACAGTTTCATAAATCTCCTCCATAGTCATAGTCATGGGTTCCAAACAGAACAGTCCAAAAATATAAGAGCAATGCATTCCTTGTACAGCTCTGTGAAACATGTTTCTGCAGTATAAGTAGCATGTAGTAATACAGAGGTATAAATCCTTTAAAGAAGAGCAGTCATGGCTGACATCAGAACACCTATCTGCCTAATGGAAACAACCGCATGAGCAATTCTATGGGAGATAAAGAAACAACGAAAAAGTAAATAAGAGGAATGGAAACAGTAGAACTTGCTGTGCAAAGCATTTTTCTTTTTTTTCTTTTTTTTTTTTAAATGTAGATTGTGAGCCCCACATAGAGCTCACAATGTACATTTTTCCCTATCAGTATGTCTTTTTTTTTTTTGGAATATGGAATGGAAATCCATGCAAACACGGGGAGAACATACAAACTCCTTGCAGATGGTTTTTGCCCTTGGTGGGATTTGAACACCAGGACCCAGTGCTGCAAGGCTGCAGTGCTAACCACTGAGCAACCGTGTGGCCCCTGCAAAGCATTTTTCATACATCCCATTCACTTCTTTGGGAACAATGGAAAAAGCACAGAACAGTCCGTTCAGATGTTTCCATGGCCCGGGCCACCTTAAGACAGGTATTGCAATCTCAGCCCTATTAACAACCACTTCACTATATTAGTACTGGGGGGGTGCCAGGGTGACTGCCAATACTAAATAGCGACAAATGAGGGAAAACATTAAGGCGGGTCTTACACGACCTAAGTGGTTTTTGCGGTCCGCAATTTGCTGACACTAAATTTCATTTCAAACAGTCATTCCACAGACATCCATGTCCAGCTGCACGTGCCCATAGTGTTCTATGGGACAATCCGTGCAGTGCTGTAATGTCCGTGACTTTGCGGACCTGCTGTATTCAGTGCAGACCCCGGTCACAGCACAACACACCACGGATAAAACATCCGGTAGTGTAAGCGGCCGCGCTGAATACAATGTGTCCGCAAATGGTCCGCAATTGAGAAACCACAATAGCAGACTAAACTTACTGTCGTGTAAGACAAGCCTAAGGGCCACTACAAACCATTGGCTAGCAAGTTAAAAGTTTGTTTGCCAATGGCTGGCAGGTTAAAGGGGCAAATTTTTTATTTTTATTGTTAAAAAGGTATGTTAGTGCTATCAATGGGTTAATAAATGCTCCCAAATACCTTTAGCAGTGTTTTGAGTGATTTCTGGCTTTCTCTGGGAGATCCTGGTATCCTCTGCATTTGTTTACAGGGGTAGCTTCCTGCTGTCTTAGACTACGACTACCATGAAGTGTTGCAGTTCACTCAGATCTCCCCTCTCACTTCCTCCCTCACAACCTCCCCCTTTTCGCTAGCTAGCCCACAGACTACTAGCCCTATTTACCTAGCTAGCTAACTCAGTCCCTCAACCCCCTTCCCCACCTCATCATACTTACCTGTCTTCTCGCCCTGGAGAAGACTTTAAAGTGCCACTGTCCCCTCTTCTGCCTGTATCTGGTATCCGAAACTGGCGCCTGTGCAATAGAACACCGGCAGGAGCCACGCATATGGAATAGAATGCTGTTTCTTTTTGCTTCTGCTGGTTTTCTATTCGCAGGCACCGGTTCCTTGTGAAGGAAGCGACGTCCAGCAGAAGAAGAGGAAGTGAGCGTTGGTGAGTATGAGGAGGATGGGGGGAGAGGAGAGAGGAGTACTGCTGGCCACCCGTCTCAGGAAACAGTGAAACAGAAGGTCACCAGGAAATCAGAAAATGTGCTTTGGGCGACCACCCCTGGCATATGGGTAAATATTTTTTTTTTCTAAAAGGAGTAAAATTAGAAGTTAGTCGGGGGGAGGGGGTTAAGCTTAGTGGTAAAGTTTTAACTTACCCCGAACAACCCCTTTAAGGTTAGTTATAACAAGTAGATACTGTGAAGCAAAAATGACAACGGGTACAAAAACCTTTATAGCAGAAAACTATGGGTCAAGAATGGACCTTGTATGTAAAGGGGACAGAGTTTGCACTATGTTGTCATCAGCGCCAGGAAACAACAGAGCCTGAGGGACCCCATTAACTATAATAAGGACTTTGGGGGTCAGTCTGTCTGTTTTTTCATCCAGCAATTTCTGACAGACTCTGCGAAGATGAGAACAGTCTTACAGACATGAAAGAGAAGGCATCAGGAGTTATATAATATGTGAACCAGATGGTGTGAGACGGAAATGCAGCACTTCACCTCAGATAATATGGGCCGTCAGGTCTGAGCACTGCTATGCCGCAGCTTTGCTTGGTATTGATGCTGCAGGATGTGACAAAGTGAAGCAACTGACAATGCAATGACTGTCTTTATCTCCTGGTATCTAATGAGATCCATCCCGGCCCTCTTATTCTGTCCTTGCAGCACAAATCAAACCAAGGACCATGGCCTCCTCATCAGCACTTAGGAGTTTTGTGATGACACAGACAACGCTATTAAGAGTCAATGTCAAAGCATGGATTGCTGGATTCACAGCATGCTGACGGGGAGGAAAGTGGAAGAACAACAATCTGCACACAATAAAAAAGTCCAGGGTTCCCTGGTTTTATGGAAACAAAGCAAAAGCAATTTGTGATGTAAGAATTAGATAGGTGGGGAATGGCTGCTGGGTCCCCCATGATCCCAAAAAAGTTCTGCAGAGCTCTAGAGATCTTCCCTTTATTCAGAACCAATGCTGCCTTGGACTGAAAATCTAAAACAGGTTGAAAACAACATTGTCAATAAAATGGCGGTGGTTACTTTAAAGAGGACCTTTTATCAGATTGGGCACAGGCAGTTCTATATACTGCTGGAAAGCCGACAGTGCACTGAATTCAGCGTACTGTCGGCTTTCCCGATCTGTGCCCCGGGTAAAGTGCTATCGGTCCCGGTACCGTAGCGCTTTACAGTCAGAAGGGAGTCCTTCTGCCCAGCAGTGCCTAACTGTCAGAAATGCCCTTCTGACTGTAAAGCGCTACGGTACCGGGACAGATAGCACTTTACCCGGGGCACGGATCGGGAAAGCCGACAGTGCGCTGAATTCAGCGCACTGTCAGCTTTCCAGTAGTATATAGAACTGCCTGTGCGCAATCTGATGAAAGGTCCTCTTTAAATGCTCACTAACTTTTCACACAATTTCAATTCATAAAATACCCCATCCATTCATTTTAAAAAAAAGATATGTTTATTATCAGATTATTCCCCACCCTTAAAAAGCTTTTGAAAGGGCTGCCACTAGGGGGCTCCTATCTTTTATATCTGGTTGTTAGTTAATATATGCCTCCTTACTGCTGGGAGGGTATGTAATAGGTGGGTGGCCCAGGCAATTCATTCACATTATCTCTACAAAGACATTTATCTCCTCTCAGATCTGTGTACACTGTCTGGAGTGTCTTCACTGGACTTAGTGAGGGATTGTTTTTATCAGACAAGCAGGGAAAAGACATGGAAATGAGTTAACTCTTCTGACACTGAATATGAATGAGAGGAGAGGGACTTGTGTAAAGATTAGCTTGTGTTATTTAGTATACACAGTACATTGCATTTATAAGAGCCATCTGTAAGATAGTGCCATAACTAGCATGAATATAGTATATGATAATTGAATGCAACTTTGTGCACACTCCTGATATTCTCATAGGAAGTGTTGTTCAGTATGGACTTTGGGCAGTAGTTTACTATGTACCCATCCCCCTTGCTCCGAGTGACCTGCAAATCAAGGTGCAAGGGTGTCTGCCATCTCCATTAAAGAGGACCTTTCATGTCCTCATGCACATGCGGTTTTATATACCGCTAGAAAGCCAACATCATGTTGAATTCAGTGCACTGTTGGATTTCCCATTATGAGCCCCAGGGCTGGAAACTAATGGCACCAATCTCTGCCCATTTTCAGAAGGGCGTTCCTGACAGACTAGCTGGGCTATCAGGAACGCTCCCCATGATATTACTCATCCATAGCCTTCTACTGTCAGAGGGAGCGTTCCTTACCACACAGTGATGATGTTGAGATATGAGGAACACCCCCAGTATTAGTCTATGGACGAGTACTGTCGGGAGGGGGGGCGGTCCTCACAACCCACCTAGACTGTCAGGAACGCCCATCGAAACCAACGGCACCAATATCTCTCGCCCCAGGACACATAACACAGACGTTCTCCTGGGTTTCCATTGAGGGGGTTTCCGCTTTGCAACTCCCCCAACGGAAACCTAATTTGCTTTAAAAAAAAAAAAAAAAAAAAAAAAAAAGCGCGGTTATTCACGAAAGTCCGTGGACCCCATAGACTACAATAGGTTCCGCTGGGTTTCTGCCAGTTCATGTGAATTTGTAAAAAACTCCAGCTGGAAGTCTTTACATGAATAAACTGAGGTTCCACACACAGTTTGGCATCTGACATGTACCTAGTAGCAAAAACTGCTATTATTTAATCTTGTAAAAGCAAAAAACAAACAAAAAAAAAAAAAAAAACAACAATAGTGACCATCACAAATGATCACATCAGAAGGCCCAGATGGTTATAGGAAAGATTTCACTACACATTACGCCTTATACTACGCTGAAGAAAACAGCAGCCACCTGGTGGACCCCATTACAGTCAATGGGGTTTGCGAGTGTCTGCAAGTAACTTCTATTTAGTGGTCTGGCTCTCCGTCATTCGGGTCCCTCGGTTTACACGAACAGTGAAGTGCCTGTCACAGATGTGAACTTGGCCTAATTTTCGTCTTCTCTATACAATGAGCCCTTGGCTAACTACAGATATAGCAAAGGTTAACATGACTCCTAACCTGTTAATAACACTGTGGCACAGTGCTAACTTAACGCTTTCAAAGGGTTTCCTATAATATACCTATTTTTATATGGGAGGCTTAGGTACAACAGCTCAGCTCTATATATGGTTGTATATCTCGATAATGCTGTGTTAACCCTTTAATCGCCAGGCACGTATGCTATACGTGCTCCCAAGGTGGCACTTCAGTAGCGGAGGACGTAGTTACTACGTCCTCCCTACTAATGCCGATATCTCTGGACTGCATCAACATATCTTGATGCTTTAAAATGCATTTTAAAGAAGAGACTCTCATCTTTAAAATGATACCAGGAACTTGATGATTTTACTTACAGTTTTGTAGTGATTCACTGTTGAAAACACTATTTGGCATTGAGATCCAACTGCAGATCTCAATTCCCGACAGCGTTTCAACAGTGAATCGCTCCAAAACTGTACATCCAAACATCGAGTTCTTGATATCATTTTAAAGATGAGATTCTCCTCTTTAAAATGCAATTGAAAGCATCAAGATATGTTGATGCAGTCCAAAGATATAGAGCTCCAAAGTGTCCCCCCCCCCCCTCCTGTCTAAGCAAGCAATTTGCGATCTCTAACAAGAAAGGAAGAGGGACATGGAGCAGTGCAGCAGAGAGAGAGACAGAGAAACGATCTGACTCTCTGTATAACTTGTGTGTGACAGCAGGAGGGGGGTGGCAGGGACTCTATTGTCCCTATTAACCCTTCTCCTGCCAATCAGAGCGTATACTATACATTTGTCTCTGATTGTCACATACAGTTATAATGTAATTCCCCCCTGAGCTTTACTAGTGGGGTATTCTTATGTTATACCTCCTGAACATAACCAGGAAGTTTATTGGCCCTGTGACCCAGACGTTTACCATTGTCCAGGTCGCAGCGACAAAAAAAAAAAGTCGCACCAAACACTTACACAACATATACATAAAGTCGCAAATAAAGTTTACATTTCACCCAATCCCTGTCCTGTCTATACCTGAGCTTTCTACCGTAAAATACGTCTCTAGTGATGTCCGTTACACGCTAAAATAATAGTAATAACGGTTATCACTAGAGATGAACGTATAGATTGCTAAAATTATTATAGGGGGATGGAAAATAACATTTTTATGTAAAGTCCTATTTAATTTGCATGCACAAAATGGGATGGCGCATTTCTGCGATTTTGGCGATTCTTTAACACCCGCCCCTGTAAATATATACATGTGTGGTATGTATGAACTCCTCACATATTGCAGTTTTATGGACAGTACATTACCGTATTTTCCGGACTATAAGGCGCACATAAAATACTTCGATTTCCTCAGAAATCGAAAGTGCGCCTTATAGTCCGGTGCGCTTAAATATAAGACTTGAAGCGGCGGCAAGCGAGGAGTTAAGCGGCAGCCGCCGGCAAAGTCTCCATGCCGCTTCCATACATTGCAATGGGAGCGCGCTATTCAAATAGTATTCGTTCATCTCTAACTATTTGAATAGCGCGCTCTCATTGTAATGTATGGAAGCGGCATGCAGACTTTGCCGGCGGCCGCTGCTTAAAGGGATTCTACTAGAGATGAGCGAGTACTGTTCGGATCAGCCGATCCGAACAGTACTCGCTCAATTCTAGATTCTACCATTAAAAGAACTTCTTCCCCCTGACCACGTCGGAATTCGTCTCTTACCTTTTCCATAGCCAGCGCTGCCTTCTCCCTGAGCTGTGTTCGCGCCTTCCGTGTCCCCGTCTGTGTTGTCTTCTTTGGGCTTCATGGATGATGCATGCGCAGTCGGCTCTGGCTGCGAGAGCCTGTTAGAGCCGACTGCGCATGCGTCATCCATGAGGCCCAAAGAAGACAGAGACGGAGCTGCGGAAGAAGGCGGTGCTGGCTATGGTAAAAAGGTAAGGAGACTATTCCGACGTGATCAAGAAGGAAGAAGTTCTTTTAATGGTAGAATCCCTTTAACTCCTCGCGTGCCGAGCGCTTCCATTCATTTCAATGGAAGCGTGCCATTGAAATGAATAGAAGCGGCTGGCACGCGGGGGGTTAAGCGGCCGCCGGCAAAGTCTGCCGGCCGCCGCTTTCAATCACATATAAGACGCACCGGACAGCGCTGCGCCTTATAGTTCGGTGCGCCTTATAGTCCGGTGCGCCTTATATATGGACCTAGGCAGGACTATAAGGCGCTCATGGGTAATGCGCCTTATAGTCCGGTGTGCCTTATAGTCCGCAAAATACGGTACGTTTGCAGAAAGGGATTTCTTGAGCCGCACTTTAGTGGCAAATTTGAATTTTTGCCCAATTTTTGCTAGCAATCTCTGTTTGCTGCAAAGTGGAATGAAGGTGCTTGTATATATAAACTATTAAATTGTGTTTTTATATACGGTATGCTGTGTACTCTGAAAAAAGTTAGATTTTGGTATCACAGTCACAGTTTGGTAGGTGCAGTATAGCTTTTAAACATATTAGAGAACAACAGCAAAATCCTGCTTGTCTTCTGTATTCGTGTTTTTGGGAGTCCGAGCTCTTGTTGTAGTTGAGGTTTGCAGTACATATAGTATATTTACACATTGTATACACCTTAAGCTATTATTTTAAAAGTATTTTGTATATGAATCTGAGATTGAACATGAGTTTTAGGTGCAAATATGTGATTTAGCGTATTTTTTCAAAGAATTATTTGTGTTGGTCGCAAAGTTGCATGAAGGTGGATGTGGCTATCGATGACCCATTAAGACATTTGTAATCTTCAGGTTGTCTACTTTCAAAAAATATATAGGGTTTAGGGGTTCACTTACTTTTCATGGTGTGTAATCCCTACATTTTATAGGATGATACTTTTTTAACATTTCCAGCTTCAAAGCAGATTTTTGTTCCTTCCAGTTCTAGCGATTTTCTGAAGACACGTGCATGCGGGTTCAGGCCATAGTAATATGTATGAACTCTGCACATGTTGAACTCTTATTTTTAGGAGGTTTGGTGCATTTAATTTTTTGTTTGGTTTCCGCTTTTAACAACTAATATACATTTATTTGCATTTTTTCATAAAACATTCACTTTAAATCAAAATTGCATGAAGGTGCCTGTTCGTATAAAGTACCAAGTGGCATTCTGACAATGCTGCAGGTGTCTACTTTAAGAAAATATATAGGTATGGGGGGGTTGGATGCTTTTTTAATGTTGCAATTTAGGTTTGATTTGTCCATCTCAAAACTGTGAAAATTGCTCTGGCTACTGGAGGTGCAAAATTTCCAGAGACCCTTGGCAGCGAAAAGGTTAATGGAGTTGTCTAGGATTAATGTTTTTATAACCCATCTTCCTTATAGGCCATAAATACCTCATTGGAGGGGGGACAACAGCCAGGTCCCGCATCGATCAGCTAAATAGAGCCATTTCCAGTATCCATCCTTTACATAATGCAGGGTAAGAAGTAGAAAGTTCTGTGCTATATAAAACATATGGGCGCAGTCACTGTAGCTCAGCTTACACCAACTTCAATGGGCACTGAGCTGCAATGATAGCATCCAGCCCCTATACTAGGTACAGAGCTTTCTGCTTCTGGCACTGTACTGTATGTAGGTTCGGCACCAGAAGTCGCTCTGTACAACCTTAACCCAGACATACTTACATCCCATCACACCTTCTCAAATTGTAGTGGTGGCAACTAAATAAAATCTCCTGTAAAGCTAAGCAGTCTCTTCTACACAGATGTGCTATGAGCAGTGGCGTAACTAGCACCATAGCAGCAGAGACAGCTGCCACAGGGCCCGGGACATTATGTGGATCATAGCAGATAGAGCAAGTGAAACCCTGCCCACCAATGTGCGAGAAATCCAGGAAGTGAAGAGAGTATAGAGCCTTCAGGCTGCAGAACAAGAGTTATGGGAATACCCCTTTCAGTTTTTGTAGATACAACATAAACCAATAGGCTAACAAATATTAAGATCCAAAATTAAGGATAGGCCCACGTATAAACAATTTGTAATACTACCGATGTCCTATTAGTATTTTCACTATTACCAACCTTCTCCATAACCAAGCCAATGAAAGCTTTAGCAACTGCTATGGCATAGATTTCCACAAAAACCATTTATGGCAAAGCCATGGCATATATAATCTGATAAGAGAAACTTCCACTCTGGGACCACCATCAAGAAAACAGAATAACGAGTTGGGGGATCTGCGAACTATAGTTAGGTGGGAGTCCATAAATGTTTTTGTTTTTTTGTTTTTTTTAAATAAGAAAACCCCTATAATTTCCCTTTAAAATTCTATCCATATAATTCATAAAGATCAGCAGACTTACTGCTCTTCATCCGATAAGGATTTCCAGGTCAGGCACTTGAGAAGTAATTCCGCAATACCTAATTTATCCTAATAGCCTCAACTCAGCATCTGTCAGCAACCCGCAGGTTCCGGCAGTCGTAGTAAGTGAAACTATAGCATTTCGTTATGACAAGATGAACCTCATAAATAATAGACAGGAAAACAAATAGGACCACTCAATAATTCTTCCAAAGCGGGAACATCTATTAACATTGTGCTGTCTACTCGCTTTCACTATTGATGCATTTAAGATGTGGTCTACCAAAGGTAAGCTGCGTAGGGGAGGAAATTTTATCTTATTCCAGCTATTAAGGAGGCATTTGGAATAAAATAATACAAGAAGAAAAGGAACGATCACATTTCACCTGCATGAGGGGGATGGGGTTTCATACTCCCGCTATCTTTCTTTATTCCCTTCCTGAATAGTCTATCTTTGGTTTACCCAGAAATATGACTTTAGATTTACATCTGCACTTGAAGTCCGAATTGCAGATTTTTTATTTTTTTTTTATTAATATTACATCATGAAGATTTTTTTTTTCATGCTATGGATTGTAAAGAAAAATGTTATAAGCTATAACTTTAAAAAAAAATATTATGCTGCCCTGCCTAATGGCTCCATTTAATATTCTGTACAACATAGCAGGAAGCTGGAAAAAATTGTGAATGGGACTGAGCTGCATCAATAGTAAGCTACACACCTACAGAAAACCCCTTTAAAGGGGCTCTATAATTTTAAAAAGTCATTTTTAACTAATCACATCCCTGCATAGATTTTAGAAAGTCTATTCCACACCTACCTTTAGTATGTAAATTGCCTCAGTGATTTTTGAATAAGTCAGTTTTTATTCATATGCTAATTAGCTTTCAGCCAGCACAGGAAGTTCCCAGCAGCACTCCTCTCTGCTATTCTCTCCTATCTGTGTGTGCAAACAGGAAGCTGAGTTATCAGCAGCAGCCAGTGCTGTATACACCCATAGGAAACGATAGCACCGTATATTAAAGAATCTCTAAAAATGAACCTCCAAGGATATCCTTAATGCCATAAATTACCTTTGTAGGAAAACCCCTTTAAGTGAATGTTTAAATCACACTTCTGGTTTAGATAAAACAAAAGTTTTAAGTTGAGAACATTTTCTGATATAAATTGTGTAGTTTGTGCAGAACAAAAATGACATTATCAACAGTCAATGAAAAGCTGGAGTCCTGATGACCTCAAAGATCAATGTAAAATCCTTAAGTCACAAATGGATCTACTTCAGGTAATTGATGACAACTAATAATATGACTCAGTAGTGTGCATGGCATCTATGTGCCTGTATGCCCTCCCAACAACATTGGGACATAGTCCTGATGAGTTTCCTGGAGGATCTCCTTCCTGACCTGGTTCAGTATAGCAATGAGCTCCTGAACCACGGTGTTACTACTCGACAGAGTCAGAAACACTGATTCATAGTGTTCCAGAGGGTCTCAATTAGATTCAGGTTTAGGGAACATGAGGGGCTAGTCAACTGCATCAATGCCTTAGGTCCTGGATAACAACCTGCACACTTGGGCCATATAATTTTCCATCATTGTTCTGCACCAGAAGGAACCCAAAGCTTTCCAAGGCTTCGGCAACAGACTTCGTCTGACTATGGCTTTGAGTTTTTCATCCTAGTACCTAAAAGCAGTCAGGGTACTATGTGGGGGTTTATGTGATCCTCCAAGGAAATGCTTAGCCAGACCTTACTAAACCACCAATAAACTGGTCTTGCTGGATCTCCAGGCTCTTTCATGTCTGCCATGTGTGCGGTGTGTGAATCTGCCCTCATCTGTAAAGAAGACAAACAGACTTGCCAATTCTGGTGTTCTCGGGCAAATGCCAATCTAGTTGCACAGTGCTGGGATGTGAGCACAGGTCCCACTACATGACATGGGGTCGTCATGCCACAATCATGGAGTTTGTTTCCAACACTTCACGTGGTCCCCTCTCCAAGTGGAAGCACCCCAGAGAAAACTACTGCCACCACCATCCAGGTAGTGCTGCAGGACTAGGCCTAGCAGGTGGCACATCATCCACCACTACTACTACTGTACTACTCCCATCCTCCGGTTCCCTCCATCTGGGTTGCAGCATACCGAAGAGCAGATATTGGTCCTGCTGCTGGGCGGATACCCTTCTCATTCAATGATCTGTGTCTTGGAATCTTGCAAAGACACGTATGTATGTGCTGTCCTGGAGGAACTGTACTACCTATGCAACCTAAATTGTGTGCAGGCACTGTCTCATGTTACCAGTAGTAAAAAAGGACACCGGTGAAACTAAAGTAAAATCAGTCAGGGAGGATAAGTGGAAAGTACTGATCTATGACCACAACCACCAAAACCCATTTCCAATTTGGGGATTGTCTTGCTATTGCCTCTGCAGTGCGCCAAAGCAAATAAAATTGATTCACAATTCCTTATGCTTTTTACGACAGACAAACAATGTATTGAATGAGAAAGTAGCTACATCCAGTTGTCATGTAGCTAGCTGGATGCTATACCTTGTACTGACGGGGTGGGAGGGCATTCACTGCCCAACGATGGTGCTGAGATGTAAGTCCAACCATTCTAACAGTGCAGGTTATCAGTGTCAAAAGCAACAGCACCAATATCTCTGGCACCAGGGCAAGGCAGTGCACTGAATTCACATGGCATACAGCCCTCTTCCCCAGTGACCGCGGTGCTGCCTACAGAGCCTTATCTGTGTGTACATACAGTACCAGCACCGAATTTGATAAATAAGGGACGTGAAAACACCCGACTGCCAAGTTCTGCCCAGAGATAGCTTAGGCTCCTCCACTTTGGGGCAGGGCTTCACAAGTAACAATCTTTTGGAGAGAACTCCTTCTTAAAACTAGGGACCATCCCAATGAATTTGGGATGCTTAGAAATTATGTGTGTATAGTATTATCCAGCCTTACCTAGGTATACAGCAGCTCTCATTAAATACCCTGTCCTTCACTGACAGTATCTCAGTCTACATAGCAAAGCTGAAACCATAAATGTCAGTTTATACTGTCAGCTCTATTGGCCTGCATAAGAATTGGAATATGGATATGAATTTAAAGGTATTGTGCAGGATAAGAAAACATGACTGCTTTCTTCTTCTCAGAAAGTTATCTGATATCCTTTGGTCACATGGCAATATGACTTTTCAGTCCCATTAAAATTAATAAGACTGAACTGCGGAATGGCAACGTGACCTGGGGACATTTGCTGAAACAAACAAATTAGCCATGTTTTCTCATTCTACACAACACCTTTAGGCTCTTTCCATAGAAGACTATGAAAGTGTCATGGTCTGGGGTTGCTAGGTGGGGTGGCATAGACACACAAGTCCAGATTCTTTAGTCCAAAAACAAAGGTAGAGTTTTATTTTCACTCAAAAATATAGTGCAACAACAAAAGGAAACAATACAAAAATAAATACCTGCCTGGCTAGGCTGTAACTAAACATAGAATAGGTTACCTCAACTACAATAACAGAAATCCAAAAGCCAGTTGAGTCATTCAGGACACAGCTCCAAAAATAGGACCTCTCTCTTTCACTCTCCAGCAAAGCTCTGCCCACAGTCTGCTGCTGGAGCAACTTCTTAAGCCTCCTTGATGAGCAGACTCTCTGCAGCTGAGTCGCTGACGGAACATCCCCAAAGTGTGGACTGGAGGGGGGTGGAATGACAGGTCCCACTACCAACCTACCTGTCATTCCTAAAAATCCAGCCCAACCCAGACAAAAGTTGTCTGCTGAGAACAAACATTCCTGGAGTTTCCTCATCTCACCCACCTGAGTAGTCTGGGTGAGATGTACACCCCCTCCATTATCTGACCAGCCATCGGCTTACAGAAGTTATTGAGATACTTTAGCTAGCTGGGAATATGCCAGCAGTTATTCCTTCACAATACACATTCAAGATCTGTTCAGCTGAGGGTGCATGTGTAGTCAGTGGTGAAAGAGAAATAGGTTGCTGTCTAGCCACTCTGGTGGCGGCTTATCTCTCTTGAGAGCAAATGAATGAACATATTAAAAATTCAGCACTCCAATCTTTTTTCATCCTATTTGCCAAATGAACATTGGCCAAGATATCTAATATACAAGGTTGGCTTGGCTGGGCTCGACTTAGCACCTTCAACCAACATTAATCTAAATTGTATATGGCACCTTAAAATTGGAAAACAATTTAGCTGGCTAGCTGTGTGAAGGAAAAATTTCATCTAGGTCCTTTTCTTTTAAACCTGTGAGGGGGGAAAAAATGGAGCAATTTCACTACTTACACTGCCAGTATGACATATTTCCGGAGTGCCTTCAACAGAGCTTTGGTTCCACCTTGATGAAAATGAAGAGCTTGAAAAGACACCCCTTCCTTGGTAATAAATATTAGATAAGACCAGCTTAGCCCTGGCTTGCTTTTGCGTACAGACTTGAGCTCTGACAGACTGAGTGAGAAGGCCCATTTTTCACGATTCCCAGGTTTTACAGCTGTAGAGGGAAAATTAAATAGAAAAATGAATACTAGTAAGTCCAGTTTTGGTTGTTGCTCTCTATTGTAATGGTGTTGACATATAAGGATCTTGTAAACGAGCTGCTATAAGGAGAAGCACAGAAAATGTAGAGATGAAAAGTTATAGCTTAATAATGAAATAATATTACTAACAAAGTATGACTTCAGCAGAAACTTGAAATAAACAGCCCTTACAGAAATCAGAGGAACAGGGTCTTTAAAAAGAAAAAAATGAAGAAAAAATAATATATATATATATATATATATATATATATATATATATATGTATACACACACAGTATATATATTTCCCAGATGGGGCGGTGCTAAATGGGAATGCTGCATCTTGTAGTTTGGCAGAGCAGCATCACTTTTACCCCTTTCTATAGTGTTTTTGCATTTTCTAATTTTTTAGAGTTCAATCTGTGAAAAAAACATCAATTTTTTTTCCTGCTTTGGTGTATAGGATAAATAACTCTGGGCATTTTGTGATGCAAGGATGCCTAGGTTTTTATTTATTTTTGTTAATTTGCTATTATATGTATTCTATGGAAGGGTTGATGTAATTTGACACACACACACACACACATATATATATTTATTTATTTTATTTTTTTTCTTCATTTTTTAAGCTCCTCCATTTGAAGCTTGACCCTACAATCGTTAGATTGTTGTACCATAGACTGCAATAGAACGAAAGTAACCAATCTCCTTAGGTGTTGTGGTGACATGTGATCATGGCACCTGATCAGTCAGAGAGGTCTCTCACTACATGTGAAAGACATGCACCATGTACACAGTATCATGTACACCACCTTGAAATATGTACATGAAAATGTACCAGAAATTTTATACATCTTCCAAAGTGGTGTGCAAGATACTACAAGGTGTCCGAATGAAAACACTTACAATGGAGGAACAAAACACAAACTGCAGGCCAGGATGAATTTACACAAACACAAAGTTTCGGGGGCCACACGGTGGCTCAGTGGTTAGCACTGCAGCCCTGCAGCGCTGGAGTCCTGGTGTTCAAATCCCGCCAAGGGCATAAAACCATCTGCAAGGAGTTTGTATGTTCTCCCCGTGTTTGCATGGATTTCCATCCCATATTCCAAAGACATACTGATAGGGAAAAATGTACATTGTGAGCTCTATGTGGGGCTCACAATCTACATTAAAAAAACAAACAAAAAAAAACAAACACAAAGTTTCATCTGGATAACCCCATGGGAAAACACTTTTAAGGACTACACCACAGCTTGTCAGACTTAAAAGTCCTGATTCTAAAAGGTCTTTTCAAGAAAGATAGAGAGAAAAATTGGGAATTGAAGCTGATGATAAAATTGAGATCATTAACAAAAAGGACTCAGGCTAGGTTCACACTTGCGCTCTGTTTCTGTTCTGGGATTCTGTCACCCATTCCGCTTAAAAAAATGTGGAGAGAAAAGTCCTGCATTTTTGGGGCAGAAATGGACCTCAATATAGTCGATGGGGTCCGCAGATAACTGCTTTTTAAGCAGATTTGGTTTTCGAAAATCCGAATGCAGGTAGGAATCTAGCATCAATCTAACACCTGGATTTATGAGCCATAACATGGACACAATTCACCCTCCTCCATCAGATTAACTACAAAGGACTCCAAAACAGCCCCCAACTCCTTCCTGTCATAACCCCAGTTTTATTACCCTGCCTTATCTTACTATCACCTCATGAACTCATTGCCTTTGTGTTGACAGTCCTGTGCACTCATTCATTTAGAAAGACCTGAAGAAGAAACCTCTGTGCTTTAAAACCTTGCAAACATCTTTTTTTTTGGTTAGCCAATACAGGTATCATACAGTCCTATGAAAAAGTTTGGGCACCCCTATTAATCTTAATCATTTTTTGTTCTAAATATTTTGGTGTTTGCAACAGCCATTTCAGTTTGATATATCTAATAACTGATGGACACAGTAATATTTCAGGAGTGAAATGAGGTTTATTGTACTAACAGAAAATGTGCAATATGCATTAAACCAAAATTTGACCGGCGCAAAAGTATGGGCACCCTTATCATTTTATTGATTTGAATTCCCCTAACTACTTTTTACTGACTTACTGAAGCACAAAATTGGTTTTGTAACCTCAGTGAGCTTTGAACTTCATAGCCAGATGTATCCAATCATAAGAAAAGGTATTTAAGGTGGCCAATTGCAAGTTGATCTCCTATTTGAATCTCCTCTGAAGAGTGGCATCATGGGCTACTCAAAACAACTCTCAAATGATCTGAAAACAAAGATTGTTCAACATAGTTGTTCAGGGGAAGGATACAAAAAGTTGTCTCAGAGATTTAACCTGTCAGTTTCCACTGTGAGGAACATAGTAAGGAAATGGAAGACCACAGGGACAGTTCTTGTTAAGCCCAGAAGTGGCAGGCCAAGAAAAATATCAGAAAGGCAGAGAAGAAGAATGGTGAGAACAGTCAAGGACAATCCACAGACCACCTCCAAAGAGCTGCAGCATCATCTTGCTGCAGATGGTGTCACTGTGCATCGGTCAACTATACAGCGCACTTTGCACAAATAGAAGCTGTATGGGAGAGTGATGAGAAAGAAGCCGTTTCTGCACGTACGCCACAAATAGAGTTGCCTGAGGTATGAAAAAGCACATTTGGACAAGGCAGCTTCATTTTGGAAACAAAAATTGAGTTGTTTGGTTATAAAAAAAGGCGTTATGCATGGCGTCCAAAAAGAAACAGCATTCCAAGAAAAACACATGCTACCCACTGTAAAATTTGGTGGAGGTTCCATCATGCTTTGGGGCTGTGTGGCCAATGCCGGCATCGGGAATCTTGTTAAAGTTGAGAGTCGCATGGATTCCACTCAGTATCAGCAGATTCTTGAGAATAATGTTCAAGAATCAGTGACGAAGTTGAAGTTACCCCGGGGATGGATATTTCAGCAAGACAATGATCCAAAACACTGCTCCAAATCAACTCAGGCATTCATGCAGAGGAACAATTACAATGTTCTGGAATGGCCATCCCAGTCCCCAGACCTGAATATCATTGAACATCTGTGGGATGATTTGAAGCGGGCTGTCCATGCTCGGCGACCATCTAACTTAACTGAACTTGAATTGTTTGTCCAAAATACCTTTATCCAGGATCCAGGAACTGATTAAAAGCTACAGGAAGCGACTAGAGGCTGTTATCTTTGCAAAAGGAGGATCTACTAAATATTAATGTCACTTTTCTGTTGAGGTGCCCATACTTTTGCACCGGTCAAATTTTGGTTTAATGCATATTGCACATTTTCTGTTAGTACAATAAACCTCATTTCAATCCTGAAATATTACTGTGTCCATCAGTTATTAGATATATCAAACTGAAATGGCTGTTATAAACACCAAAATATTTAGAACTAAAAATGATTAAGATTAATAGGGGTGCCCAAACTTTTTCATAGGACTGTATCTACACAAAAGTATCAAATATTGAATGTGTTTCTCTGGCTAACTGACAATGGGGCGTTACCATTCCCCTTGTCAACAGAATATAACTCTATACGATCTGATCCAATATTTGGATACTGTCCGTGTATAGGGATATATAGCCCTTAGACACCAGGAATGGTGACAATTACTTGTCTACTGTAGCACAGAAGGGTCGTGTTGACTACAGACACAATGCGGCTGGGACAATGGTCAACAAGTTTTGGGAACAGCCCAAGGTCTACTTAATCTGCCATATAGTCTACTTACTATGCATCTAGTAGATTATCACAAATTTAGAAATCACCCTGTTACTGGATACAGGTACAAAATCATCAAAATGGCACGTGATATCAGGACTACAGTGCTCAGACTTATGAAAATGGTCCAGTGGTTAAGAAGTCGCAGTATTTCATTCATGGTGCCCATTTCAAGAAACATATACGCACCTGACAAATCCTCCTGTGGACGACCTTTGGTTCCTACTGTGCTAATAACTGCCCAGTCTGGTTCATACCCAGGGTCAAACATATCATCCTCTGCTCGGCATGCTACGCTCCCAGGAGACTCCTGTGCAAACAGGTATAAAAATATAAACATTACATTTTTCTATAAAAATAGGATTATAACAGTCAATGTGAGGGTTGGAAAAATACCCGCAAATCAACCAGGATAACCAACGTTGGATATGTCAGTTTGCTCATTACAACGTTTGCGGTGTTCCACCTACAGTTTCGTCCAGACTGAACACATCCTAACTGAAACGGTCATTATACGCTAGGGCCTCTTCAGACCCCAGAATATAATTAGCGGAGGACTCATGAGGCATAGACGCAAGCGTCACAATGCTGCGTGAACCATGTGACCACTGAAGCCTAATCACAGGCCTCAGAGGTCCCGGGCGTTAGTCAGAACACCCAAGAGTTGCGCCAGGAGAGGCATTTTTCATATTTGACCACCTCCCCTAATCCTCCGCTCATTATACTCTGGGATCTGAAGAGGCTGCACAGTATAATAGTAGATCCGGTTCAGCCATGTTCAATGCGAACAAACCTCGCACACTCATATTGTAAAAGGGCATGGTTTGAAAAGGTCATGACCTCAATAATCAGCATTAATTGTAAACGAGAAAAAAATGCCTAATTAATTTAGGTCATAATTGCCCATCCCAAATCAATGTCTTATGCTTCCCTATGCTCCAATTCTCCCTCCTTATTCTTACAAACCATAACATCAGAGAGGAGAGTTCAATAGTGGTTTTGCACTGACTGCACTGTTTCAACACTGATTTTTCATCCCAAGTAACAGCACATACAGTTAGGTCTAGAAATATCTGAGCACAAGTGACCCAAGTTTTGGCATTTTAGCTGTTTACCAAAACATATTTAACATGCGGTTATATAATCAATATGGGCTTAAAGTTCAGACCCTCCACTTTAATTTGAGGGAACTGGAGGAAGGGTTTAGGAATTACAGATCTGTACAATTTTCTCAAAAGATATTTAATGGGCTATTCCCTCGTAAATCCATGATCAATTAAGCAAGTAGGGTTAGGTTCACATCTGCACCGGAGAATCCACTGCAGAAAATCATCAGAAAAAAAAGTCCTGCACTCCCGGGAAACCCCATTATAGTCTAAGGGGACCACATGTAACCGTTGTTTTAGCCATATGGCTCTCTGTCGTTCAGGTCTGGAGCTGATTCCAGGTGTTACATTTGCATTTCAAAGTAAGTCAATATTAGGCGAAAGAAAGAATGAAATGCATCAGAGAGATAGCAGAAATAGTTTGGTAGGCCTGGGCGTCCATGAAAGTCACCAGTGTTAGATGATCACAGAACCATGGTGAAGAAAAACCCGTTCACAACATTCATCTAAGTGAACACCCGCAAGGAAGTAGGTATTAAAGTCTACCATAAAGTGAACACTTCATGAGAACAAATACAAAGGGTTCACCACAAGGTGCAAACCATTAGTCAGCCTCAAAAATAAAAAGACCAGAATAGACTTTACCAAAATGAAGTGAGCCCAATTGTGAAACAGCATTCTTTGGACAGATGAAACCTGTGGTGAATCTGTACCAGAATGATGGGAAGAAGAAAGTATGGAGAAGGCTTGGAACGTTTCATGATCCTAAGCACACCACAACCTCTGTAAGACATGGTGAAGGCAGTGTGATGGCATGGGCTTGCCTGGCTTCCAATGACACTGCATCACTAATGTTTATTGATGATGTGACAAAAGACAGAAGAAACCGGATGAATTTTGAGGTGTACAGGAATATACTTTCTGCTCAGATTCAACTTAATGCAGCAAGGTTGATTGGATGGAGATTCACAGTACAGGTGGACAATGGTGCAAAACATACTGAAAAAACAACCCAAGATATGGAATATTCTGCAATGGCCAAGTCAATCATCAGATCTCAACCTGATCAAACATGCCTTTCACTTGCTTAAGACAAAACTTAAGGCAGAAAAGCCCACAAACAAGCAACAACTAAATACCACTGCAGTAATGGCCTGGCAAAGCATCACAAAGGAGGAAACCTAGTGTTTGGTGATGTCCATGGGTTCCAGACTTCAGGCAGTTATTGCCTGCAAAGGATTCTATACAAAGTATTAAAATTTAACATTTAAGTTAATGTTAACTTATAAGAAAAGATAAGATAATCCTTTAATAGTCCCACCATGGGTGAAATTTCATGTGAGAAATATCAAATAACTTTTAAGCACTGAAATGAAGAGACTTTGTAGAAAAATGGTTGCAATTCCTAAACATTTCCCAGGATATTTTTGTTCAACCCTTGCCTTAAACCTGAAAGTATACACTTCAATTGTATACTCAGTTGTTTCATTTCCAATCCAATATGGTGGCATGTAGAGCCCAAATCATGAGGATTGCATCACTGTCTAAATATTTCTGGACCTAACTGTATCATATCCCAGAGTTGCTGGTCGCACTCTTGCAGATGTAAGTGCCTGATGTAAGGACTAAACTCCCTGGAATACAAACAGAAAGAGAAAGTTTCATATTGTTGCACCGCTACAGACTGTGTTAGCACTAAACTGACAAACGGAAACAGAATATCGGAGAATTGCTAACAACTTCAAACAGCAGAGGCGCAAAGTGCTAACTGGCAGCACATATATTCCTTACTTTCTTAGAATAATGAATTTGCGTCATATCTCCATCTTCTTCTATAGGAATCCACTGAAGAAACACATCTGATGTCTGGAAAAAAACAAATAAATTCTTAGAACATCTAGTGAAAACCTTCCCTTAAGATAGGACATCTACAGTATATCTGATTGGTGGAGTCTAACACCTGAGACCCCCACCGATCAGATATGGCTGACCTATCCTGAGTGATGAGATAAATGAGTTTAGGGGCACCAGCCCGTACTTGGACAATAGAGAAAGTTATAATCATTCCTAATTGGGAGACAATTCTCATTCTCAGAGTTTCTTTCTTCTCTGTGACCCCGACTCAGATCCTGACATACTCAACAACAACTTTTATACATCCCTAAGTGGAGGGACAATTTGGACAGTTTTTAGTTCCCCCTAAAGAAAGAAGGATGCAGACATGGCAGGAGGCGTCTTCTCTAGCATATAAACAATCAGAACATTAATATGAAGGTCAGAAATGTTAAGAGCCTACATTCTCCAGTCTCCACAGAGGTCATTAGAGGGATGACCCATCATTCAGCTAGGGGGTAGATGGCAATATACAGGGACAAAATTCATATCAACGCCAACAGATATATATATATATAAACAGAAATTTGTCCAGAGGTTACACATTATCTCTCTCTCTCACACACACACAATTTCTTTTAAGCTCCATGGACATGGGGAAATCTGGACCGGAGGAAGGGACTCCAAGCATTACAGAACAAGGAGTCTTGACCTCCTTACTGGGATTGTACCAGAAAATCTGACCGATGTACGGACCAGATTTTCCAGCTCCGATTTCCTTGTGTGAAAGGGACGTTATTGAATACTGTGCTATTTCAGTAGAAAAAAAAATAAAAAAATAAATAACATAGTCCAGTCCAACAGAGGCCAAAAGAACACGCTCTTAGCCTCTGTTAAATGAAGGGGACCCATAGATAGGTTTGATATGTGCCAGGAGCTTTTCTTGAACATACTGTGAATTCACATATTCTGTAAACTGCAGTTTTTGCTAAACATAAACTACTACTAAATGATAATGCTGGGCTCACTATACATCAGTTACCTTCTCTATAAGACGAATAACCCCTGGAATCATAGAGTCCTGATCATTCTGCCTTTTAGCACTGGTATGCAAGAAGACGCCATGTTTCTCAAACACGATCTGAAACAAAGAAAATAAGAAATTTTCTAAGAACTTACCATACAATAAAGGACACATCCTGGCAAAGGATATTGTTCTATTTCCTATACTTTACACTGCAGTTCTGCTTTCTCAGCCTGAATGTTGGATATATTATACACACACTTGATTGATAGATAGATAGATAGATAGATAAGAAGTCCAGTACCTGAAGAGCAGGTAGAATAATTTCAGGTATCTTCTACCCTATACAGTAACATGAATAGGCCTTATGGATCCTTAACATTCATCAGTGAGGGTCTGACTTAAGAGACTCCCACCAATTCTAAAACCGTAGAATTTTCCGTCTCCATACATGCTGCAATGTAACCAAGTCTCCTCAGGCAGTGAGGGAATATTCACAACACTTTATGAATCTCAGGCTACGAAGCCTTTATATGCAATGCTTGGACAGGCCTCCAATTTTTAAGAGCACCAAAGAAGCCTTGTTTCCATATCACAGCCCACTATGCATGACATGGTAAGTTCACGCTACTGTCTGTAGAGCCCATTGCTCTTTTTAAAATAGTTCCCCCCCCCCCCTCTGTTGACAGCATGGGAGAATGACAGCAAGCAGAGATCTAGAAAAATGTGAGGAACTTATATAAAAAATATATTGGAAAATTGTATAACTTTTCATTATACAAACAATAACATTTTACTCTTAATATTGGCCAACCCCTTTAAAGGGAATCTGTCAGGGAGATTTGGAACACTAAACCATGCGTAGGCCTTTATGTACTGGGAGTTAGTGTCCCAAGTCACCCTGTAATAAAGCCGTATAAATAAGAAAAGCTTTATACTTACCCTGCCGCTGTAGTTCACCACTGAAGCCAGAGGAGTACGACTTGGTTTCAATGTGCATGCCCTGGACCTCTAGCACTTGTGCAGTGTAGCTGGGGTGTACGTCCAAGGCTTCATTGTAGGACTACACAGATGTCGGGAACAGCAGGAACGAGTCCAATGAAACTCACTGGATTCATCTCTAAGGAGGCGTTCACACTTGCGCCGTCCCCATCCGCCCATTTTTTTGGGGGGTTGGAAACAGAGTTTCGCATGTCCAACTTTGTGTCTGGTCAAAAAAAAAATGGTTTCGCCGCAGAGAGGCTGCAGGCGGACACCAGCTTTTAAAACCCCATTCAAATTAATGGGTTTTAAAACTGACCGCCAGGAAGGCGGGCGAACACGGGCGCAAGTGTGAACACTCCCCGCGTTAGTATAAAAGTTTATTCCAGGCACGGATTGTTTTCATATAGGGCAATTTGGGACACTAACCTGCAGGTATATAATGACCTGTGGGTTGTTTACTGTCCCAAAGCAACCTGACAGATTCTCTTTAAACGCTAAATGTAACAGATGTTGAACTTTGTGTTTCGATTTCTCAGCACTTCTAAAATCTCTGCTTACTGTCAGTGCACAAAAACACTATATCCATTCAAAAGCTGAAAATCTGTCCAAATTACAAAGGAATGTATATATATATATATATATATATATATATATATATATATATGCGGGGGTCCGCACATGAGCTCACTTGGACATGATCAGGCCAATACCTCCCCACCTTCCACTCCCCCATTCACTGACAGCTACCAGAGATCTTGAAACATATGTCACAAAGTCTATAGTGGCAGACGTCATTATAGCAATGTTCTGCATGATCCATCACAGACTGGTCACAAGACACCAGATCACCTGATTAAAAATAGAAGCCAGCAAATTCCACATCTCCGCAGCGCCATCTAGCGGTCAATTCTCGCCATCGCATTCTCGCTAACTAATCCGGAAGGAGATGAATGTGTACTGACACCAAGCTGTGTGTCCTTCGTCCCCTTCCCGGTTACCGAGCCCGGTCAGGCCCACACATACGGTTCCAAATGCCAGAACTCACCTTGTAAGCATCAGACTCCATGACCAGTCTCTCCAAAACTTCCGCGTTCAATACGTCACTTCCACCCCTGTGACTGGTTCTTTCCCTCATACACAGTTGCCATAGAGACGGCCCCGCCCCTTTGACGCTTCTCAGCTGCTCGGAGAGCGGACTGTAAAGGGAAGGAGATCATGTCATACCTAATAATACATGACATATTCCCAATGTAATACGTATACGTAATATTATCTTTTATTATCAGGACCTGGATGGCCTGATAATGGCATGGGCCAGCCTGGGGTGAAGCGATAATCTGCAGGGCACTTGGTTTCCAGTGTCTTCTCAACAGCATTCCTTAGACACCCCCTGTAGTATCCCCCAATAACTTCAGGGAAAGTGCAGATGGACGTGCGTATCCCTTGTATTTTGTATCTGTGGTTCATATGAATGGCTGCTCTTAGTTCCCCGCTCTCTTCTCAGAAGGGACCCCACATGGCATACGGAAAGTTGTTGTCCACATATCAAAGTGCATTAATAGAGTAAAACCCAGTAAATAGACAACATGTATTAGATCATCCTGTAACTGAGCGTAACCTGTTCCTGCATCTTATGTTGGCAAGATAGAGGACAAAATTCTGGGTGTCAGAGTTAGGGCTTATTCACACACGTCTGTTTAATAGGGACCGGTCATGTCTGTGATAATCACAGATTGCATAAAAACCCATTGATTTTGATAAGCACATTCAGATGGCCATTTTTTCCATAGACTGATGGTGTGCAGAAATAGAGAGATGCCCTAATTTGGTCAGTTTTGTGCACCATGGATGCCTATTAAAGTGTATAGGTCTGTGAAGATCAAAGACAGCACACAGATGCCATGGGCCCAGATACATAGTTTTTTAAAGGGGTTGTCCCATCACAAGGATCCTATCTATACTGCTTGTTAATGTGAATGTAAGACTTTTCCTAAATACATTGCTTCAGCAAAACTGCTTTGTTTGTCCACTATCTTACTTTATTCATTTTTATTTATTTTTTTTTGACACATCCCTTGACTTATCTGGTCATAAGTCAAGTGATGTATCTGCTGCTCTGAGGGAGAGGGAGGAGGGGCTAAGTGCACGCGAGCGAGCTTGGAGGGGGGGGGTAGTTTATGCCGCCAATACAGACCCGGCATCCGCTGTAATAGAGAGGCGGATGCCGGGGAGTGTAGACACCGGCACAGATGCCTGCAACATCTCTATGCTTCTGCCCTGCATGAATCCAGCAGCGGCAGGAGCGATGCTGCTATTCCGGGGGGGGTGTTGGGGTGCGGAGGAGCGGAATAACAGCATCGCTCCTGCCGCTGCTGGCTTCATGCAGGGCAGGAGCATAGCGATGTTGCAGGCACCTGTGCCGGCGTCTAACCCTCCCCGGCATCCACCTCTCTCTATTACAGCGGATGCCGGGTTTGTGTTCGCATTGTGAAGGCTAGACTGGTCTCACCATCTATGAGCGCGCACGCAGGGCCAGCGGCATCTCGCCGCTGGCTTTGTATATGTAACCCGCCCACCAATGATGCAACAAAGCAGGAAGACAGAAGATTTTACAGCAACGAAGACGTGAGTATGCGACGTGGGACAACCCCTTTAAGTTGATTCTTTTCCATTGATGTGAAAAACAGATGAACCATGGACAGCACATTACCTGGAAATGTACCATTATTGCCATGATTAACATAGACATCACATGAAACAGACAGGTGACATGTAAAAGAAACTAGTATATCTAAAAATTGTATGTCACCTAGAATTAACCACAGTAAATTTAAAGAGGCTATCTAGGCTAAAATGTATTTTTATAATTAGGCCAGGGGAGGTGAAACAACCTGCACACGGTGCTCTGTTGTTCTCCCAGCACGGTCCAGTCTTACTGCTCTGCTGTCTTCTTTTGCAGAAGTCCTCGCAGGCTGTGATGTCCCATGTCCTGATTGACCTCAGCGGTCACATGTGGCGGGGACTTCCGTGGAAGAAAACAGCGGAGATACAGGACCAGACCGTGCTGGGAGGCACTAGAGCACTGGAGTTAGGTGAATAGTTGTTTTTTTTTTTTCACCTACTGCTACCTAATAAAAACATTTCCCAACATCCACATGCTATTACGGCAGGTGTTGGGTCTTTTAAGATGGCAGCTGCTCTGCAGCAGATTACATTACAGCAGAGACCCAGAGCTAATAGCCAGGCATTGTACTTTGATGTGCTCCCCCAAAAATATGAAAAATCCCCACCAGCCCCGTACCATTACTGCTTCACGCCAGCTCCCGCACAGCGAGATCGCAGGAGCTAACCTGTTACTATAGCAGCCCACAGCCTTATGAAGGCTCCTAGGCCTGCCATAGGAATATAACTATTGCGGCTGAGGGGATATTGTCACTCCTTGGGGAGAGACCACCATATAGGTGTGTGGAGACTTATTAAGCCTTTAGCATATACTTCGCAAGGGACCATGGGAAGAATATGCAAATCTGTCTTCCATGATGTAATCAGGAAGTCAGCTGCTGCCTCAGTGTTGCAAACCAATAGAGGGCGCTAACTGGAATGTGCAAACCTGTCTTCCCTGATGTATAAGGAAAATGTTCGTTCTTGTACCGTGTTAGCCAGTGGGTTGGAAATATAAAAAACAAAAAAACTTGATAGTCTTCAGTAGTTGATACCTTTTTAATGGCTAACTCATAATGATGACAAATTACTGATGTTTCGGAACGCTTCGGCTCCTTTATCAAAGTACTACTGAAGACTATCAAGTTTTTTTGTTTTTTATATTCCCTAATGTAGATAGGAAGACAGAACTCCAGTGAAATAACCCAATATAGGCTGCTCCCTTTAGCATCATGCTCGACCTTCCAAGAGGCCTTAGTTTTGCAATGACGCTGAGATTATTATCTCATTTATTTCTGTTGTTCGCCTCGGGCGGCAAAAGGGGCAGGTTCACCCCTGCCCACTATGGATCATTATATTGTTTGCAGGCCACTATGGGACATTGTACTGTGCAGAGGGGCCACTATTGGACAGTATACTGTGTGGAGGGACCACTATAGGACATTATAATGTGTGGAGGGGCCACTGTGGAATGTTATACTATGTGGAGGGGTCACTATGGGACATTATATTGTATGGAAGTCAATATGGGACATTATACTGTGTGTAAATGGGACGTTGTACTGTGTGGGGGCAAGGAAAGGGGGTGCTATGTCAAATGGGGCCCCAAGTCAAAAGCTTGCTAGGTGTCCCAGTCTTTGCTATTTACGTCCCTGTCTGTAAGTACCACATCCTGTAATTTATTCAAAATAATCAGCTGTGTCCATGATATAAGAGACACCCATAAAGAGCTTTCTAAGGATTTTATCTAGAAATATAAAACTATTTGACAGAAGTGAACCACAGCTCAAGACCAATTTGTCTCCATGGTGGAGTTTGAAAACACTTGAATTTTCAGCAATATGTATATAACCATGCGTAACTAGAGAACAGATGCCTCCTAGGCCACAGCTTCTCAAACTTTTTGACTAGGACCTCATTGGTCAATCTCTCTTGTTGACCAAGGCTCACCAGCAAAGAAATAGCACCATGGAGTGCAGCACATATAACACCCTCACCAATGGGAAACAAATACAACATAGTATAGCCTTTGCTTAAATTATAAAAAAAAAATTTAGGGGGAACTCTGGAATAATGGCCGATTCACCCCTACCGCTGCACCCCTCTCCCCCAGCGAAGATGACCCTACTAATAATATTATAAATGTGAAAGTTTATGTATTTGGATGTTTGTTACTCATTCACGCAAAAAGCCAGGTCTGTTATTTCTCTATGTAAACACTCAGCTAACCCTCAGTCCATTCTGTACATGCATTTGCATATTATCTGATCTGCTCCAGGCAGTGTTGACACACTGGATGGAAAAACACCTTTTAGCCAAATTGGCAGTTTGCTACTTTTAAACATGGCGGGAAAAAGAAAATCTAATTTGTTGCAAAATTGTAAAACAACGACAGCTATGAACATAGTCAGAAGTCAACAGAGTTCTCCTCAAGCGGAGCTGACGGGGATCATTGACACCAACAACACGCTCATTATATGGTGTCCCAGCGAGCTGCTGAGATGCTGGAACAATCTCCGGCACAGCGCAAGTTTAGCGGCAACGAGTTTAGCGGCAGGCCAGCTTGACAGCTGTCAAAACGCCGGAGCAGGCGGATTATCAACGCCAACAACATGGTCATTATATGGCGTCCTAGCGAGCTGCTGAGATGCCGGAACAATCACAGGCACGGCGTGAGGAACAAGTTCAGCAGCAGGACAGCTTAAGAGCTGCTGAAACGCCGAAGTAGGCAAACCATCGACGGCAGCAATTTGCTGAATATAGGCGGATCATTGACGCCAACAACCGACGAAGTCGCAGACAGAGGTTAGTAGTCTATAAAATGATGGTAGTCTTTCATTTGAAGCTGCAGTGGATGGTGAGCTATGGAGCCTGAAAGTCAAAAGTTCTAAACATTGTTACCCTTTTGCTCATCAAGACTGACATTTTCAGTGCAGTTTCTGCTTAGAGTCCCTGCTTTGCCAAAGCAGATGCTGGCGGGAACCAGAACCAGTCAGTGAGGAAAGTTTTAAAAGCAGACCAGCATAAAAAAATCAGATGTTTATATTCTTACAACCCTCATATAAGTATATCCTCATACTATGAGACTTTAGAGGACAAATGCTACACCCAACTGGTAAAGTGCAGCCACGTTCTGCCTTACTGTAAAGAGATATCAGACATCTCTACATTTTCAACACATTGCAAGAGTCTTACATCTGTTGGTGTTTCTCCTAGGGTACTATGTTTGTCAACCTTGGCTGAGTTTGATCTAATAATACTGTAATGTATACAATTCATTAGTTAGCCATTTTATATCTATGAATCTGCTGGAAGTATCATAGATTATGTTTATATATGTGATATTTCATTGGTTAGTGAAGTATCATATTTAGGACTACACCAGTAATCACACTAAGGCCCCTCGTTGCAGAAACACTGCTTTTTTTGTTGCAGATTTTGTTGCGGTTTTTTTTTTTTTTTTTTTTTAGCCAAAGCCAGGAGTGGATTGACTAGAAGGTAGAAGTATTAGAGCTTCCTATATACTTCCCATTCCTTTTGTAGCCATTCTTGGCTTTGACTCGAAAAACCGGAACAAAATCTGCAACAAAAAAAGCTGCTTTTCCGCAATGTGGGGTCGCAGTCTAAGAGCTAGTTTGTTTTTGTCCACATCTGTTGTCTGTTGACAGTTTGAGACAATTTATACTTGTATCGATCATAGGAAACCAATTTTAATATGTAGTAGATGATAAAGATTATGGTTTGATGATTGGTATATTCATTTTTCTGTAACTTATGTGTAAGGCCCGGTTCACATCTGCATTCGGTAATCTGTTCGGGAACCCCCTGAATGGAATACCGAATGCATTGGCAAGCAGTGAACAGTGAAAGCACACAGACCCTATAAACTTTAATGGGGTCCGTTTGCTTTCCACGCGGTCTCTGCACTGAACATGCAGACAGGAAAGTAGATCATGAAGTACTTTTCTGACCACATGTTCCGTGCGAACACCGTGTGGAAAGCACACGGACCCCATTATAGTCGATGGGGTCCGAGTGCTTTCATAAGCTCACTGCTTGCCAATGCATTCGGTATTCCATTCAGTGGGGTCCCCATGCAGACTCCCCTCCCCCAACGGATTACCGAACGCAGATGTGAACCGGGCCTTAAATACTTTTGCTCTTTTTCATTATATTAGCTAGTGTGTCAAATAAGTATCTGTGATACCATATAGTCAGCTATATTTAGCCAATTTAGCTGCTGAAAATCTAATGAGTATGGCTGGGGCCCCACGTAGTATAAATGCATCAATTTTGCCACAGCGAAAATCACAGCATTTCACATTCACTACAAAGTGGATGGGATTCTGGCTAATCCCATCCATACATTGCAGAAAGATATCGATACTGGACACTGCGACTTTAAAAACCGTTTTTGAAAATCTCAGCATGTCAATTATATGTAAGGAAACGCTGTCTTAATTCGTATAGTTGAAGCAGAAAGTCCGCAGAGGAAAACTCTACAGACTTTCTGTGTAAAGAGTTGAGGCAAAAACCACAATGCGTTTCTGCCATGGTATTTCCTGCAGCGCTTTTTCGCTGTGACTCGCTACTTTGGGCTTTAGTCTTAGTTTGATTCCTGCTTCTGTGAGTATGCTGCAGATGTGAACCTAGCCTAAGGCAAACACAGCTGAAGTTATGCCAAAGTGAACATGATCTGTATGTCTATGGAAAAATGGATGTTAAGCAGTGAATACAATCTCTGAATTTAACTGCCACTCGCCTTTAGGCATTTAATATTTAAAACACTCAGAAAATTACCCTTTTGTGGGAAAGGTGCTTGCCCAAGGTTTTTAGACACACATGGCTATTATATTGCAAAAAACAATGGTTTTATACAAAAAAAAAAAGCCTGTTATGATAACTTGATGAGATAAATTAGTGGCTTACTTGAAAAAGTAATGAAGTTGGGCTTTTTTCGGCGTAAATTGTGCCAATTTTCCTTGGGTTTTTTTTTTGCACTGCACTTTATAATTTTGTAAGGGGGTTGCTAGTTGTGCAATTCCCTAGTGCTGCTGCTGCTGGAAAAATGGAAGGGAAAGGCAGAGACAGTAAGCCCTAAACTCGACCAACCCCTGTCCCTACCTAATTGTCACAACTGCCCTAATGAAAGGAGCAACTGGGTGGTGATCCAGACAAGACAAACAACACAGAAGAGGAGTCAGCAAGCCAAGGGTCAAAGCCAGAGAGACAAAGCAGTACAAAATTGTAATCCAAATGAGTAGTCACAAGGGAAGGCAAAAGTCAGAGGTCAGTAATACAATAGGAAGAGAAGTAGGAAGCTAGCGAGGACAAAGCCACAGGACACAGTCAAAATAGCCAGTAAACCTGTGTGGGCTGATGACCTGTTTATAGGAAGTCCAGAACCCACCCTAGACTTGATTGGCAGACAGGCTCTCATTCACACAGGCAGGACTACAATTAACTATTTGATGAACAGAGGGAAACAAGGTGCAGGAGATGGATGTGGTGGAAATTCAATTACAGAGGAGAGGTAATAAAGCAGTGTTCACATAGAGCAATAAAAAACTCTAAGCATTCCAGCAGATTCAATTTGAATATGCCTATGGCGTTGTAGCATGCTAGTGGAGGGTGGCGCAGAGACCCGAACAGGCAGAGACGTTACAAACTTATAACTGGTGCCTTTTTAAAAATGAATAATTGTATTCTAAGGGTAGAGTAAACAAGCCTGTCATGTCAAACAATATTAAAAATGAATTGTGGATAAGCAGTGTGCAGCTCCATTGATGGAGCAGGATACAAGACACCTGTTCTTATGGGGTCCCAGTACTCGGACCTCCCCATACCAGACAGTTATCTCCTATTCACTGGATAGGGTATAACTTGTAATTACCTGAAGCCATACAACAATCCTGCCATAGGCTAGATTCTCAAAAAAGAGGTGCACCCAAGGGGCACTCATTTTCACAGATCCCCCATACATCAGTGTATGGGGGGGGATCTATGAAAATGGAGAAAATAGGATATGACCTATATATTTTGACGGCCTGGGATGGTCATGTGAATAGCTGTGTTCCTATGTAACGTTCGTTAAAAAAAAAATAACAATGTCACACAGCCAGTATTCACTGTGTGACTGTAGCCTTACTCTTCAATAAACATGCACATCTAGATTGTGACCAAAGATTGCTGCATTGCCCTGCGAGGCCGTCACTCATGTTGGTGATGTGAGTTACACTGCACGCCTGATGGTGTTGCGATCACGACTTCTAGTTGCAAAAAGTCAACATTGCTCGACTTTTTTTGTAACTGTAGCAGCACCCTCAGGGTCGTAATCCAACTCTATTCACTAACATGAGTAAAGGAGTTACAGGGCGACATGTTGATCTTATGGTCGTGCAACAGTTCGTGGCCAAAGTCACCGTATGAACCTAGCCTTATTTCTATCGATAACAGCATTATCAGAAATCCTGGTGGGATATCACAGAAATTCAACATCAGACAGGAGTGACTCTCTTATGCCTCATGCATAAGAATGTGCAAAATTTGGTTTGTAAGGTTCCATTACACATATCATGTCTTCCTGCATAAATCAGAGCTTTTAGGGGAGAACTTGGACCAATTGCCTAACACACAATATCTGGGATCCATGGCACTCAGAAGGCCTATTGCTTATTAGGGTATTTGTAGTTACCCTCATTTAGGCAAGGCCCCACTTTGCAGAAAACCTATTTTGTTGCAGATTTCACTGTGATTTTTTGAGCCAAAGTAACGAGTTGATTATGAGAAGGGAGGAGGAGTATGGGGGCTTCCTATTTATTCCTTTTGTACATATCCTTAGGCTGAGGCCCCACGTTGCAGACACGCAGCTTTTTTGGTTGCAAATTTTGTTGTGGTTTTTTTAGCTAAAACCAGGAGTGGATTGAGCAGAAGTTAGACGTATAAGCACTTCTTACATATTTCCCATTTCTTTTCTAGCCATTCTTGGCTTTGGTTCAAAAACCACAGCAAAATCTGAAACAAAAAAAGCTTTGTTTCCACAATGTGAGGCCTTAGGCAGGGTTCACATTCCGTTATGAAGGTGTCCTTTAAAAAAAAAAAAAAAATACGGACACCTATCATAACAGACATTAACGACCACTAAGGGCTCGTTCACATCTGCGCCTGGTCTCCGTTCTGCAGATTTCCGTTTCTTGCACAAAACAGAGGCAGGAGACGGAAACCTGCCAGCATGTTTCAAACCCATTCATTTGAATGGGTTTGAAAGATGTCCAGCCATGAGCGCCGGTGTTTTATGCTCTCTGCCGCAAAACCGTTTTTTTTAAACCGGACACAGAGTCGGACATGCAGTACTCTGTGTCCGATTTAAAAAAAACGGTTTCACGGCAGAGAGCATAAAACGCTCACCGCCGCTCACGACTGGACCCAGTCTGACAGGTTTCCGTCTTCTGCATGCAGAAGTCGGAAACCTGAAAACGGACTGCCGAACGTTAGTGTGAACCTAGAGTAACTAATGTTAATGTGTCCTTTTTTTAACTGATCCATTTAATGGATCAATTAAAAAAACAGACACACTAGCATCAGTTAGTGTCCGTTTTTTTTTGTTTCTGCTTTCTGAGCATGCGCAGAAATAAACAGATACAAAATAATGGACAGTAACTGATGGCTGCAAGCCATGCTGCTCACTCACTGTACCAGCTGCAGCGTTGTCCCATAGACTTCAGTACCTACACTTATCACTACAGTTTGTATAGCCAGAGACATGCTGATTTGGTACAGGTGAACAGCAGGGGTCCAGGGTGTCATACCCCTGCAGATAGACCACCATAACTGCTTAAGGTTAAGGCCTCATGCAGCGAATTGCTGCAAAAAATGCTGCTGCTGCAAAAAAAAAAAGAGGCGTAAACACATCAAGTTTTTCATGGAAAATCTGCAAAGTTTTCCTCTGCGGACATTCTGCATCTATTATACCTACACGTATACGTCAGCACTTCCGTAGGTATAAATGACAAGCTGTGATTTGCAAACACACTAGCGTTTTTGAAATTGCGGCATTTCCACGGGCAGATTTTTTTCTGCAATGTGTGAATGAAAGTGGCAAGAATCCTATCCATTCAGCACGTGGGGTCCTGGCCTTAAAGGGTTTTTCCTCAGGTGTCTGCCTCCACCTCAGCTGTTGATCAGTAAGTGCTTGTCTGCTGCGCTATCAGTCCTGTCGGCCTCTGGTGTGTACACTGCTTTATTATACCCTAGGTGCCTTTCAAAACACGTGTCCTATGGGACCGTCTGGATCCATATTAGCAAACTGCGCTATGAAATAAACAAACTGGGGGGCGTGGCCAGTGTCACCAGCCTCCTACACTGAGGAGCCGCACACCACCAACCGCCATCTTTACTAACGGCAAATGATTGTCTTAGCAAACGGCTGTGCCCACGTTATACCAATCCAGCTTGTCACTGACCTAACGGCGAGAAGCGGCGACTTCTCAGAAGTGTTCTCAACTTCATTATAACTGATAGAAAACGTCTTCTGAAATTGTGGTGAGGGTAAAGCCATTTTGGACACTGGCACGTAAGGGCAGTGGGCGTGGATCTGATGACAAGAGGCGGGGTTAGGAGCTATAAAGGGTGGTGGGCGGGCAGGGGGATAGCACGGTGGTGACGCTTGTGGTTCTGCGACCCCAGGGGTGCTCGGTTTGGTTATCGGCTGCAGGTAACAAGCATGTTCTGGGAACTGTGTCCTATGTCTTCTTGTATCTGATTTCTTGCATGTCCCCTGTGGCTCTGTATACCAGGGCAGGCCGACTGCTTCTACTTACAGCCCTGTCTACTCAGCTTCTTCCCACTGTCCAGTTCCCTGGTAAGCACGGTGGGACTACAACTCCCAGCATTTCCTACAAGTTATACTAAACCTGCTGGGATCTGTGGTTCTGCCGCTCTACATGACTTGTTTGTGCTGTCTGTCTCTGTAAGTAGAAGTTACTGCTATACCTCTTAAAGGGCCCCCAGCATATGAGGGGCTGCTCACATCATTCTCTGCTTGGGAGAGACCTCCAGCCTCTTCGTCAGACTGACATGGCTGATGCCAGCGAGCGCTAGACTCAGTCTGATGTAATCTCTGCTGTGTTAGTGTATGGCTGAGGTTTATCTCGATCATTGGCCACTCATGAGTCTTGAACACTAATCCATTGCTCTTGCCCTCTAAGTGCTGTGCAGGAAATACCAGCTTGGAATATGTTCTGTGGTGGCCTCAAGTTTCCAGCCTGGAGAGTTGTAACAAATCCTCAGCTGTGGAGAGTTCTGGATCTATGAATAAGGCTCCTGCCCCTGAGATATAGAAAGGGCAGAACTTCTTCAAGCTGTAGGGTATATGACAGTTGTAAAGGTCCCATTAACTGCACCATACACAGTACTGTCATGGTGATCTCCCAGGTAGTCAGGTGTGTATCATGGCTGAGCAGGCCCTGAAGTGCTGGGGGTGATATAAAAACTTCTACTGCAAGACTTAATAAGATGATGGGGGGTGGTGTCAACTCTATTCATTATTCCAGAGTACAAGGCTTATAATTCTCTAAAGGAGAGCTCTAACTTATCCAGTATATAAAGCAGTCCATGGGCATGTGATCAGGTCACACAGGTGCTCGGCTCGTTATGAGACGACTGTAACGAGCTGTGCATCGGTGTTGTCACATGACCATGGCATCTGAAGCTGCGTAAGACCATTATGTTTTCAGCTTACACAGACTGTAATGGGCACTTCTTGCTATGGAGCATGTGACTGGCTGCCAGACCTGCTAGTGAAAACTACACTTCCCAGGTGCACTGGGCTCCATATATCTGCTGCACCTGATCTGTTAGGGTAACATATGCCTGAGTACATGGAACTGATCTGATAGACTGCTATGGTTAAGAGACTGAGGATGCTTGTCCTGAATGAGGATGGACTACAGTATGTATCTGGGGGGGGGGGGGACTTAACTGGGCCTTTCTAGTGGCAAACATTTGTTTAAAAAAAAAAATAAAAAAAATCAGACAATATATGGCCAAATTTTTCTATTAAATTATTGTATGAATATTTTTAAATTGACTTTTGTTCTTTTTCAGGCTGTAAACATCTCTCTCCATCATGACTGACATGGCTGACAACCACAAGGAGGCCTGGGAGGTCTTAATAAATGCTGCCGATCATTATCGTAGACAGACTGGAAATGACATTGTGCTCATCACAGCATACAAGTCTAAGGCGCTCACTAACTGCGACCTCACCGTTCATGGTAGTGGTGTGCTTCTGGAGGCCACAAACAGATACATTGATGACATTGCTGTGGTGCACAAAACCACTGTTTTTACCAGCCCAATGGCCATCATCAAGGCAACCAAAGAGACTGCTGGGGCCAAGCAAAACTCTTACTCCAAGAGCTACCCTTCTATATATGGGAAAGAAGGCTTTTCTGTGGCTGAGGACAATGAAAAGGCTAAAGTGGGGCCTCCAAGTCAGATTCCTGAGCAGGTCCCACAACTTGACACCCCTGATGAAGAGGACTATGACTACAAGGAAAGCAGTGTGCATAAGGCTCCTGACAGCAATCCTAGTGACTCGACAGGTGAGGGGCTTATGCCGGGAGCCAGGTTCTTTAGCAGTGTACATGGTGGTTTGAGAACATTCTAGAAAGATCCTATAAGCTACATGCAAGACTTCAGGTAGCCAGTTAAAGTGGGTTTGTGTAGAAGTCAAGCTTGCCCAATCCACCTTAAAGATCATTACTTTATCTCTCCAGACAAGTGTGTATTCAGCCAGTGCAAACAGGTCATGTGGAGCTCTAACAATGGCAGGCACAAATGAGGTGCTGACTGTCTTGTTTATGGCTGATGTTATGAATGAACAGATTGCAACACCTTGCAGTGGTTTGTGCCTTGGCTTTTATTACCATAAAGTACAAATACACACTGGACTCTCCTGTGCTACAGAAAGATGTACATAATACACTAGAGTGGTGACATTACTCTGGATGGTTGTGGGTCATGTTATTGAACTTAATTTGGTTTCTAAATGCAGTAATGTCTTGCACATGGTGCGATACATGTCTCCTATATGTGAATAGACATTAAACTGAACCTGGTTGTATTGGCTGGAGGCATACAGATGAGATGCAGAAACAAGTAGAACATGTTGCTATGCAGTCTAACTCCCCTTCCCACTGATCCACTTGACTTTTGGTTTTTACTCCATGCCTTCCAAAAGGTGTAACTTTTCCACACGGCCATCTTGGGATTCACTTTTATAATTCATAATAGTACTATTAAAGGGGTTGTCCAGGCTAAACTTTTACAGTTGTGATACACTGGGGGGGCTGAAATAACTAATAAAATACTTGCCTATCCCTTTAGCTCCTTTGACCCACAGACCCCAGTTCATTTGCTCTCCCAGCACTGTGCTGAAGCTGCTGACTGGCCTCAGTAGTCACATGACTGCTGAGGCCAATCAGCAGCCTCAGTAAGCCTCACAGGTAATGACATTCAGGCCCTCTGGTCAGATTGCTGAGACAAATTAGCAATAAGCAGCTCCAGCCCAATGCCGTTTTTTTTGTTTTCTGGACAACCCTCTTAATATTCCATACAATGTACTGGAAGGCAGGAAAACTCAATCTGGTGTCAAAACTGCATTTGTTCCACTTCTGGGTTTTATTTTTTGTATAGCAATACAAACCGTATATAGTCTTAAAACTGAGAGAATTCTTGGAGTTGCCATACTGACAACATGGCTTTATATTTCTACATAATCTTCTTCTGGGGCCAGATGTATATTCATACCACTCTGGAGGTTTTTAAACTCATTTCAGAGATAATGACTGCCATATTTAACCCTCCTGGGGTACATGCAGTGTAATACACCACTAGAAAGCAGACAGTGCGCTGAATTTGATGTACTGTTGGCTTTCACATACTGTATCGGTACCATAGCTCTTCACTGTCAGAAGGGTGTTTCTGTCAGTCAGGAATGCCCTCCCTCACATTAGCGTTGATTATGCTGTACTGTGAGAGGGAGCATTCCTTACTGCCCAGGCATGACACTGAGCAGAGAGGAACGCCCTTCTGACAGTGAAGAGCTACGGTGCCAGCACTAATAGCTCTTCACCCAGGGCACAGAACAGGAAAGTCAATAGTACACTGTATTCAGTGTACATCAGCTTTCTAGCAGTGTATAAAACCACATGTTCCCCAGGAGGTGAGAGGTCCTCTGTACTATCATGGTGTCTATCATACACATCATTATGATAGTTGGGTTAAAGACCCAACATCTGCCATAATCAGTGTATATAGTGAGGCTATGCCACACCCTGACTTATCCACCTTCTGGCAATGTTGGAGACATGTGCAAAGTCAAATTTTTGTGCAAAAAAAAAAGCAATGTACCAAGACTTAACAAATTTTACCAGTGTATAGAAAGCTATAGATCTGCCTCTTGTGTCTTCTAGTAATGCAGCACAAACACATGGGCACTCAGCCTAGTAATGCACCAGACCCTATGTTTCATATATATTTCACTACAAGTATCTGCTGTGAGCCTATAGATTTCATCTTTATAGCTGTTTATACAGGGACTATCATGTAATGTAACATCCCTTAAATACTATTGTGACCATTGACACTTACTCTCTAGGCTAGTGACATGTTGGTTATGCAGCAGCTTAGTCCCATTTATGGCCTACTCCAGACCTGGGCAACATACGGCCCGTGAGCCACATCCATCTGACTGTTTCTATCCAGCCCACAATGCTAGTCGGGTTTTTTTTTTTTTTTTTTCCAAGGACCTGTGGTGATGTCATCACAGCCTATAACCAGGATGGGCTATGACTCGTTAGTGGGCAGTCACATGGGACTGTGTGCTTGATGCAAGCTGCTGGCAATGGGGGCTGCTGGATGATAAAGAGAAGAGACAGCATGTGTGAGTGATAGGGGGAGGGGGGGCAGGTAAACTTAATGCACATGTAGGGGGGGACATTAAACTAGGGGGCAGATGGTGGGTGACATTAAACTGGGGCAGCTAGAGGAGGATATTAAACCATGGGGGGTAGCTGGAGGGGACATGTCTGTCTCTAGTTGCCACCAGTTTAATGTCCCCCTCTAGTTTCTGCTGGTTTATACTGGGGCACCAGGAGAGGGACTTAATACTGTGGGACATTTGGAGGGAAACGTTATAATGTGGGGCGTATGTTAGGGTGACTGTAGGAGGATTTTACTTTGTGGGGCACATGGAAAAATGATTGAGAATGGGTGGAGTTAAATTTGCCACAGTGCACATGGCCCTCTAGAACATTACAATTTCTCATGTGGCCCCATGGGAATATTAATTGCCCACCCCTGGCCTACTCTATAGTTTGTGGCACTGGTGAGTAATGAAGAGATCATAACAATCCATATTATAATCTTGGGCAGCCTTTTTAATGGTGGTTAACCCTTGACACCTCCGATAAAGGCTTGATGGGATGTCAAGGCCAGACAGCTTACTCAACTAAGACTGTATACTGTCTGTTCAACACCTTATATTATCCATATAACTTATTGTTGGGACACTGGCTTGGTGTAACTGGCTATTAGTTACTTGAATATGGCTTGTAGTTTCCACTTGGCATTCCTGGCCCACTTCAATATAGTAGGACAAGAAATTGATACTTGTACAATTGTCTAAGTGCCTTATATGTAGTAGTGGTCTACAGTCACTGTTGTAAAGATAACTTGTGCAGTCTCTTGTGACTCGCTCTAATACACGGCAGTGAAACTACAGACAGGAAGTTGACTATGGTAAAGGGAAGGAAGGTTTTCAGCTTGTGCTGTTAGACATGTCCTAGCAGTGCTTGAAGTAACCAGACTTGCGGCCCACCATAGAAACTCCTGGTTAGCACTGGCCTATGAGATCTGTGGTGAACTTGCTTCTCTCCTGGGCATGCTGTGAACCAAAGTGCTGCTCAGTAGACTGGTGTCAACATATGAAGGTGTATGAGCCAGTACAATGCTGTCTGGATTGGTTCTGTCAGCTCCTAATAGAGAAATCCAGTTTAAGGTGCTTGTGCAGATTACAGGAGACTTCATTTAGTCAATGAGGCTTAATGTTATACAAGAGGCTGTATGCATCTTGTGGTAGATGTAGGTCTACTGATAAGGGGCTCTCGTACATTACTGCAGATGTTCAGTAAAAACAATGGTAACTTTGTCATTATTGAATTTCCCAGCAGTACAAAGGTGCATAAGTGAGGAACACAACTCAGCTGTTCCCCCTACCCCACTTAGCTCAGGTTATTGTATATTTAGGCTGTATGGCTCCTTCTGTGTGCAGGGAGAGCAGTTTACTGCCCTTAACTGGATGGGGACAATAGTGTCACAACTAAAAGCGTAGGTTTGGGGTAAAGGCTAGTATGGCAAAATGCCTAACTCCTGACAAATCTCAATGTATTTTCTGGCTGGGGAACCACTTCAAAACACTCTTGTGATATCTCATCGGTAATGGTAGGCACAGCTCAGTTCCATTACATTAATAGGGATGAGCGGCAATACAAGTACAGCCTCTGCAATATGTGGTGGGGGTCCTTGATGTCAGACCTACCAATCTCATCTAGGACCTAGGCTATGGATTTAATTAATCTGTTTGTAATTGGCCAAGAAATGGATTTTGTGGAAAACCACATGCGTTAATTTGCCCTGGCAGTGGTAAGGTGTTCTTGCTAGGGTAAACAGCTGCTAAATGGTAATAGAGGGCTGTCTATTACCACACCAGTAGGGATGGGTTATCATCCCCGCCTTATAGCTGTGTACAGAACTATGGGAGCCGCGATGATGCAAGTTCACTTCCAGCCCCACATGACTGCAAGGGGCCAGGAACTCCATGAACTGCTGGGTCCTAGAGGACCCAGATCAGCCTGTAGTAAGATGAAAGACTGCATTCCTCTAACTGGAGCTAAAAATATCAGCCTTGGTTACAGGAGAAATCTGTAAGTTAAAATACTTGACCTTATGGGGGGGGGGGGGCTCAATTTGTGAAAAGTGGGTTAAAGACACTGCCACATATGTACTAGCCCTGCCTCAGCATCACTACTGTCGACATAAGATGCATACCAAAAAGGTAATGTGAAACTGGTCAAATATTAGAATAAGCTTGGTAAAAATAAAACTAAGGTCTCGCTAAAGACTTATTTCAATATCCCAAAGAAGGCTATAGCCCTCAAACCACATGTACAAAAACCAGGCAGCTGACTATTCTGGTTCAAGAGACTAGGACCAGAATCTTCAGAAGGTTTGGCAAGGAGAAGCGCTCACCCAATTGGATAACAATATGTTTATTAAGGCACAAGGTGTTAGGCACTTAGGCCCTTTATCAAGTGCAATAAATCACCTTCCCAGAGCAGCTAGGAGTCTTAGTGGTTCCGAGTTCAGCCTGAAGTTTTTGGCCTGGAAGAGTTTGGTCCCAGTCTGACGCCTCTACGTTTCTTCCAGCTGCTTCCCTCTCGGTTTCTAACATCTTTTTAATTGTTGGGGTTGTTGTGTCCTACACAACCCCCTAAGGTGAGCAGCTTTCCATTTGCTTACCTTTACTCATACTTGTGCTGAATTTACTACACTAGGGTCGGCTTTTTTTTTTTTTTTCTTCTGGTTCAAGGTAATCATTGGTGGCAGACCCCACTCCCCCTCCTATATATTCTAGCTATGGCTAATTCATAAACCCTAAAGGGGGTCCTGTTATTCCCCATACAACCCACTGAGGGTAAATATCTGATTTCTGGGGTGCATATGTCCCTCTAAAGCCTACTTCTGACTGCAGTGCTTGTATGGCCACCTTTCCATTCACTTCTATGGGGCTGCCAGGGTTCTAATCTGCAGCAGTACCATATAAGTGAATGGAGTAATAGCACTTCATTCACAAGGAGTGTTTAAGTGAACTGTTACTATCCTGCCCCCAACGGCCATCAAATTCTCCTAATGAATGGGGAAGCGCAAGTCTTTAAAAAAAAAAAAAAAAACCTCAAAGCATCACTCTAGCCTGTATTCAATCATGGATATGGTAATTCTCAAGATAAGTGGGGACTAGAGGGGGAAATTGCTGTACCAGAATTAGTGGAGTGGTCCTTGCCAACAATTCAAGGTTGTGAATGGGGCTGTCTACAGATCACTTATTTGCTCCTTCTATGCACTGGTAAAATATTGTGCACTTTACTGATACAACTGCTGAAATGACTTTCTAGAGTTCCACAGTATTTGCACTAGAGAAGTCTTCTCCGGTCCATCTTCCTTGCTCTGGTGCATTGTGGACTTGGCATTTCAGTTGGCAGACAACACTACAGGTTTTTAGTAACAAGACTAGGTTGGAGAATGTCTCAAGTCATTGAGTCCTTGTGACGATACAGGTCTTTCTACCTGTCCTTCTTGTTCAAATCTGTCTAATCATGTGACAACCTGCTGTTACTGCATGACTTCTAACAGTCCACTAGGTGGCACTGTTGGATCATCCAACTATATACAATTGTGTGAATTTTTTTTTTTTTTTTGTCCTTCCAGGGCTGTTTGTGATGGATGAAGATTCAAATAGCCAAGACTGTGAGCCTTTCTTTGAGTCTGATCAGGAAGAGAGTACTGATGGTAAGCCTTTACTTTATTGACCCAAAATTAAGAGATGTGTACCTTCTGAAAATGTGACTCGGGTTGCTTACAGAATGTGGCCCTCACACCCCAATACACTATTTCAAGGAGCCACTATAAACCTGTCTGCTTAAATGGGCACTCTCTACAGGCAATTATAAGAAACCCTAATGTCTTCTCTTAACAAGCTGGTTTCCCTCCCGCTCTTAGGGCACAATAAAGCTCACAATAGAATATCTTGATGGGCTGTAAGTCAAAGTATGGAGGGCGACATAGATGAGGGCTTTCTAAAGTCCATGACTTTCATCAGTGCAGGTCAATCTCTTGCATGTTTCTTGAGCTATTTGAGTGAAAATCCCCTTGTATCTAATATCAATGAAAGTGACTGACATGCTCTATGCGTGACAGTCTTAGGTGTGTCATGTAGCACTCCTGTCAAACTTTGGGTCCTATAGAACTAAAGTGTCTGGAAACAAGTAAAATGCTCACTCCTGGCGTACTGGGTGATCTTCATACAGAAACATAGCTGACCTCTTGCCCGAGTGCTCAGGGGTGTGGTGGTTTTTTTTTTTTTTTTTTTTTTTTTTTTGTTTTTTTTCTCCCTCCTTTCCCCTGTGCAGGGGTTTCAGGTAGGCAGTTGTCTATTGAGTCTGTCCTGTTAAATCTTATCCCCATCAGAGGGGTAGCCTCTTATTGGCCACAGAATCCAACAGACATCTATCTTCTTACAGATGGCAGCTTGACTGAAGATGCTCCAGGACAACCTCTTCCCCAGCGCAACCTCCAGCAGTATGCAAAGTCTCTCCCAGTAACTGTACCTGTGTGGGACTTCAAGGAGAAGAGGCAGGCTAATAAGTCTTCAGATGATGAAGATGGCAAGGTGAGGATTAAGACTTGCTTTGTAATAGCTACTCCTTAGCCAGGCATAACAGATGCGCTCTTCACCTCCAGCAGAAGGTTGTCTGACTAGACTGTTTGTGATTGCTTGCCATGTGCAAAAAAAAAAATGCAGACATGGTTGTCATAGTGCATTGCCCAACAAATTTTACTATTGTACACTAAAATTCTTTTACCTCTGTCTGCAGTTTCCTTCCCCAAACCTGGACAGAATTGCTGCTAGTATGAGAGCCTTGGCTCATGACACCACACAGCCATTTGGTGACCTTCCTCGTCCTCGCTTGAACACAGGTGACTTCCAAGCAACATACAGGAAGTATTAAGTGGCTTCATCTGACCACTAGCCTGAACACTAAGGACTCTTGTGTCAAAATACAAATCAGCAGATGAAGCTCTGTGCAACTGCCGACCCGCTAGGAGGCTGACTGGTTCCCTACCTAATGTGGAAAAATGAATTTTAATATGTCCTTTTAAATTTTTTTTTTTGGTCAAATTTCAAAGTTTTATTTCAATTCGAGAATTTTACCCAACTTTTTTAACTACACCTCAATAAAAAGAGGAATACAAAAATGTGTTCTTTGGTTTTTAAGCCAACAAATGCAATATTCAATTCCTTCAATCTGGAATCTAATGAAGGGTGCAGTAATCCAGTGCCTATCGTCCTATTGGTGCTAGAGTGAGTAGTTACTGTAACAATGAAATAAGTCCTTGTTATAGTAAAGTGTCTGTAGGTATTTTCTTAAACAGGACAGACTACATCCTCCACTAGACACCCTTCTACTGTGTTTTTTTTTTTTTTTTTGTGGGGATATTCATGAATTAGACAACCCCTGTGGAGATAAAAGTTAATGCATTCTTCACTGTCCCAGACACCAGTGTCAATTCAGTCTCCAAGGCCTAGATGCACTAGTAACCTCTTGTGGCCACCAGGCACTAGGGTGAGACAGAATTGGACCTGGTGGTAAACAAACCACGGACTTTTAAAAAAAAAAACCCTCCAAGGACTCTATCCCAGACAACCCCTTTAATATGCACTGAGATGGGGCCATTCTGCATACTATATGACCATATTCCATGGTTTCTATGCCAGCCTTTAACATCCTATTTCTTGTGCTTCCCATGAACAAGCCATACTTAAAGTTGTAGACATTTTAATAGAACATTTGTCCTTGTTCATGGTGCACATATGCATACTCTTTGCCTTGGTAGGGAAAACCTAGATACACATTTCTCAATCCTCAGGTCAACCTTCCTACATTAGTTAGTATTGTCAACGCCAGGAGATCTTTCCCATCCGTCTGCAAAGCTTCCAAGCATACTTGAGACAAATCCTGGAAGAAGTCCTCAAATCAATCTGTATAGTTGCCTTGTCCCTTTTTTGGGTCTCAAGGTATGTTCTACACATGGTGCCACTTGGACTGTTGTCCTGTCTTCACACCTTTTTGATACTAAAGGTTGGATGGTGGCTCCAAGTCTTTGTGGTAATTCTCACAGGTGTAGGGAGGAGTGACTACTTATTGTAACTTGACCATTTAAAGGGAGTCTGACAATAAACTGGTTATAAAACTAATCGCAGTACCTGATTCTACAATTCCCAAATATTCCTGTTCAGCTTGAGTCACTTCATGTATATTGCTCTATTCAAATGAGGCATGGACTTTAGTTTCAGCTCTAGACTCCCACCAAGCAACAGTTTCTTGCATAAAAAAAAATAGGACCACAATGCTGTGGAGATACTTGGAAACTGTAGAATTCTCTACATGGTACAGTGATTAGGGCTTGACAAATTTACTGCTCAGACTCCCTTTAATATCTACAAATGTAAGTGTGATCATGGGGTAAAAACTCTTCCCTTAACAGAAGATTCAGAACCGTGTGTATTTTCATTGAAAATAGGGGGGGGGGGGGGGGGGTTCAGAAATATGGCTCAACTCTACATGGAAAGTCAGCAGTGAGCATGTGCTAAAAAAAACTGCTACCGTCATCTCTACACAATGTCTAATAGTAAGACTGGTTGGTGTACAGATGTGTGGAGTAACATATGCTAAGGCTCTAACTAGTGAGGGATACAGTGGAATTAAGCTCCAGCCTCAGGTGTACTATTGTGTTCCTGAATTGAAATCACTAGTTAGGAAACTTGGTAACTTGTTGGGTCAAAGTGTTTCTAACCTGTTCTTACTACTCAAAGTGGTGAGCTGAGCATAGAAGGAACAATGTGGTGCTGCATTGGCACAAGAGGTGTTACATTTGTACCCTCTATGCCAAGGAATGAATTGGTTGATAAACTCCCCCAATCTATGTGGTTCTCCATCTCTCTATAAAGATCAGGTAAGGACCGGGACAAGGTCAAAAGTAAACTTTAATGATGACTCTGTGTTGTGTAAGCATTTGGTGCAAATCTTTTGGGGCTGTAACTTCAATGATAAATATCGGTCACAGCGCCAATGACTTCATGGGTATGTTCAGAGGGGTATTACCTCCTCCCTTTGTGACTCTCCCTCTGAGGTTACGTTGCAGGTTATGTATAGACAATTATGATTTATCATTGTCTCTGTAGTTCTTAGCAGAGCATAAAGATGCTGCCTTAAGCAGGAGTGAGGAGGACATTTTACAGCCCTAAATGTCAGGATCTGTTAGGGCTATGAAGATAAACTTAGATTCATTTTAAAGATGAGAATCTCATTTCATGATATCCCTTACGGATGTGGAGCGATTTGCTGTTAAATACGCTGTCGAGCATTGAGATCTATATTGTGATCTCAATGAATGCTGAACATTTTCACCAGCGAATCATTCTAGATCTGTAAGTTCTTTCATGATGATCTTGATATAATTTTAAAGATGAGGTTCTCGGCATTAGTAGCAATGACTTATTACATACATCCTCTGCAACTAAAGTGCCACCCGGGCCAGATGGCAGGGAGAGTGTTAAAGGTCCCCTGCAACTGTACCCACAGTTTGTCCCTCTCCTACCACACAAAAATAGTAATCCTCTCCTTTCCCCTGCTATCTCTGGTCTGGAGGCTTCAGGGAGATGCAGGTGCAATATAAGTGATGTTGTCATATCACGCCTGCAGCTCCCGGGGAAGAGAGAAAATGAATGGTATAGCAAATGAGCAGATGGCTATGAAACATATTAAAGAGGACCTTTCACCATATCCGGGCACAGGCAGTGTTATATACTGCCAGAAAGCTGACAGTGCGCTGAATTCAGCGCACTGTCGGCTTTCCCGATCTGTGCACGGTGTGAAGAGCTTACGGCCCGGTACCGTAGCTCTTCTATGGTCAGAAGGGCTTTTCTGACCATTAGCCAGAGACGTCCTTCTGCCTCGCGGCGCCAATCGCGCTGTGCTGTGGAGCCGGGAGGAACGCCCCCTCCCTCTGCTCACAGCGCTCGTCCATAGACGAGTATTATCAGAAGAGGGAGGGGGCGTTACTCCCGGCTCCACAGCGCGATTGGCGCCGCGAGGCAGAAGGACGTCTCTGGCTAATGGTCAGAAACGCCCTTCTGACCATAGAAGAGCTACGGTACCGGGCCGTAAGCTTTTCACACCGGGCACAGATCGGGAAAGCCGACAGTGCGCTGAATTCAGCGCACTGTCAGCTTTCTGGCAGTATATAACACTGCCTGTGCCCGGCTATGGTGAAAGGTCCTCTTTAATGACCTGACGGTTGGACAGCTTATGCAGGACTATCCTGCTGTCCTAACAGGGCTCCCACTATCATAGGACCTGGGGCAACTGCATTGTTGCCACTATGTTTAAAGCAGCTCTGTCCATGACGGTGCCAGAGAGGATTTGCCCCCAGGAACAGGAAACCTACCAAATAAGACAGGTGGAGTTTCTCCTACTCCAGTAAGTAGGTAGAGAGAGGCTCTGGTTAGATAAGGAACCTCTTTACCCACAGGCAGATAATTCCAAAGGGAGCCCCCCCCCCCTTCTCTATGTAAAAACCAAGTGCATAACACAAACCATCACCAAAAAGGAGAGAATAAAGACACTTGCTGTCATATGATCAGTAAAATCCAATTCCTGTAAGAAATTATCCTTTTTTCCCCCTTCTCTGACAACAGCATCAGAGACCCCACCGTTTGTAGCAGTCTTTGATTTTGTTTTTTAACCAAAGGAAAGGCAGTTGCTTTCTTTGCGCAAGTGGCAATGGCACTAGTGGAATAGGCCCACACAGGGTCGGACTGGCCCACTGGGGAACTGGTGAATCCCCTGGTGGGCCCCGAGCCTCGAATATCAGTCCTTATTTTCCCAATGCAGATGCAATGGTCAGGGGCCCGATTGGGATGTTAAGGCGCTGGGCCCCTGACAAATGCATTTGCATTTACAAAATGAAGACTGATAGTGGTCAGAGGCCATATCGGTAACCTCGGGGCCCCAGGCTGCCGGCAGCACTGTAATGATTAAAGATGGCTGGCTTCCGGTAGTTGCCCAGGTCCCTGACACAAACAGGAGCCTCCTGCCAGTGGCATACTTTCCCTATTAATATGTTAAAAAGCCTCCCATTGATTTCAATGTGTTCCGCGCGGAAGACAGCGCTGATTCTGCTACGAATTATCGTAATCAGCGCCACTTTACTCCGTGTGTCTCATATATATATATATATATATATATATATATATATTTTTTTATGTATGTGTACATTTCTTTACATTGTCTTGTATACTGTGAGTACTGTATGTTTGTATACAGGTATGTGTGAGTATATACAGTATGCTATAATGTATATGTGTGAGTATATGGATATATATGAGTATATAGTACATTCATATAAGTGTTTTTTTGACTTATATATTGTATATAAATGTATATAAGCTATTATATATATGTGTAAGTATATATCAGTGGTTCTCAACCTGTGGGTTGCGACCCCGACGGGGGTCAAACGACCAAAACACAGGGGTCGCCTAAAGCATACCTCCCAACCGTCCCGGTCGGTGAGAGGTATGTCCTGGTTTCAACTCATCGGCGCCCAGAGGACGCCAATGAGTTGAACATTCAAGCGATTAAAAGCAGGAGTTGTCACAGCTCAGCTCCTGCTTTAACGCTGCGGCTTCTGCATGTGTAGCCGCAATGTGATGTCACATCGCGCCTACAACTATATGAGTGAGCGAGACTGCGGAGAGAGCGGCGGGGGAGCATTGGAAGGTGAGCATAAGTGGTTTTTTTTGTTTTAAACATTAAAGTGGAACATAATGAAACTGGGGGCAGATTAAGGGGGGAGGGACGGCATGACACTAGGGCAGATGAAGGGGGGGGGGAAACGGCATGACACTGGGGACAGAGATGGAGGGACATGAAACTGGGCAGATGAAGGGGGGGGTGGCATGACACTGGGGGCAGAGGCGGAGGGACATGAAACTGGGCAGAGGCGGAGGGACATGAAACTGGGCAGAGGCGGAGGGACATGAAACTGGGCAGAGGCGGAGGGACATGAAACTGGGCAGAGGCGGAGGGACATGAAACTGGGCAGAGGCGGAGGGACATGAAACTGGGCAGAGGCGGGGGAACATGAAACTGGGAGAAGAGATGGGGGACATGAAACTGTGGGCAGAGATGGGGGGGACATATGAAACTGGGGGGAGAGATGGTGGGGGGACATATAATGTACGGGTGACTGTAGGAGGATTATACTGTGTGGGAGCACATGAAAAATGAATGAGAATAGGCGGGTTCAACATAAAAGTTGGCGGAGCTAAATTCGCAGCACATTTTGTCCCTCTTTCTGATCTTCAAAAGTTGGGAGGTATGCCTAAAGCCATCAGAAAATACATATTTCCGATGGCTTTAGCCGCTGAGAAGCCGCGCTACTGTCTGCAGCAGTGCTATTCAGCTGAAACGCACACCATTATGGACACATGTTCCAAACTAAATGGGGTCACTGCAACATGAGGAACTGTATTGCGGGGTCACGCCATTAGAAAGGTTGAGAACCACTGGTATATATGAATGTATAGCTGTGAGTATATATGAATGAGTGTGTAGGTATATAGTGTGTGCAATCCCATCCACACATTGCAGAAAAATACACACAGCGGAAATACTGCAATTTCCTAAACTGTTGAGGTTTTGGAAATCGCAGCATGTCAATTACGCCTACAGAAACACCAGCGGTTTCCTTAGGGCTCGTTCACACAGTGGAAAATTTTTCCACTGTTTTTTTTTTTTTTTTTTTTTGACGTGGCTAGCTGTAGCAGCATCCTGCTCCTGATTAGGCCCAAATGAATTGGCCTAAACAGGAGCGTGTCTCAAGCAGTGTACACTGCGGCTGATGCTGGGTTCACACCAGCGCCTGGACTCCGTTTTCAGGTTTCCGTCTTCTGCATGCATGCTTCTTTTAATGGTTTTAATCCCCTGGGTCTCCGATTATTATACTCTGGGGTCTTTTCAGACCCCAGAGTATAATAAATGTTTATAGGTGTCCACAGTGGGACATATGGGGACACTATTGGGGATAATACTGTGTGTAGGGGACACTATAGGGGTTAATACTGTGTGCAGGGGCCACTATAGGGGTTAATACTGTGTGTGCAGGGGACACTATAGGGGATAATACTGTGTGTGCATTGGACACTATAGGGGTTAATACTGTGTGTGCATTGGACACTATAGGGGATAATACTGTGTGCATTGGACACTATAGGGGTTAATACTGTGTGCAGGGGACACTATAGGGGTTAATACTGTGTGTGCAGGGGACACTATAGGGGTTAATACTGTGTCTTATAAATGGGGTAGTCACAGCCACATGATGTAATAACAGGTAAGTATTTGAAAATCCACTTACTCATTCAGTTGCATCGAGACCAAAAGGAAGAAACACGGAGATGCACGGAAAACCTTCCAGCTAGGTGAAGAGGAAATGGCAATACGTAGATATCCAGCACTCCAGAAATTTCTTGTTATATAAAAGTAAGAATTTTATTTTGGAGACGTGCTCCTTTAAAATCACGTATATACAACATATATAAGGCACAAACCGGATGGAAGAATGAAAAAACCGACGCGTTTCAGGGTCTTTTACCCCTTAGTCATGGTTTCTATGTGAGTGCACGCAAACACATGTATATATATATATGTGTGTTAAAAACAATCATTCCATACCGGAAGTCTTTTTGTCTGTGCAAAGACAAGGTGTCCGTTAATCAATTAGGAATAGCTACACCTGACATATAGGCTTGTTACGGACAATACATATAACCACATTCAATACTCAAAAAACATAAATTCAATAATGAAAGTACCACTGGTTGTGTCAATAAAGACTAAAAAAGAATATAAAGAGTGAATAATAAATGTATACACACAGATGTCATAAATGTCATAAATGGCATAAACATGTTCAAAGGACAAAATGCGAAATACAAAACGAACAACCCCAGCCTTATACCTATATCTTTCCAAAGGATATTATATATGCATGCATACTTACACAACAAGGTGTATAATAGTTCTCAGAAAAAAAGGGGGGATGCACGTACATGTCTATATAGTACAGCCGGGAATCCACGTTCAAACCGCCAAAGCCTGCCGACGTCACATGTACACACGGCTAAATACATAATACATCATTCGTGCGCATGCACACCGAATCCAGGACGCACATCCATCCATCCCAACACGCATGCGCATGGTCCCCATTCTACACATAGTATGCAACAAACACGCATGCGCACCAAGTCTAGCACTTATTGTAGAGCCTGCGCGCATGCGCATCACCACCGACACGCATGCACACATTCTCTTCCACTCGTGCAAGCAATATACATATGAAGTTTTTTAAATTTATGGGGAACTTAAGCACATGCGCATCTCATCCGACGCGCATGTGCTATAGAAAGGATGCTCTACATCAAAGATCTAGGATCTGTCCCCCACTGGACCCCCCGACCAAAACCGGATGGCTAAATGAAAACCAGGACCAAAGAGGTAAGTCAATGAAAACCTATGAAAATCCAATCTTAAGCAAATGCAACTAATCAATAAAAAAATGAAAGATCAGTACGAAAATTCATGCCTTTTGGAAACCTAGTTTTTAAACAGAAAATCCAATAGGCTTCTCGTTTTAATAATAAACGCTGCCAGTCACCTCCCCGTTGTGGTCGATTGACTAATTCTATGCCACAGAATTTTAAGGATTTGATGTTACCCTGATGAATATCTGTGAAGTGTCTAGAGGCTCCAGATTTGCCTACTTTATCCAAATTATATATGTCTCTTACATGTTCTACTATTCTTTGTTTTAATGGCCGAATAGTACACCCAACGTATTGGAATCTACACTGTTCACAATAAATAATGTACACTACATGATCTGTATTGCAGTTAATGAAAGAGTTGATATTATAGATTTTCGTACTATAATATCCTGAAAAACTTTTGGTTTTTTTAGCCAGTTGACAGACATTGCATCTGACACCACCACAACAAAAAAATCCTTTATAATTATGTAGTTGTTCTGTGTTATTATTAGATATATAATGACTGGGGGAAATTCTACTTCCAAGTGTTCTCCCTTTTTTTGCAACGAAGTTGCATCCCTTCTTGATGATGCCATTAAGAACATCATCTTGTTGTAAGATGTTTAAATTTCTTTTAATGATGTTAACTATGTCGTTATATTGATTGCTAAATGGGGTGGAAAAGAAAAGTTCCCCTGATTTGTCATTATTTAAAGAATTTTTTTCGTGTAACAAAGATGTTCTGTTTTTATTGTGAACAATTCTTTTAGCTCGATCTAAATTCCATCTCGGATAACCTCGTTGGGTTAATCTGGTACAAATATTGTTTGATTCCAGTTCATAGTCTGAATTTTTAGTACAATTTCGTTTAGCTCTAGTCAGCTCTCCTATTGGTATGGCCTTTATTGTGTGGGCCGGATGGCAGCTATTTGCATGTAAAGTAGTATTGCCTGCATTGATTTTCCTAAAGAGTTTCGATATAACACATCTATTGACAGGGTCCCCCATAAGAGTTACATCCAAAAAATCAATCTGATGATCATTGAAACAAGATGTAAATTTCAAGTTACAATTATTACTATTTAAATAGTCGGTGAAGGAGGAGAATTTTGACGCTTCCCCCGACCACACAAGTAGTACGTCGTCTATATAACGACCATAAAATTGTATATCATCTTTGAAAGGATTATTGGGTGTATGTACATATTTCTCCTCAAACCATGCCATTGTGAGATTTGCGAGGCTGGGTGAAAATTTGGCTCCCATGGGGACTCCCTGCAACTGGAGATAATAAGTGTCATCGAACATAAAGAAGTTATGTTTTAAAAGATAATCCATAACTTCAATAATATATTCATTTAGATCTTCCGACAATTTAGAATATTTATAAAGATGATAACCTAGAGCTTCTAGGGCTATATGATGAGGTATACTGGAGTATAATGATATTACATCGCAAGATGACCACTTGTATTCTGGCTTCCATATGAATTTTTCAAATATACCTAAAAGATCTTTGGTATCTTTAATAAAGCCTGGGACTCTAACAGTTAAAGGCTGCAGGATGGAATCCATCCATGCCCCCAGTCGTTCGTTCAAAGATCCGATACCCGCAATTATGGGTCTGAGTGGTGGAGGTAGTATGTTTTTATGCACTTTTGGGAGACCATGGAAAATTGGCGTTACCGGATTTTTCACCATTAAATAATCGGCTTCTTTTTCACTGAAAAAACCTGCACTAACACCCTCTGTTAACAATCGAGATAATTTGTTGTAACACACTTTGGTGGGATCTTGGTCTAATTTTTTATAAGTTGTTGAATCCTGTAAAATATCCAATACACTTGTTTCATAATCTTTTTTGTTTAGTACCACTATCAAACCCCCTTTGTCCGCCTGTTTAATAATCAGATTAGTGTTAGATTCTAATTCCTTGAGACAATTCTTCTCAGATATAGAAAGATTGTGTTTATTATGTTGGATAGTCTCGGATAATTCACTAAGTTCTTTTTCTATTCTGATTTGGAATTGCTCTATTGCAGGGACTCTAGAGGTTAAAGGATAGTAGTCTGGATTGTTAATTGTAACTGGAACTTTTTCGATATATCTGTCGTGAGTGGCTTTGTTGTCTAATGAAGCAAGTTCATTCAGACATATTTGTTCTTTAAATGAAAGATTTTTATATTCATTAACCACTTCAATGTCTGCTGTGTTATATAATGCATGATTATTCTGACCTTGCATAAAGAAGTGCCTTTTAACCGTAATTGCTCTTACAAATTTATTCACATCCAGGAGAGTATAGAATAGGTTAAAGTTTTCTGAAGGCACAAAACCTAAACCCTTACTTAATAATCTATAACACGTTTCAGACAATTTAAAGTTAGACAAATTAAGTACACTAGAGCTAGATGCAGTTAGATTTATTGAACGAATATTATCAGAGGACTGAGCAAGATTGTCTAAAGTCTCTACGTTTTCCGAGAGCTGCGGGTAAGATATTCTTTTCTTGTGTTTGCGCCCCCCGCGATGTTTTTTCCTCTTTGGGTTGTTGAATGTGATGTTCCCGGTGTATTCTCCCGAGAGGATAAAAAAGAGGATGATGAATCCGTATCAGTTATATCCAATTCTCTCTCGGAAGAACTGAATGAAACTCTTCTTGTAGTTGAATTATATTTCCTGTCATGGCGCTTTTTCCATGACATGTTTTTCTTGAGGATGGATTTTGGAGTATGAGTTCTATTTTCCTTCCAATTGTATACATGTGCTGTCTCATAATCTTTGAGATCACGTTCAAATTTCTTTTTTTTAATATCTATTATATTATTTTCAAGATCTTTCATCTGTTTTTGCAATTTCTGCCATTCCTCTTTGTATAATACATTTTCCACATGAGGTGAGATTTCTTCTTTTAGTTTGTTTATTTCCTCTTTTAATGTGGTTAATTTAACCTCCTCCTGGGCTACAATTAGCTTCATCAAATTCAGGGAGCATTCTGAAAGAGTATTCTCCCATGCAAGTCGAAATTCAGGTCCATAGTCAGTCGTGGGAAGTTTTTTTAGACGCAGACCCCTGGGGATCATGCTTTTTTCAACATACGATGATAAAGTTTTAAAATCCCACCAGACTTTTGTTTCGTTAATCCAAACGCTCTTTAGTTTGTACATGAGTGTTGTAATATTGTCCTTATGTTGAATGGTATCTTTATTTAAACTAAAAACTTCGGCAAGTCTGCGATTTCTATCACTTTCAGTGAGTACATCCATTGCAATATTATGTTGTATATACAAAAGGTTATTTTTCCCTTTTTTTTCCCTTTATAAATTTCAATAGAATTCAGAAAAAAACAGTCTCGTGTGAATATATGTCAAAACACATGCATGGATATACCATGTTTTGTGAAATATATAGACTCAGCTCAAGGCACGTGACAAAAAGCCGGAACGAAAGTCTTATAAATGGGGTAGTCACAGCCACATGATGTAATAACAGGTAAGTATTTGAAAATCCACTTACTCATTCAGTTGCATCGAGACCAAAAGGAAGAAACACGGAGATGCACGGAAAACCTTCCAGCTAGGTGAAGAGGAAATGGCAATACGTAGATATCCAGCACTCCAGAAATTTCTTGTTATATAAAAGTAAGAATTTTATTTTGGAGACGTGCTCCTTTAAAATCACGTATATACAACATATATAAGGCACAAACCGGATGGAAGAATGAAAAAACCGACGCGTTTCAGGGTCTTTTACCCCTTAGTCATGGTTTCTATGTGAGTGCACGCAAACACATGTATATATATATATGTGTGTTAAAAACAATCATTCCATACCGGAAGTCTTTTTGTCTGTGCAAAGACAAGGTGTCCGTTAATCAATTAGGAATAGCTACACCTGACATATAGGCTTGTTACGGACAATACATATAACCACATTCAATACTCAAAAAACATAAATTCAATAATGAAAGTACCACTGGTTGTGTCAATAAAGACTAAAAAAGAATATAAAGAGTGAATAATAAATGTATACACACAGATGTCATAAATGTCATAAATGGCATAAACATGTTCAAAGGACAAAATGCGAAATACAAAACGAACAACCCCAGCTTTATACCTATATCTTTCCAAAGGATATTATATATGCATGCATACTTACACAACAAGGTGTATAATAGTTCTCAGAAAAAAAGGGGGGATGCACGTACATGTCTATATAGTACAGCCGGGAATCCACGTTCAAACCGCCAAAGCCTGCCGACGTCACATGTACACACGGCTAAATACATAATACATCATTCGTGCGCATGCACACCGAATCCAGGACGCACATCCATCCATCCCAACACGCATGCGCATGGTCCCCATTCTACACATAGTATGCAACAAACACGCATGCGCACCAAGTCTAGCACTTATTGTAGAGCCTGCGCGCATGCGCATCACCACCGACACGCATGCACACATTCTCTTCCACTCGTGCAAGCAATATACATATGAAGTTTTTTAAATTTATGGGGAACTTAAGCACATGCGCATCTCATCCGACGCGCATGTGCTATAGAAAGGATGCTCTACATCAAAGATCTAGGATCTGTCCCCCACTGGACCCCCCGACCAAAACCGGATGGCTAAATGAAAACCAGGACCAAAGAGGTAAGTCAATGAAAACCTATGAAAATCCAATCTTAAGCAAATGCAACTAATCAATAAAAAAATGAAAGATCAGTACGAAAATTCATGCCTTTTGGAAACCTAGTTTTTAAACAGAAAATCCAATAGGCTTCTCGTTTTAATAATAAACGCTGCCAGTCACCTCCCCGTTGTGGTCGATTGACTAATTCTATGCCACAGAATTTTAAGGATTTGATGTTACCCTGATGAATATCTGTGAAGTGTCTAGAGGCTCCAGATTTGCCTACTTTATCCAAATTATATATGTCTCTTACATGTTCTACTATTCTTTGTTTTAATGGCCGAATAGTACACCCAACGTATTGGAATCTACACTGTTCACAATAAATAATGTACACTACATGATCTGTATTGCAGTTAATGAAAGAGTTGATATTATAGATTTTCGTACTATAATATCCTGAAAAACTTTTGGTTTTTTTAGCCAGTTGACAGACATTGCATCTGACACCACCACAACAAAAAAATCCTTTATAATTATGTAGTTGTTCTGTGTTATTATTAGATATATAATGACTGGGGGAAATTCTACTTCCAAGTGTTCTCCCTTTTTTTGCAACGAAGTTGCATCCCTTCTTGATGATGCCATTAAGAACATCATCTTGTTGTAAGATGTTTAAATTTCTTTTAATGATGTTAACTATGTCGTTAATACTGTGTGTGCAGGGGACACTATAGGGGATAATACTGTGTGTGCATTGGACACTATAGGGGTTAATACTGTGTGTGCATTGGACACTATAGGGGATAATACTGTGTGCATTGGACACTATAGGGGTTAATACTGTGTGTGCATTGGACACTATAGGGGTTAATACTGTGTGCATTGGACACTATAGGGGTTAATACTGTGTGCAGGGGACACTATTGGGGATAATACTGTGTGCAGGGGCCACTAATGGACATAATACTGTGTGCAGGGCTTACTAAGGGACATAATAGAGTGCGGAGGAGGGGGTCAGTCGAGGTCTTCGGCATCGGTTTGGGGAGGGGGCCCCATGTCAAAAGTTCGCCACGGGGCCCCGCCATTCCTAGTTACGCCACTGGTCATGTTGCTTCTTTTTTTCCGATACTAGCTAGTGGGGGGAAAAAAAAAAAAACGAGCAGCTCCCATTGAACTCAATGGGAGCCATTTTGAGGCGGATTCCATGTCAAAATCCACCTGCAAAAAACCTCCATGTGAACATACCCTTATAGGTATAATGGAAGAAGAAAGTCCGCAGAGGAAACTGCCTGTTCGATGTATACCAGCCTGACAGAGGTCAAAATGGACAGTCTTTTGGCCTCCATCAGGTGAATGAGATCTTGTGAATATACATTTGCGCATACAGTAAATGTGCCCAGCAGCAGTTAAGAGGGGGGTACAGGCTCATGTGACCACTGCAGGCAGTCATAGTATTAACTCATACAGTACATGCCAATATTTTGGATGGGATATTTGGGAAAGTAGTGTCCTAAGTGCAATTTTCGGGTAAAGCCACTCCCCTTTGGGCACTAAATGTTCTGAACACTCCCCTTTTTTGGACATGACCAGCACACATATAATGTGACTGCTCCCCCGGTGGCTTGGAAGATTAACCTGCTCTGCCAGGAGTCTAGATGGTCATCCCTTTTTTGGGGGGAGACACCCAGAGCATCGGGGAGAGTTGGGATATATAAATGAACTGTAGTGGTCACATGAATTTCAGTATATCATTGTTGTACAACAGGAAGGCACCACTATAGCATCTGTGCTGCAGCAGTGGGATATTGAAGAAATTTGTTACATATATTGGGGAGGGGGTCATGAGGGGTCCGCATGTGGTGGTGTCACCTAGAATAAACCTTGTATACAGAATAAGAGAAGATAATGAGAATTACAGCCAGAGAACAGCACAAGAAAAATAGTACTGTGCTCTGTGTGTATACTGTCTATATGTACAGAATAAGGACTGAGAATTACAGCCAGTATAAAGAAAAATAGTACTGTGCACTGATATACATATATATATATATATATATATATATATATATATATATATATATATGTATATGTATATATCCTAGATAAACTCCTTAAATATAATCTGTACAGGTAGATGTATTGTAAAATTCCTTGCCATAATACACAGCATGTGACATTGCAGGGTGCATGACATCATAGACACCCTATGACATCACAAAGGGTATAGAATGTGTAAAGTTCTCAGTGTCAGCCATCTTGTGTCACTAGAGCTTGACAACTTGAGGAGGACAGACGTGCAGGTAAGTAGCTTTTCACGTGTATCGGGCCCGGTACCGTAGCGCTTTACGGTCAGAAGGGCGTTCCTGACAGTCAGTAAGGTACATCCTTCTCCACAGCAGTGCCTATTGCAATGTACAGTGTGAGCAGGGAGGAATGCCCCATCCCCTCCTGATAATACTCGTCTATGGACGAGCACTGTGAGCAGAGGGAGGGGGCGTTCCTCCCCGTTCACACTGTACAGAGCGATAGGCGCTGCTTTGAAGAAGGACGTTCCTGACTGACTGTCAGGAATTCCCTTCTCACTGTAAAGAGCTACAGTACCGGGACTGATAACTCTTTACCCGGGGCACAGATTGGGAAAGCCGACAGTGCACTGAATTCAGTATATAGAACTGCCTGTGCCCAAAGTCATGAAAGGTCCTCTTTAAAGGGGCTCTATCAGCAAAATCATGCTGATAGAGCCCCACATATGCGTGCATAGCCTTTAAAAAGGCTATTCAGGCACTGTAAAAGTTAAATTAAACTACCCCGCCGTTTTAAAATAATAACTTAAAAAAAGAATGTTCTCTACTTACGGAACGTGCACCCTGCTTCTACTACGACTTCTAGCACGCGGCTTCTACTACGACTACTGCGCATGCGCCCGGGCTATTTTTTTTTTTATCAGTGTCCGCGAGCAAGCGCCGGAGGAGGACGGGACCCGAAGACGTCAGAGGAAGAAGAGGCGGGGAAGAAGATGAAGACACACCCAGATGCCCGCCCAGGGTGCACGTTCCGTAAGTAGAGAACATTCTTTTTTAAGTTACTATTTTAAAACGCGGGGGGGGGGGGGGGGTAGTTTAATATAACATTACCGATGCCTGAATAGCCTTTTTAAAGGCTATGCACGCATATGTGGGGCTCTAGCAGCATGATTTTGCTGATAGAGCCCCTTTAAGGACACACCCAAAAGTGAGTTAAGGACCAGGTCTCTTTTTTCAAAACTGACATGTCACTTTAAATGGCAATAACTTCGAGACACTTTAACTTACACAAGTGATTTTGAGATTGTTTGTTTTTTTGTAACACATTATACTTCAAGTTATTGGTAAATACTATGTATTTATTTATTTTTAAAAAAATAGGAAATTTGGAAAAATTGCAATTTTCAAAATATCTGCTTTTCAGGCAGATAGTTCTACCACCCAAATACATGAATAAATATTATCTCCCATATATCTGCTTTATATCGGCATTATCTTTTGATTGTCTTTTAATTTATTTTGGATGTTACAAGGCTTACAAGTGTAACAGTGATTTTCCAGATTTACAAGAAAATTCCCCAAACCAATTTTTTAGGGAACACTTCAGTTCTTAAAGGTTGTAAAGGCCTGTATAATAGAAACACCCCCAAATCACCCCATTTTCAAAACTGCACCCCTCAAAGTATTCAAAACAGCATTTGGGATGTTTGTTAACCCTTTAAGCATTTCATAAGAGTAAAAATAATATGGAGGTCAAATTTAGACATTTAATTTTTTTTCAATAATACATTCATTTAGACCTAAAATTAACAAATTCACAATGGGTTGAAGGAGAAAATGCATCTGGCAGTTTATTGTGCAATTTATTCCAAGCACAGAAATACCCCACATGTGGGTGTAAATTGATTTTTGGGCAGACGGCAGCGCATGGAAGGGACACTGGGTGTTTGAACAGCAGATTTTGCTGGAATAGTTTTCAGGCACCATGTCTCATTTACAGATCCCTTAGAGTACCAAAACAATGGAAACCCCCCAAAAGTGACCCCATTTTAGAAACTACACCCCTCACAGAATTCATCAAGGGGTATAGTGAGCATTTTGACAGGGAGATGTTACTTTAACCCCTTGTGAAAATGATAACTTTGGGGATAAAGGAGAAAAAGCCCTCCCACAGTTTGTAAAATTATTTCTCCTGAACACGGCAATACCCCATATGTGGCCATAATCTGCTGTATGGGTACATGGTGGGGCTCAGAATGGAAAGAACTTTATTTAGCTTTTGGAGGGCAGATGTTGCTGGAATAGTTTTCTGGTGCCATGTCGCATTAGCTGAGCCCTTAAAGTATCAATACAATGGAGACCCCTCAAACGTGACCACATTTTATGAAACTACACCCATCAAGGAATGTTTCAAGGGGTATTATCATTCTGAGACTAAAAATGCTTCCCAAAAATTAATGTATAAAATGAAAATTGAAAATTTTAAAGAAATCTGCCATTTCAGTGCCCAATACGTTGTACCCACTTTGTGTTGTCAGAGACCTGCACTCCTAAAACTATTAAGTGGGGCATCCCAAGCAGCAAAAAATTATATATGTGGGTGTAAACTGCTGCTTGGTCACACAGCAGGGCTCAGAAGGGAAGGAGCACTGCGCTTTTTAGCTTTTGGGGTACAGATTTAGAGGGACTTTCTGGGGACCCATGTTGTTTTTGCAGAGCACTGGAGGTGCCAGTAAACTGGAATTCCCCCAAGAAGTGACCACATTTTGTACAGGCAAGTTTAGGGTGTCATGGCATCAAAAACCAAACAGTCTAAGTCTGTGCTCCAAAAACCCAATAACCCTTCTTCCCTTCTGTGTCCAGCTGTGCCCTAATATCAGTTTATGCCCACATATGACATTACGTCCGTTATCCTGGGTACACCAGTGTCATACATGTGGCATACATGTGGCATAAACTGCAGTTTGGGCACATAACAGGGCGCAGAAGGGAAGGAGCGCGATGCAGATTTTGGAGCGCAGATTTGGATGTTTGGTATCTGGATACCATGTCATGTATGTAGAGCCTGTAAGGTACCAGAAAAGTGGATTCCCCAAAGGAGTGACCTCATTTTGAAACCTGCACCCCTCAAAGAATTTATCAGGGGGTGTAGTGAGTATTAGTATCACAGACGTGACTGCACAGCGGATGGTGAAGAGGGAATATGTAAGCTGTGCAGAGTACATTGCAAACACCAAAATCTTGTATGATTGTGGGAGTCACTTCTCGTGTCTTTTCCCTCATAAACTCTAAATCTGGGGTGTCCCCTGATATCCGCTCACACAGCTTATATATTCCCTTCCTGCCGCAGACAGTTGTATTCTAATAATTTGTCGATTTTGCGGGTTTTTGTCTTCACATTGCTAGATGCTGTATTTTCTTTATTTTTTCTGGTGACGTGGCCATATAGGGGCTTGTTGTTTGCGGGATGAGATGCATTTTGTAATGACACCATTTTTGGGTGCCTACAACTTATTGAATACATTTTGTTAATTCTTTTTTTTGCTGGATTTAAAAAAAAAACAAAAAAACAAACAATACTGGCATTGCGTTTTAACTTTAAATTTTTTTGCCATGCAGCGTACAGTATAACTAAAATGTGAACTTTATTCTGCGGGTCGGTACGATTACGGCGATACCTCATTCATATTATTTTTTTATGCGATACTAATTCTGCAGAACAAAAATACATTTGGGGACATAAGTCAATGATTTTTGCATCGCCATCTTCTGAGAGGCATAACATTTGATTTTTCGGTTGACAGTGTTGTTTCAGGACTTATTTTTTGCGGAACAACCTGTGCTTTTTATTGGTACTGTTGTGGGGTATGTATGACTTTTTGATCACTTTTTATAGTACATTTTTGTAAGTTGAGATGGCAAAAAATCACTACTTCCAGCAGGTTTTTTCCGTTTTTTTTTCCACCGTTCACTGTATACATTAAATATTGTTTGAGTTTTGTTGAACAGATTGTTACGATGTGAAGATACCAGATATGCAATGTTTTTATTAATTTTCAGGTTTTTTTTTTTTATATAATTCATTTTCTATAGAAAAAAGGGAATTTTGGGGGCTTTATAACTATTTTTTTTTCAAACACTATTTTTACCCACATTTTTTCACTTTTTCATGTGTCCATTTAAGACACTTTAATCAGCAATACTTTAATTGCTGATATTATTATGCACTATAAGACACAGCATGCATGTGTCTCAGCGCATAGGAGGATGTCAGGCTGTGCAGATGGCACAGCCTGACGTCGGAAGGTCCTGGCAGGATCAACAAGGTATGTGGGGGCTGTGGGCGGCCTGGGGTCTCAGGCCAGACCCAAGGCTGCATGTTACTGATACCGGCACAGCCCGATCTCGCCGCAGGGGGTGCCTAAGTGGGCAGTTACTTGGCGGATCGCTTTCTATTTCTTCATCATGTTTGACAGCGGAATCAAAAGGGTTAAAGCATTCAGTCGGAGCTAGCTCCAATCGGACGGTATGGAGGTGGGTGCTAGGTGTTAGTAACACCTAACACCTGCCCCTGATCCCTGCCAATGGGGTTTCTGAAGGCCAGCCATAAATTTACAATTGGCCGGTCTTCAGAGACCAGGACCGCCGGCCGTAATTTTATATATATATATATATATATATATATATATATATATATATATATATATATATATATATATATAATATCTGGTTAAAGACCCGGCAGCTTGAAGAAGCGTGGCAAGTGGTGCTCAACCAGCAGAACAAGGAGGTGGTGAGAGAACAGCAACATATAGGCAGGGGAGCAGTCAAAACCACACATATTCTTGCTGTGATTGTCAGGACAATTCTTTTCAGGACAGAGGCAATTCTTAGAAATGCTCTTCAACCTCATTCTATGAACATGTGCACACCCGGAAAATGGGTTTTTACCCCTCAAAATGCGCAAAGATCTGTCCATATTGTCTAACAAGGCACTTGACCAGGGAGGTGAACCATTTAGATTAAAGGGGTCCTATCATTAAAACTCAATTTTTTCTGCCTACCATGTAGGAATAGCCTTAATAACCTTTAGCCTTAATAGCCTTTAGATGTCTTCTCCACGCTGCCGTTCAGTGTATAATCCGGTTTTTGTCGGTATGCAAATGAGTTCTCTCGCAGCACTGGGGGTTGTCCCCAGTGCTCAAACAGCAGTGGGGGCGTCCCTAATGCTGCAAGAAAACTCTCCAGTGCCGCCTCCATCTTCTTCAGGAACGGGTCTTCTTCGCGTCTTCTTCCTAGGGCAAAGCCTACTGGCATGCCCGTCGGCCACAAGAAAATGGCCGCTTACACAGTATTGTAAGCAGCCACTTTCTTTCGGACGGCAGGCATGCACAGTTGGTTGCCCGAGGCCTATAAGTTTGAAGCCACCACTGGAAGAAGACGCAAAGAAGACCTATTCCTGAAGAAGATGGAGATGGAGAGTTCTCTCACAGCATTGGGTACGCCCCGAGTTCTGTTTGAACGCGGTGTGGAGAAGAGGTAGGAGAAGAATAGCCTTTCTTAAGGCTATTCCTACGTGGTAGGCAGAAAAAAATGAGTTTTAATGATAGGATCCCTTTAATGCCTTCATATTTGGTTCTTTTTGTGGTAGTTTTCCATATAATTTGTAGAACAAAGCATTTTGTAACATAAACCGGTCAATAAAATGCTATAGTTCTCTGTTATCAGCACTTTTTGGTCATGTAGGATCAGGGGGTGACCAGTCTGGGATCCTGCGTTTTCCTAAATAGAGCAGTAGGTGATATGTATTAAAGTAAAAGGGTCCCTTTATATGTGTGCCATGACTCAGACATGTGTCACGATCTATCAGGGCTCTTACATGTTGTACTGTGATGTAGTTTTATATTCGTGCGGTCACTGTTACATACCTGTTATGTGATCATGTACATGAAGGTTTTATGGTGCAGATCTCTTCTGCATTATAGATGCCACATGACATCACAGACATCTCATGATGTCACAATGGCTGTAGAATGTGTACAGTTCTTTCCCTGAGCCATCTTGTGTCATTTGAGCTTGACAGATTGAAGATGACAGTGAAACAGAGAGAGACCGACAGAGATAGACAGAGACAGACCAGAAAGACAGACATAGACATACAGACAGATGCAGGCAGACAGAGACTGTCTTTAGCTGTTTGTCTCTATCTGTCTAAGTCTGCCTGTCTGTATCTGTCTTCCTGTCTGTCTGCCTGTCTCTCTCTCTTTGTCTGTCTCTGTTTGTCTATCTCTGTCTGTCTGTCTCTCTGTCTCTTTTTCTGTCTGTCTGTTACTGTCTGTCACCTGTCTGTCTGTGTCTTTCTGTATTTGTCTGCCAGTCTTTCTCTCTTTTTCCATCTCTGTCTGTCTGTCTGTCTCTGCCTTTCTCTATCTCTTTCTTTCTCTGTCTCTGACTGTCTCTCTGTCTGTGTCTCTGTTTCTGTCTGTCTCTCTCTGTCAATCTGTCTCTCTATGCCTGTCTTTCTGTCTCTGCCTGTCTCTAGGTCTGCCAGTCTCTGTCTGTATATGTGATAGACGCTAACAACTCTAGACTTCATTGGAAAGAAAGTTGGATTTCTTGTCGACACATCTATGGAATCCACATTTCTATCGAACAATGTGGCACTCAGCTATTTTATTTCTGCTAAAAAAAGCTCTCTATTCGCTTAGTCTAATGTAGATTATGTAGCCTGACCACGGTTGGGAGTAAGGACCTCCGATAGTGCTCTGTCTCACACTTGGGGTGAAGCAGTCGGTCACTGACAGTACTACCAGTGCTATCACAGTCTCATGCATGGGATGGGAGTTGTTCTCCAGCATGGAGCTCACCACAGACAGTATCCTTCTGTCACCCACCACCTGTACTGGGTCCAGGGGGCTCCCCAGGACAGAGCTGGCCCTTCTAATCAGCCTCCCCAATCCACCGAGTGGTGGATTGGGGAGACCACTGGAGCAGCGCTGCTCCAGCAGCCTCCCCTCACGCTCAGGCAGAGAGCAGGTCCTCTCCGTGCCTGAGAACGGCGCTAAGCCCCGCCCCTTCACTAAGCCCCACCCCCTCCTCCGGGGGGGGGGGGGGAGCGGCTTTCTGTCGTTCGCCTCGGGCGGCGAAAGGGGCAGGTTCACCCCTGGGAGCACACCCAGATACTTATAGGTCTTGACTGTTTCAATGCACGTCCCTTGGATCTCCATTGGAATCGGAGCAGTTCTCCACTTACTAAAATTCCACCACCATCTCCTTGGTCTTCCCAGTATTAATCCTGAGGTGGTTCTGCTGGCACCATTCTACAAAATCCCTATTGTCACCATCAGTGATGAGCCTACTATTGCAGAGTCATCAGAGTACTTCTGTAAGTAATAGCTGGATGAGTTGTGCCTAAAGTCAGAAGTGTACAGTGTGAAGAGAAATGGGGCAAGAACTGTACCTTGTGGTGCCCCCGTACTACAAATCACAGTGTCAGACACAGTCCTGGGCTCTCACATACTGAGGACGGTTTGTGAGGTAGTCTAGAATCCAGTTGAACAGGTGATGGTCAACTCCAGCAAGATCCAGCTTGTCCCTCAGTAGCTGATCTGAATTATAAAAATGTTTCTTCACTGTTAACAATTTTATAAATCTATTAACATCTAACAAGGTCTAGAATAGATGGGAATTTTTTGTAGGTACAAAGTTTAACCCCTTTTCCAGCACATTGACTTGACTTGAAGGCAAGCCCTTAGTTCTGCGCTTTGCACTAAGGTCCACTTGACCACCGACGCGTGGACAAGGTCTACTTGACCACCGACGCGTGGACAAGTGTATGCGGACAAGGACACTACATCTCACTCACACAACACTGGGTGAATGTAGTGGAGGCTGGGACCGGGTCGCAAAGTGGGGCGGCCTACCTTCTCTCCCAAGATTCCTGGCAGGGGTTCTGAACCACCCTCCCACTCCTCCGCTGTAACATCGACCCCAGCTGTGAGCTGGAAATGCTGCAGCACTGGCGTGGGGAGACATCAGCAGGCTTTGCTGAAGATCATCAGCTTGGGTGACAGACAGCACAATGCCTCCGAGTTGAGGGATGCCATCCTCGATGAGACGGAAATGTGGTTTGCGCCGCTGCACCTGGGTCCAGGCATGGTCGTGTGGGATAACGGCCGGAACCTGGTAGCGGCTCTGGAGCTTGCCAGCCTCCAACACGTTCCATGCCTGGCCCACGTTTTCAACTTAGTGGTGCAATGGTTTTTAAAAACTTACCCCAATGTGCCTGAGCTACTGGTGAATGTGCGGTACTTGTGCGCCCACTTTCGTAAGTCTACAATAGCCACTGCTAGCCTCAGAACCCTCCAGCAACGCCTACATCTGCTGAACACCGGTTGTTGTGCGATGTCCCCACACGCTGGAACTTGACGTACCAGGTGTTGAGCAGGGTGTGTGAGCAGCCGAGACCCTTGATGGAGTACCATCTCCAAAACCCAAGGGTTCCTCAAAGTCAACTCCCGCAGTTTCTGCACCATGAGTGGCCATGGATGGCAGACTTATGTGAGATACTACGCATCTTTGAGGAGTCCACCAAGAGGGTCAGCTGTGATGACACACTAGTGAGTGTAACCATCCCACTCCTGTGTGTGATGCAAGAATCCCTCATCGCCATCAGGAATAATGCATTGCACGCTGAGGAGTCGGGGATAGGAGCAGACCCATCCCAGCAGGATAGTCAGTGCACACTCCTGTCAGCTTCTCAACGTGTAATGACGGAGGAGGAGGATTAAGTGGCAGATGATATCATTGTCACACACGAGGCTAGAGGGGAAGTTCAGTGCATCCCATTGCTTCAGCACAGATGGGGCGAAGGGAAGGAGGAAGAGGAGTAAATGGAGAGTGACCCTTCCGGTCATGCCAACTAACACTCTGGCACACATGGCTGACTTCATGTTGGGCTGCTTTTCCAGTGACAAACGCATTGTCAAAATCCTGGAGAGCAACCAATACTGGATTTTTGCAATCCTCATCCCCAGTATAAAAATAACATATCGTCTTTCATTCTGGTAGAGGGGAGGGTCAATTGCATTAATGATTGCCACAAGCAACTGGTGCAGAATATGATGGAAATGTTTCCATCAACTCTCGCTGGCGGCAGAGAGGACAGTTCCTCCAAGAGGCTAACAACTGCCATCCAGTCCACACCCACCAGGGGCACACTCTCCAAGGTCTGGGACACCTTAATGGCACCCCCTCGCCAAACTACTGCCAATGAGGGGCCTAGTGTCACCAGGAGGGACAAGTATAGGCGAATGTTGATTGAGTACCTGGCCAACCACAGCTCTATCCTCTCCGATCCCTCTGCGCCCTACACTTATTGGGTGTCGAAGTTGGACTTGTGATGGAACTTGCACTTTACGCCTTGGAGGTGCTGTCCTGCCCTGCCACCAGTGTTCTATCGGAAAGGGTCTTCAGCACTGCCGGTGGCATCATCACCGATAAGCGCAGCTGTCTGTCAGCTGACAGTGCTGATCGGCTGAGGCTGATCAAGATGAACTGCCACTGGATTGAACCATCATTTGCATGTCCACCAGCGTCAAGCACCCCAACATAAAGTACCATGTGTCTGCTTCAGCTCTCCAGTTCCTCCTCCTCATCCTCCACCATCACCGTTTAAAAACAACATATAAAACAACCCCATTAAGGGGCCACACGGTGGCTCAGTGGTTAGCACTGCAGCCTTGCAGCGCTGGAGTCCTGGTGTTCAAATCCCGCCAAGGGCATAAAACCATCTGCAAGGAGTTTGTATGTTCTCCCTGTGTTTGCATGGATTACCATCCCATATTCCAAAAAAGACATAATGATAGGGAAAAATGTACATTGTGAGCTCTATGTGGGGCTCACAATCTACATTTAAAAAAAAAACAACCCCATTAAGACTCACCTCAAGGGCCTAATATTATGCTCCGACAAGGCTCTATTCATCCATAGAGAATAATATTAGGCTCCTACAAGGCTCAATTCATCCCAAGAGCCTAATACTCTGCTACTACAAGGCTCAACTCACCTCAAGGGCAAAAAACTCTGCTGGTAAAAGGCTCAATTTGTTATGGTCTGGGGATCTCTGACCATGGACTGGCCCCTGACTGATAACAGACAGGTTAAAGAAAAAACATACAAAAAAACAGAAGTATGAGCAGTTTGGAATACTAGTGTGGATACTCCTATACCCTGCCTTGCACAACTAGAAGTAGCCGTGGGCTCAACTAATTTGGCTGAGTGGCCGCGGACATAGCCGGAGAGATAACTAACCTAATAGTGAAACAGAAACCCCTGACTAGTTTCACATTTATGAAGGAGAAGCAGATACAGAAAAAGCTCCCACAGAGGTCCGACTGGACACGGTGAATAGGAGGGAACACAAAGTATAGGGTAGCAAATAAATGTGAAACACAGAAAAACTGAACTAAAGCAAAGGGACAGAATAATCAGAACTTAGTATCACACACAGAAAACCTAACAAAAAATCCAAACCTCCAAACAACAAAAATAACCTAGGGTTCACTGCACCCCCAACACTATGTATGGAGATGGAGCTCAATACTCAGCCAAATCTGGATAGTGTGAACAGGCAGCAAGGACTGGATGGGCCAGGGCTCAGATGCAGGTGATATTGCAGACTTCAGGCAGCCAGACCATGTCTGGGACCAGGCACTGAAGATTTAAGACCGGCATCAGACAACATGCCCAGCGGATATAAATAGTAAGAGCAGGTCTTAGAACCGTCCACAGCCTGTAATAGCCCTCAGAACTACAGAGGACTTAATCCCTTCAGAGGCCAAGACACACCAGGCAATGATCCACAAGGCAACTCATCATGTGATCCATGCTTGAGTGCTACTGCAGGAACCGCATACCTAGTGTGAACACTCCCCTGCAGCACATCAGGTGAATCACGCATCGAATGCCGCCCGGACACTCCACGCCTGAACCTAACAGACCAAGATTGGGTCGTAACACAATTCACCCAAAGGGCCAAAAACTAAAACTCTGCCGCTACAAGGCTCAACTCAACTCAAGGGCCAAAAACTAAAATTCTGCTGGTTAAAGGCTCAACTCACCCAAAGGGCCAAAAACTAAAATTGTGCTGCTACAAGGCTCAACTCAATTCACCCAAAGGGCCTAATATGTATTTTTATACTGGCAATGTGTAATTTTTATACTGGTAATGCGTATTTTTATTCACCAACCTCAGGCCTCACCCTGAACAACCGTAAGTTGAAGTTCCTGCTATACGCCGATGACCTCCTACTCCTTTCCCCCACTGAGAAAGACCTCCTAGAAAGCCTATCAGTGCTGGAAAAATTCAGTACCACATGGGCCCTACCCATCAACCACAAGATGACCAAAGTCATGGTATTTCAGAAGAAGGGCCACAACAAAGCCCCCACCCCACAATTCACACTGAATGGCTCCACACTGGAGAAAACCAACAGCTACACCTACAGTACCTGGGGCTGGAGCTCAGCCAATCAGGAAGCTTCAAAGCAGCAATAGAAACCCTGAAAGCAAAAGCCTGCAGAACCTTCTACGCCATCAGAAGACAACTGTACCACCTCAAACCACCGGTGAGGGTCTGGCTGAAGATATTTGACGCAGTCATTGCTCCGATCCTTCTCTATGGCAGTGAGGTTTGGGACCCAGCCACCTACCCAGATCAGCCAAAGTGGGATTCCAGCCCAACAGAGACCTTCCACCTGGAGTTCTGCAAATGCCTGCTCCATGTCCATCGCAACACCTCCAACATGGTCTGCAGGGCAGAGCTAGACAGACTCCCCCTATGGCTCACCATACAGAAGAGGGCGCTAGCTTTCCAGGCACACATCCAGGGGAGCAACCCCGACTCCTACAACCACCAAGCTTGGCTAAGCCACCTGAGCAAACCAGACAACCCCCAAACCAAAAACACCAACAAATGATAACCAAGGCCAAAATAAAGGCGACCACAGAGGCAAACAGAGAGCGGTACATTGAAGAATGGAGAAACGAAATAAATAACTTCAAGAAACTCACCATGTACCAATCCCTGCAAAGGGATTACACCATGGCCACCTACCTGGAGAGAATACGCCACCCCAAACACAGACAGACCCTGAGCCGGTACAGACTGAGCGCCCACAACCTGGAGATGGAGACGGGGCGACACAGGCAGACGTACAAGCCACGGGAGAAGAGACTGTGCCAGCACTGTGACCAGGGGGCCCTAGAAGACGAGACCCACTTCCTGCTACACTGCACCAAATACTCAGCTGTGAGGGCCGTCTACTTCCAAAGACTCTCTGCCCACATCCCAGACTTCATACCTGCAGACGAGAAGAGGAAACTCTACATCCTACTGGGAGAAGAGGAGGCTACTGTGGAGATCGCTGCCCAATATGTGTCCAGCTGTCACTAAACAAGAGGAAGATGAGACCCCATGGACTGTTATACCCCCAACCCCCCCACCATATAGCGGTCACCAACTAAGAGGAAGATGAGACTCCATGGACTGTTATACCCCAAACCACCCGCCCCGCCCCACCTCCCCATATAGCGGCCACCAACTAAGAAAAAGATGAGACTCCATGGACTGTTATACCCCAAACCCCTCCCCCCCTCCATATAGAGGTCACCAACTAAGAGGAAGATGAGACTCCACGGACTATTATACCCCAAATCATCCACCCAACCCCCTATACCCACCACTCACCCCCCCAACTCCAACCCCCCCCCCCCCCCACACACACACACACACGCACACACACAAACACACACTTTACTAGCTTTGGCAATGTCAAATATCTATTTGGACATGCCAATAAAGCTTGTTTGATTTGATTTGATTACGGGTGATGTGTAATTTTTATACTGGCAATGCGTGTTTTTATACTGGTGAACCGTATTTTTATATTGGTAATGCATATTTTTAAACTGGTACTGCATATTTTTATACTGGTAGTGTAAATTTTTATACTGGTGATGTTAATTTTTATACTGGTAATGTATACTTTTATACTGGTGAAGCATATTTTCTTTTATTATATTTTTCATTATATTCTGGTAATGCGTATTTTTATAATAGTGATGCGTATTTTTATACTGGTGATGTTTATTTTTATACTGGTGAAGCATATTTTTATACTGGTAATGTGTATTTTTATACTGGTGATGTGTAATTTTATACTGGTGAAGTGTATTTTTATACTGGTGATGTGTTTTATACTGGTGATGTACATTTTTGTACTGGTGATGCTTTTTTTTTTACTGGTGATGTTCAGTTTTATACTGGTGAAGCATATTTTTATACTGGTAGTGCAAATTTTTATACTGGTGATGCGTATTTTTATACTGGTGATGTTTATGTTAATACTGGTAACGCGTATGTTTATGCTGGTGATGTTCATTTTTATACTGGTGATGTTTACTTTTATACTGGTGAAGCATATTTTTATACTGGTAGTGCAAACTTTTATACTGGCGATGTTTATTTTTATACTGGTGAAGCATATTTTTATACTGGTGATGTTCATTTTTATTCTGCTAATGCGTATTTTTATACTGGTGATGTTCATTTTTATACTGGTGATGCCTATTTTTATAATGGTAGTGCACATTTTTATAATGATAATGCGTATTTTTATACTGGTGATGTGTAATTTTTATACTGGTAATGCATGTTTTTATACTGGTGATGCTTATTTTTATACTGGTGATATTCATTTTTATACTGGTGATGCGTATATTTATACTGGTAATGCATGTTTTTATACTGGTGATGCTTATTTTTATACTGGTGATGTGTAATTTTTATACTGGTAATGCATGTTTTTATACTGGTGATGCTTATTTTTATACTGGTGATGTTCATTTTTATACTGGTGATGCGTATATTTATACTGGTAGTGCAAATTTTTATACTGGTGATGCGGATTTTTATACTGGTGATGTGTAATTTTTATACTGGTAATGCATGTTTTTATACTGGTGATGCGTATATTTATACTGGTAGTGCAAATTTTTATACTGGTGATGCGTATTTTTATACTGGTGATGTGTAATTTTTACACTGGTAATGCATGTTTTTATACTGGTGATGCGTATATTTTTACCGGTGATGTTCTTTTTTATACTGGTGATGCGTATATTTAAAATGGTAGTGCAAATTTTTAAACTGGTGATGCGTATTTTTATACTGTGATGTGTAATTTTTATACTGGTAATGCATGTCTTTATACTGGTGAAACATATTTTTATACTGGTGATGTTCATTTTTGTACTGGTGATGCGCATATTTTTATACTGGTGATGTTCAGTTTTATACTGGTGATGTTTTTTTTTTTACTGGTGATGTTCAGTTTTATACTGGTGAAGCATATTTTTATACTGGTAGTGCAAATTTTTATACTGGTGATGTGTAATTTTTACACTGGTAATGCATGTTTTTATACTGGTGATGCGTATATTTTTACCGGTGATGTTCTTTTTTATACTGGTGATGCATATATTTATAATGGTAGTGCAAATTTTTAAACTGGTGATGCGTATTTTTATACTGTGATGTGTAATTTTTATACTGGTAATGCATGTCTTTATACTGGTGAAACATATTTTTATACTGGTGATGTTCATTTTTGTACTGGTGATGCGCATATTTTTATACTGGTGATGTTCAGTTTTATACTGGTGATGCTTTTTTTTTACTGGTGATGTTCAGTTTTATACTGGTGAAGCATATTTTTATACTGGTAGTGCAAATTTTTATACTGGTGATTAGAGATGAGCGAACACTAAAATGTTCGAGGTTCGAAATTCGATTCGAACAGCCGCTCAATGTTCGTGTGTTCGAACGGGTTTCGAACCCCATTATAGTCTATGGGGAACAGATACTCGTTAAGGGGGAAACCCAAATCCGTGTCTGGAGGGTCACCAAGTCCACTATGACACCCCAGGAAATGATGCCAACACCTCTGGAATGACACTGGGACAGCAGGGGAAGCATGTCTGGGGGCATCTAACACACCAAAGACCCTCTATTACCCCAACATCACAGCCTAACAACTACACACTTTACACACTCAATACCACCTCTCTGACAGTAGGAAAACACCTTGAAACATGTGTATTTGGCACTTGCAGTGAGGAGAGCTTGTCACCAGCAGTGAATTTGGCCCTTGTAGTAAGTTGAGGTTGGCACCAACATTTGTTTTGAAAATCAGGGTGGATTGAGCCTCTAACCAGCAGAGTTTGGGCAAATTCATGGTGGAGGGAGCCTCTAAAAACCCCAGTTTGGACCAATTCATGGTGGAGGGAGCCTCTAACCAGCCCAGTTTGGGCAAATTCATGGTGGAGGGAGCCTCTAAAAAACCCAGTTTGGACCAATTCATGGTGGAGGGAGCCTCTAACCAGCCCAGTTTGGGCAAATTCATGGTGGAGGGAGCCTCTAACCAGCCCAGTTTGGACCAATTAATGGTGGAGGGAGCCTCTAACCAGCCCAGTTTGGACCAATTAATGGTGGAGGGAGCCTCTAACCACCCCAGTTTGGACCAATTCATGGTGGAGGGAGCCTCTAAACAGCCCAGTTTGGGCAAATTCATGGTGGAGGGAGCCTCTAAAAAACCCAGTTTGGACCAATTCATGGTGGAGGGAGCCTCTAACCAGCCCAGTTTGGACCAATTAATGGTGGAGGGAGCCTCTAAACAGCCAAGTTTGGACCAATTCATGGTGGAGGGAGCCTCTAAAAACCCCAGTTTGGACCAATTCATGGTGGAGGGAGCCTCTAACCAGCCCAGTTTGGGCAAATTCATGGTGGAGGGAGCCTCTAAACAGCCCAGTTTGGGCAAATTCATGGTGGAGGGAGCCTCTAACCAGCCCAGTTTGGACCAATTAATGGTGGAGGGAGCCTCTAACCAGCCCAGTTTGGACCAATTAATGGTGGAGGGAGCCTCTAACCTGCCCAATTTGGACCAATTAATGGTGGAGGGAGCCTCTAACCACCCCAGTTTGGACCAATTCATGGTGGAGGGAGCCTCTAACCAGCCCAGTTTGGACCAATTCATGGTGGAGGGAGCCTCTAAAAAACCCAGTTTGGACCAATTCATGGTGGAGGGAGCCTCTAAACAGCCCAGTTTGGGCAAATTCATGGTGGAGGGAGCCTCTAAAAAACCCAGTTTGGACCAATTCATGGTGGAGGGAGCCTCTAACCAGCCCAGTTTGGACCAATTAATGGTGGAGGGAGCCTCTAAACAGCCAAGTTTGGACCAATTCATGGTGGAGGGAGCCTCTAAAAACCCCAGTTTGGACCAATTCATGGTGGAGGGAGCCTCTAACCAGCCCAGTTTGGACCAATTAATGGTGGAGGGAGCCTCTAACCAGCCCATTTTGGACCAATTAATGGTGGAGGGAGCCTCTAACCACCCCAGTTTGGACCAATTCATGGTGGAGGGAGCCTCTAAACAGCCAAGTTTGGACCAATTCATGGTGAAGGGAGCCTCTAAAAACCCGTTTGGACCAATTCATGGTGGAGGGAGCCTCTAACCAGCCCAGTTTGGGCAAATTCATGGTGGAGGGAGCCTCTAAACAGCCCAGTTTGGGCAAATTCATGGTGGAGGGAGCCTCTAACCAGCCCAGTTTGGACCAATTAATGGTGGAGGGAGCCTCTAACCAGCCCAGTTTGGACCAATTAATGGTGGAGGGAGCCTCTAACCACCCCAGTTTGGACCAATTCATGGTGGAGGGAGCCTCTAAACAGCCAAGTTTGGACCAATTCATGGTGGAGGGAGCCTCTAAAAACCCCAGTTTGGACCAATTCATGGTGGAGGGAGCCTCTAACCAGCCCAGTTTGGACCAATTAATGGTGGAGGGAGCCTCTAACCAGCCCAGTTTGGACCAATTAATGGTGGAGGGAGCCTCTAACCACCCCAGTTTGGACCAATTCATGGTGGAGGGAGCCTCTAAAAACCCCAGTTTGGACCAATTCATGGTGGAGGGAGCCTCTAACCAGCCCAGTTTGGGCAAATTCATGGTGGAGGGAGCCTCTAAACAGCCCAGTTTGGGCAAATTCATGGTGGAGGGAGCCTCTAAAAAACCCAGTTTGGACCAATTCATGGTGGAGGGAGCCTCTAAACAGCCAAGTTTGGACCAATTCATGGTGAAGGGAGCCTCTAAAAACCCGTTTGGACCAATTCATGGTGGAGGGAGCCTCTAACCAGCCCAGTTTGGGCAAATTCATGGTGGAGGGAGCCTCTAAACAGCCCAGTTTGGGCAAATTCATGGTGGAGGGAGCCTCTAACCAGCCCAGTTTGGACCAATTAATGGTGGAGGGAGCCTCTAACCAGCCCAGTTTGGACCAATTAATGGTGGAGGGAGCCTCTAACCACCCCAGTTTGGACCAATTCATGGTGGAGGGAGCCTCTAACCAGCCCAGTTTGGACCAATTCATGGTGGAGGGAGCCTCTAAAAAACCCAGTTTGGACCAATTCATGGTGGAGGGAGCCTCTAAACAGCCCAGTTTGGGCAAATTCATGGTGGAGGGAGCCTCTAAACAGCCCAGTTTGGGCAAATTCATGGTGGAGGGAGCCTCTAACCAGCCCAGTTTGGACCAATTAATGGTGGAGGGAGCCTCTAACCAGCCCAGTTTGGACCAATTCATGGTGGAGGGAGCCTCTAAACAGCCCAGTTTGGGCAAATTCATGGTGGAAGGAGCCTCTAACCAGCAGAGTTGTGGGAAAGCAGGGTGGAGGGAGCCTCTAACCAGCAGAGTTGGTGGAAATCAGGGTGGAGGGAGCCTCTAACCAGCAGAGTTGGGGGAAATCATGTTGGAGGGAGCCTAGTATTAGCAGAATTGTGCAACGCTTATGGTGGATGAGTATGAGGATGCGGAGGAATTGGAGAGGTTGAGTACAGACATGGAGTTTCATGTTGGGGTGCTTTACACAGGTGGGCACAAAAATGAAGGCTCTATCCAGTGGTGGTTCATTTTTATCAAAGTGAGCCGGTCGGCACTCTCAGCTGACAGACGGGTGCGCTTGTCAGTGATGATGCCACCGGCTGCACTGAACACCCTCTCAGATAGGACGCTGGCGGCAGGACAGGACAGCACCTCCAAGGCATATAGGGCAAGTTCAAGCCACAGGTCCAACTTCGACACCCAATACGTGTAGGGCGCAGAGGGGTCGGAGAGGACAGGGCTGTGGTCGGAAAGGTATTCCCGCAACATGCGCCTATACTTCTCACGCCTGGTGACACTAGGACCCTCCGTGGCGGCACTTTGGCGAGGGGGTGCCATCAAGGTGTCCCAGACCTTAGACAGTGTGCCCCTCGTTTGTGTGGACCGGTGAGAACTTGGTTGCCTACTGGAGGAACTGCCCTCCCTGCCGCCAACGTCACATGCTGGAAACATCTCCATCATATTCTGCACCAATTGCCTGTGGCAAGCATTGATGCGATTGGCCCTCCCCTCTACCGGAATAAAAGACGAGATGTTGTTTTTATACCGGGGGTCAAGGATAGCAAAGATCCAGTACTGGTTGTCCTCCATGATTTTGACAATACGCTTGTCGGTTGTAAAGCACCCCAACATGAACTCAGCCATGTCTGCCACAGTGTTAGTTGGCATGACTCCTCTGGCCCCACCGGAAAGTTCAATCTCCATTTCCTCCTCATCCTCCATGTCTACCCATCCGCGCTGCAACAATGGGACGATTCGAAGTTGCCCGGAAGCCTCCTGTATCACCATCACATCATCGGACAACTCTTCTTCCTCCTCCTCCTCCTCCTCCTCCTCCATTAAACGCAGTGAAGCGGACAGATGTGTGGACCTACTCTCCAGCTGTGACGGATCGGATGCTATCCCTAACTCCTCTGTGTGATCTGAGTTATCCCTGATGTCAATCAGGGATTCTCTCAGAACACACAAGAGCGGGATTGTAAGGCTCACCATCGCATCCTCAGAGCTCACCCTCCTTGTGGACTCCTCAAAGACCCGTAGGATGTCACAAAGGTCTCTCATCCATGGCCACTCATGGATGTGAAACTGAGGCAGCTGACTTTGTGGCACCCTAGGGTTTTGTAGCTGGTATTCCATCAAAGGTCTCTGCTGCTCAACCACTCTATTCAACATCTGAAACGTTGAGTTCCAGCGTGTGGGGACGTCGCACAAAAGCCGGTGTTGTGGCACATGCAGGCGTTGCTGGAGAGATTTTAAGCTAGCAGCGGCTACTGTCGACTTGCGAAAGTGGGCGCACATGCGCCGCACTTTCACCAGTAGCTCTGGAACATTGGGGTAGCTCTTTAGGAAACGTTGCACCACTAGGTTGAAGACGTGGGCCAGGCATGGAACATGTTGGAGTCCGGCAAGCTCCAGAGCTGCTACCAGGTTCCGGCCGTTATCACAAACGACCATGCCTGGGCCCAGGTGCAGCGGCTCAAACCATATTGCCGTCTCATCGAGGAGGGCATCCCTCACCTCGGAGGCAGTGTGCTGTCTGTCCCCCAAGCTGATCAGCTTCAGCACAGCCTGCTGACGTCTACCAACGCCAGTGCTGCAACGTTTCCAACTCGTAGCTGGGGTCAATCTAACAGCGGAGGAGGAGGCGGTGGCGGAGGAGGAGGCGGTGGCGGAGGAGGAGGCGGTAGAGGAGGAGGAGGAGGGGGGTGTTCTTCTCGTGTCCCTGCCAGGAATGTTAGGCGGGGAGACGAGGTACACCGGGCCAGTTTGGGAAGCAGTCCCAGCCTCAACTACATTCACCCAGTGTGCCGTCAGTGAAATGTAGCGTCCCTGTCCGCATGCACTTGTCCACGCGTCGGTGGTCAAGTGGACCTTTGTGCAAAGCGCGGAACTAAGGGCCCGCCTGATGTTGAGTGACACGTGCTGGTGCAAGGCGGGGACGGCACACCGGGAGAAGTAGTGACGGCTAGGGACGGCATAGCGAGGTGCCGCAGTTGCCATCAGGTCCAGGAAGGCGGGAGTTTCAACAAGCCGGAACGCCAACATCTCCTGGGCCAGCAGTTTAGCGATGTTGGCGTTCAAGGCTTGCGCGTGTGGGTGGTTAGCAGTGTATTTCTGCCGCCGCTCCAATGTCTGAGAGATGGTGGGTTGTTGTAAAGAAACGCCTGATGGTGCCTTTGATGGTGCAGGAGAAGGAGATAAGACAGGACCAGGGGAGGATGAGGTAGAAGTCAACAAAGTGGCGGAGGCAGATGAAGTGGTGTCCTGGCTCGTCCTCTGGAGTGCATCGCCAGCACAGTCAGCAGTGGCAGTGGCAGAGGCAGAGGCAGTGGCAGAGGCAGTGGCAGTGGCGTGAACGGCAGGCGGCCTTTGTCCTGCCGTTGCTGCCTGCCACTGATTCCAGTGCTTGGATTCCAAATGACGGCGCATTGAAGTGGTGGACAGGTTGCTCTTCTCAGAGCCCCTAATCAATTTCGAGAGGCAAATTGTGCAGACAACACTATATCTGTCCTCGGCGCATTCCTTGAAAAAACTCCACACCTTCGAGAAACGTGCCCTCGAGGTGGGAGTTTTTCGGGGCTGGGTACGAACTGGAACATCTTGGGAGATTCCGGGTGTGGCCTGGCTTCGCCTAAGCTGCTGACCTCTGCCTCTGCCTCTAGCTACCCTTTTTGGTGCTGCACCTGCCTCAACATCCACACTACTTTCCCCGCTTGACATCCCCCCTGTCCAGGTCGGGTCAGTGTCCTCATCATCCACCACTTCCTCTTCCAACTCCTGTCTCATCTCCTCCTCCCGCACAATGCGCCGGTCAACTGGATGCCCTGACGGCAACTGCGTCACATCGTCGTCGATGAGGGTGGGTTGCTGGTCATCCACCACCAAATCGAACGGAGATGGAGGAGACTCTAGTGTTTGAGCATCTGGACACAGATGCTCCTCTGTTAGGTTCGTGGAATCGTGACGTGGAGAGGCAGGTTGAGGGACAATGAAAGGAGCGGAGAACAGCTCTGGGGAGCAGGGACAGTTTGGGTTATTGTTCTGTAAAGCTTCGGAATTTTGGGAGGAAGGAAGACAAGACTGTTGGGTAATAGGAGGAGAGGAGGCAGAGTCTGACTGGCTGCTGGACAATGTGCTGTAAGCGTTCTCTGACAGCCATTGCAAGACCTGTTCCTGGTTCTCGGGCCTACTAAGGTTTGTACCCTGCAGTTTAGTTAATGTGGCAAGCAACCCTGGCACTGTGGAGTGGCGCAATGCTTGCTGCCCCACAGGAGTAGGCACGGGACGCCCTGTGGCTTCACTGCTACCTTGCTCCCCAGAACCATTCCCCCGACCTCGCCCACGGCCTCGTCCACGTCCCTTTCCGGGAGCCTTGCGCATTTTGAATTCCTAGTTAGAAATTGGCACTGTATACCAGTAGTAAAAATTGTGGGTGCACGTAACCCCAATATATTCTTTGAATTCCCAGTCAGACACTGGCACTATATGGCAGTAGCAAGAAATGAGGGTATTTATAACCCCAATATATTCTTTGAATTCCCAGTCAGACAATGGCACTGTATACCAGTAGTAAAAATTGTGGGTGCACGTAACCCCAATATATTCTTTGAATTACCAGTCAGAAACTGGCACTATATGGCAGTAGCAAGAAATGAGGGTATTTGTATTCCCAATATACTCTTTGAATTCCCAGTCAGACAATGGCACTGTATACCAGTAGTAAAAATTGTGGGTGCACGTAACCCCAATATATTCTTTGAATTACCAGTCAGAAACTGGCACTATATGGCAGTAGCAAGAAATGAGGGTATTTATAACCCCAATATATTCTTTGAATTCCCAGTCAGACAATGGCACTGTATACCAGTAGTAAAAATTGTGGGTGCACGTAACCCCAATATATTCTTTGAATTCCCAGTCAGAAACTGGCACTATATGGCAGTAGCAAGAAATGAGGGTATTTGTATTCCCAATATACTCTTTGAATTCCCAGTCAGACAATGGCACTGTATACCAGTAGTAAAAATTGTGGGTGCACGTAACCCCAATATATTCTTTGAATTACCAGTCAGAAACTGGCACTATATGGCAGTAGCAAGAAATGAGGGTATTTATAACCCCAATATATTCTTTGAATTCCCAGTCAGACAATGGCACTGTATACCAGTAGTAAAAATTGTGGGTGCACGTAACCCCAATATATTCTTTGAATTCCCAGTCAGAAACTGGCACTATATGGCAGTAGCAAGAAATGAGGGTATTTGTATTCCCAATATACTCTTTGAATTCCCAGTCAAACAATGGCACTGTATACCAGTAGTAAAAATTGTGGGTGCACGTAAGCCCAATATATTCTTTGAATTACCAGTCAGAAACTGGCACTATATGGCAGTAGCAAGAAATGAGGGTATTTATAACCCCAATATATTCTTTGAATTCCCAGTCAGACAATGGCACTGTATACCAGTAGTAAAAATTGTGGGTGCACGTAACCCCAATATATTCTTTGAATTACCAGTCAGAAACTGGCACTATATGGCAGTAGCAAGAAATGAGGGTATTTGTATTCCCAATATACTCTTTGAATTCCCAGTCAGACAATGGCACTGTATACCAGTAGTAAAAATTGTGGGTGCACGTAACCCCAATATATTCTTTGAATTACCAGTCAGAAACTGGCACTATATGGCAGTAGCAAGAAATGAGGGTATTTATAACCCCAATATATTCTTTGAATTCCCAGTCAGACAATGGCACTGTATACCAGTAGTAAAAATTGTGGGTGCACGTAACCCCAATATATTCTTTGAATTCCCAGTCAGACACTGGCACTATATGGCAGTAGCAAGAAATGAGGGTATTTGTATTCCCAATATATTCTTTGAATTCCCAGTCAGACAATGGCACTGTATACCAGTAGTAAAAATTGTGGGTGCACGTAACCCCAATATATTCTTTGAATTACCAGTCAGACACTGGCACTATATGGCAGTAGCAAGAAATGAGGGTATTTGTATTCCCAATATATTCTTTGAATTCCCAGTCAGACAATGGCACTGTATACCAGTAGTAAAAATTGTGGGTGCACGTAACCCCAATATATTCTTTGAATTCCCAGTCAGACACTGGCACTATATGGCAGTAGCAAGAAATGAGGGTATTTGTATTCCCAATATATTCTTTGAATTCCCAGTCAGACAATGGCACTGTATACCAGTAGTAAAAATTGTGGGTGCACGTAACCCCAATATATTCTTTGAATTCCCAGTCAGACACTGGCACTATATGGCAGTAGCAAGAAATGAGGGTATTTGTATTCCCAATATATTCTTTGAATTCCCAGTCAGACAATGGCACTGTATACCAGTAGTAAAAATTGTGGGTGCACGTAACCCCAATATATTCTTTGAATTCCCAGTCAGACACTGGCACTATATGGCAGTAGCAAGAAATGAGGGTATTTGTATTCCCAATATATTCTTTGAATTCCCAGTCAGACAATGGCACTGTATACCAGTAGTAAAAATTGTGGGTGCACGTAACCCCAATATATTCTTTGAATTACCAGTCAGAAACTGGCACTATATGGCAGTAGCAAGAAATGAGGGTATTTGTATTCCCAATATATTCTTTGAATTCCCAGTCAGACAATGGCACTGTATACCAGTAGTAAAAATTGTGGGTGTATATAGCCCCAATTCTATTGCTAGGGGACTTGCAGGGTATTTCTGGGGTGAAGGTGGGGGGGCACACCGTTGGAACGGGTATCGGGGTATATATCGGGTATACGGGAATACACTGACAGTGTATTCCATTCAGGATCCTGGGAAAGCTGGGTTGCGGCGATTGAGCCCGTCAGTGCCACGTTACACTGACAAGCTTCTCCCTGGAATTTAGCTCTTACAAGAGCTGTTGGTTGTCTTCTCCTTCCTATCCTAGCCTGTCCCTGCCTACCCAGAATCTAACCCCTAGCTAGCTGGACGGAAACCTCCGTCCTCGGTGAATTGCAAGCTCAGAATGACGCGAACCTGGGCGTCGCTGTTCTTTTAAATTAGAGGTCACATGTTTTCGGCAGCCAATGGGTTTTGCCTACTTTTTTCAACGTCACCGGTGTCGTAGTTCCTGTCCCACCTACCCTGCGCTGTTATTGGAGCAAAAAAGGCGCCAGGGAAGGTGGGAGGGGAATCGAGTAATGGCGCACTTTACCACGCGGTGTTCGATTCGATTCGAACATGCCGAACAGCCTAATATCCGATCGAACATGAGTTCGATAGAACACTGTTCGCTCATCTCTACTGGTGATGCGTATTTTTATACTGGTGATGTTTATGTTAATACTTGTAATGCATATTTTTATGCTGGTGATGTTCATTTTTATACTGGTAATGCGTATTTTTATACTGGTGATGTTTATTTTTATACTGGTGAAGCATATTTTTATACTGGTGATGTTCATTTTTATGCTGGTAATGCGTATTTTTATACTGGTGATGTTCATTTTTATACTGGTAATGCGTATTTTTATACTGGTGATGTTAATTTTTATACTGGTAATGTATACTTTTATACTGGTGAAGCATATTTTTATTCTGGTAATGCGTATTTTTATACTAGTGATGCGTATTTTTATACTGGTGATGTTTATTTTTATACTGGTGAAGCATATTTTTATACTGGTAATGTGTATTTTTATACTGGTGATGTGTTTTATACTGGTGATGTACATTTTTGTACTGGTGATGCTTTTTTTTTACTGGTGATGTTCAGTTTTATACTGGTGAAGCATATTTTTATACTGGTAGTGCAAATTTTTATACTGGTGATGCGTATTTTTATACTGGTGATGTTTATGTTAATACTGGTAACGCGTATGTTTATGCTGGTGATGTTCATTTTTATACTGGTGATGTTTACTTTTATACTGGTGAAGCATATTTTTATACTGGTAGTGCAAACTTTTATACTGGTGATGTTTATTTTTATACTGGTGAAGCATATTTTTATACTGGTAATGTTCATTTTTATTCTGCTAATGCGTATTTTTATACTGGTGATGTTCATTTTTATTCTGCTAATGCGTATTTTTATACTGGTGATGTTCATTTTTATACTGGTGATGCCTATTTTTATAATGGTAGTGCACATTTTTATAATGATAATGCGTATTTTTATACTGGTGATGTGTAATTTTTATACTAGTAATGCACGTTTTTATACTGATGATGCTTATTTTTATACTGGTGATATTCATTTTTATACTGGTGATGCGTATATTTATACTGGTAGTGCATATTTTTATACTGGTGATGCGAATTTTTATACTGGTGATGTGTAATTTTTATACTGGTAATGCATGTTTTTATACTGGTGATGCTTATTTTTATACTGGTGATGTTCATTTTTATACTGGTGATTCGTATATTTATACTCGTAGTGCAAATTTTTATACTGGTGATGCGGATTTTTATACTGGTGATGTGTAATTTTTATACTGGTAATGCATGATTTTATACTGGTGATGCGTATATTTATACTGGTAGTGCAAATTTTTATACTGGTGATGCGTATTTTTATACTGGTGATGTGTAATTTTTACACTGGTAATGCATGTTTTTATACTGGTGATGCGTATATTTTTACCGGTGATGTTCTTTTTTATACTGGTGATGCGAATATTTATAATGGTAGTGCAAATTTTTAAACTGGTGATGCGTATTTTTATACTGTGATGTGTAATTTTTATACTGGTAATGCATGTCTTTATACTGGTGAAACATATTTTTATACTGGTGATGTTCATTTTTGTACTGGTGATGCACATATTTTTATACTGGTGATGTTCAGTTTTATACTGGTGATGCTTTTTTTTTACTGGTGATGTTCAGTTTTATACTGGTGAAGCATATTTTTATACTGGTAGTGCAAATTTTTATACTGGTGATGCGTATTTTTATACTGGTGATGTTTATGTTAATACGGGTAATGCATATTTTTATGCTGGTGATGTTCATTTTTATACTGGTAATGTGTATTTTTATACTGGTGATGTTTACTTTTATACTGGTGAAGCATATTCTTATACTGTGATGTTCATTTTTATTCTGGTAGTGCGTATTTTTATACTGGTGATGTTCATTTTTATACTGGTAATGCGTATTTTTATACTGGTGATGTTCATTTTTATACTGGTGATGCCTATTTTTATAATGGTAGTGTGCATTTTTGTAATATTGCGTATTTTTATACTGGTGATGTGTAATTTTTATACTGGTAATGCATGTTTTTATAATGGTGATGCTTATTTTTATACTGGTGATGTGTAATTTTTATACTGGTAATGCATGTTTTTATACTGATGATGCGTATATTTTTACTGGTGATGTTCATTTTGATACTGGTGATGCGTATATTTATACTGGTAGTGCAAATTTTTATACTGGTGATGCGTATTTCTATACTGTAATGTGTAATTTTTATACTGGTAATGCATGTTTTTATACTGGTGAAACATATTTTTATACTGGTGATGTTCATTTTTGTACTGGTGAAGCATATTTTTATACTGGTGATGTTTTTTTTATAATGATAATGCATATTTTTATACTGGTGATGTTCAGTTTTATACTGGTGATGCTTTTTTTTTTTTACTGGTGATGTTCAGTTTTATACTGGTGAAGCATATATTTATACTGGTAGTGCAAATTTTTATACTGGTGATGTTTCTGTTAATACTGGTAACGCGTATTTTTATGCTAGTGATGTTCATTTTTATACTGGTAATGCGTATTTTTATACTGGTAACGTTTACTTTTATACTGGTGAAGCATATTTTTATACTGGTAGTGCAAACTTTTATACTGGTGATGTTTATTTTTATACTGGTGAAGCATATTTTTATACTGGTGATGTTCATTTTTATTCTGGTAGTGCGTATTTTTATTCCGGATGACGTTCATTTTTATACTGGTAATGCGTATTTTTATACTAGTGATGTTCATTTTTATACTGGTGATGCCTATTTTTATAATGGTAGTGTGCATTTTTATAATGATAATGCATATTTTTATACTGGTGATGCATGTTTTTATACTGGTGATGCTTATTTTTATACTGGTGATGTTCATTTTTATACTGGTGATGCATATATTTATACTGGTAGTGCAAATTTTTATACCTGTGATGCGGATTTTTATACTGTGATGTGTAATTTTTATACTGGTAATGCATGTTTTTATACTGGTGAAACATATTTTTATACTGGTGATGTTAATTTTTATAATGATAATGCATATTTTTATACTGGTGATGTTCAGTTTTATACTGGTGATGCGTTTTTTTTACTGGTGATGTTCAGTTTTATACTGGTGAAGCATATTTTTATACTGGTGATGCATATTTTTATGCTGGTGATGTTTATGTTAATACTGGTAAGGCGTATTTTTATACGGGTAGTGCAAATTTTTATACTGGTGATGTTTATTTTTATACTGGTGAAGCATATTTTTATTCTGGTGATGTTCATTTTTATTCTGGTAGTGCGTATTTTTATACTGGTGATGTTCATTTTTATACTGTTAATGCATATTTTTATACTGGTGATGTTCATTTTTATACTGGTGATGCGTATATTTATACTGGTAGTGCATATTTTTACACTGGTGATGCATATATTTATACTGGTAGTACAAATTTTTATACTGGTGATGCGTATTTTTATACTGTGATGTGAAATTTTTATACTGGTAATGCATGTTTTTATACTGGTGAAACATATTTTTATACTGGTGATGTTCATTTTTATAATGATAATGCATATTTTTATACTGGTGATGTTCATTTTTATACTGGTGATGCGTATATTTATACTGGTAGTGCATATTTTTACACTGGTGATGCATATATTTATACTGGTAGTACAAATTTTTATACTGGTGATGCGGATTTTTATACTGTGATGTGTAATTTTTATACTGGTAATGCATGTTTTTATACTGGTGAATCATATTTTTATACTGGTGATGTTCATTTTTATACTGGTGATGTTCAGTTTTATACTGGTGAAGCATATTTTTATACTGGTAGTGCAAATTTTTATACTGGTGATGTGTATTTTTATACTGGTGATGTTTATGTTAATACTGGTAACGCATATTTTTATGCTGGTGATGTTCATTTTTATAGTGGTAATGCGTATTTTTATACTGGTGATGTTCATTTTTATACTGGTGATGCATATATTTATACTGGTAGTGCAAATTTTTATACTGGTGATGCGTATTTTTATACTGTGATGTGAAATTTTTATACTGGTAATGCATGTTTTTATACTGGTGAAACATATTTTTATACTGGTGATGTTCATTTTTATAATGATAATGCATATTTTTATACTGGTGATGTTCAATTTTATACTGGTGATGCTTTTTTTTTTTACTGGTGATACGTATTTTTATACTGGTGATGTTTATGTTAATACTGGTAACGCGTATTTTTATGCTGGTTATATTCATTTTTATACTGGTAATGCGTATTTTTATACGGGTAGTGCAAATTTTTATACTGGTGATGTTTATTTTTATACTGGTGAAGCATATTTTTAATCTGGTGATGTTCATTTTTATTCTGGTAGTGTGTATTTTTATACTGGTGATGTTCATTTTTATACTGTTAATGCATATTTTTATACTGGTGATGTTCATTTTTATACTGGTGATGCGTATATTTATACTGGTAGTGCATATTTTTACACTGGTGATGCATATATTTATACTGGTAGTACAAATTTTTATACTGGTGATGCGTATTTTTATACTGTGATGTGAAATTTTTATACTGGTAATGCATGTTTTTATACTGGTGAAACATATTTTTATACTGGTGATGTTCATTTTTATAATGATAATGCATATTTTTATACTGGTGATGTTCATTTTTATACTGGTGATGCGTATATTTATACTGGTAGTGCATATTTTTACACTGGTGATGCATATATTTATACTGGTAGTACAAATTTTTATACTGGTGATGCGGATTTTTATACTGTGATGTGTAATTTTTATACTGGTAATGCATGTTTTTATACTGGTGAATCATATTTTTATACTGGTGATGTTCATTTTTATACTGGTGATGTTCAGTTTTATACTGGTGAAGCATATTTTTATACTGGTAGTGCAAATTTTTATACTGGTGATGTGTATTTTTATACTGGTGATGTTTATGTTAATACTGGTAACGCATATTTTTATGCTGGTGATGTTCATTTTTATACTGGTAATGCGTATTTTTATACTGGTGATGTTCATTTTTATACTGGTGATGCATATATTTATACTGGTAGTGCAAATTTTTATACTGGTGATGCGTATTTTTATACTGTGATGTGAAATTTTTATACTGGTAATGCATGTTTTTATACTGGTGAAACATATTTTTATACTGGTGATGTTCATTTTTATAATGATAATGCATATTTTTATACTGGTGATGTTCAATTTTATACTGGTGATGCTTTTTTTTTTACTGGTGATACGTATTTTTATACTGGTGATGTTTATGTTAATACTGGTAACGCGTATTTTTATGCTGGTTATATTCATTTTTATACTGGTAGTGCGTATTTTTATACTGGTGATGTTTACTTTTATACTGGTGAAGCATATTTTTATACTGGTAGTGCAAATTTTTTTACTGGTGATGCATATTTTTATACTGGTGATGTTTATGTTAATACTGGTAATGCGTATTTTTATACTGGTGATGTTTACTTTTATACTGGTGAAGCATATTTTTATACTTGCAGTGCAAACTTTTACACTGGTGATTTTTATTTTTATACTGGTGAAGCATATTTTATACTGGTGATGTTCATTTTTATTCTGGTAATGCGTATTTTTATACTGATGATGTTCATTTTTATACTGGTAATGTGTATTTTTATACTGGTGATGTTCATTTTTATACTGGTGATGCCTATTTTTATCATGGTAGTGCGCATTTCTGTAATAATAATGCGTATTTTTATACTGGTAATGCATGTTTTTATACTGGTGATGCGTATTTTTATACTGGTGATGCGTATTTTTATACTGGTGATGTGTAATTTTTATACTGGTAATGCATGTTTTTATACTGGCGATGCGTATATTTATACTGGTGATGTTCATTTTTATACTGGTGATGTTCAGTTTTATACTGGTGAAGCATATTTTTATACTGGTAGTGCAAATTTTTATACTGGTGATGTGTATTTTTATACTGGTGATGTTTATGTTAATACTGGTAACGCATATTTTTATGCTGGTGATGTTCATTTTTATACTGGTAATGCGTATTTTTATACTGGTGATGTTCATTTTTATACTGGTGATGCATATATTTATACTGGTAGTGCAAATTTTTATACTGGTGATGCATATTTTTATACTGTGATGTGAAATTTTTATACTGGTAATGCATGTTTTTATACTGGTGAAACATATTTTTATACTGGTGATGTTCATTTTTATAATGATAATGCATATTTTTATACTGGTGATGTTCAGTTTTATACTGGTGATGCTTTATTTTTTTTACTGGTGATGTTCATTTTTATACTGGTGATGCATATATTTATACTGGTAGTGCATATTTTTATACTGCTGATGCGTATTTTTATACTGGTGATGTGTAATTTTTATACTGGTAATGCATGTTTTTAAACTGGTGATGCTTATATTTTTACTGGTTTTGTTCATTTTTATACTGGTGATGCGTATATTTATACTGGCAGTGCAAATTTTTATACTGGTGATGCGTATTTTTATACTGTGATGTGTAATTTTTATACTGGTAATGCATGTTTTTATACTGGTGAAACATATTTTTATACTGGTGATGTTCATTTTTGTACTGGTAAAGCATATTTTTATACTGGTGATGTTCATTTTTATAATGATAATGCATATTTTTACACTTTGATGTTCAGTTTTATACTGTTCATGCTTTTTTTTATTTTTATTTTTTACTGGTGATGTTCAGTTTTTTACTGGTGAAGCATATTTTTATACTGGTAGTGCAAATTTTCATACTGGTGATGCGTATTTTTATACTGGTAATGTTTATGTTAATACTGGTAATGCGTATTTTTTTGCTGGTGATGTTCATTTTTATACTGGTAATGTGTATTTTTATAGTGGTGATGTTTACTTTTATACTGGTGAAGCATATTTTTATACTGGTAGTGCAAACTTTTATACTGGTGATGTTTATTTTTATACTGGTGAAGCATATTTTTATACTGGTGATGTTCATTTTTATTCTGGAAATGCGTATTTTTATATTGGTGATGTTCATTTTTATACTGGTAATGCGTATTTTTATACTGGTGATGTTCATTTTTATACTGGTGATGCCTATTTTTATAATGGTAGTGCGCATTTTTATAATGATAATGCGTATTTTTATACTGTGATGTGTAATTTTTATACTGGTAATGCATATTTTTATACTGGTGATGTTCATTTTTATACTGGTGATGCGTATATTTATACTGGTGATGTTCATTTTTATACTGGTGATGCGTATATTTATACTGGTAGTGCAAATTTTTATACTGGTGATGCGTATTTTTATACTGGTGATGTGTAATTTTTATACTGGTAATGCCATGTTTTTATACTGGTGATGCGTATATTTTTACTGGTGATGTTCATTTTTATACTGGTGATGCGTATATTTATACTGGTAGTGCAAATTTTTATACTGGTGATGCGTATTTTTATACTGTGATGTGTAATTTTTATACTGGTAATGCATGTTTTTATACTGGTGAAACAAATTTTTATACTGGTGATGTTCATTTTTATTCTAGAAGTGCATATTTTTTTTACTGGTCATGTGTATTTTTATATTGTAGTGCATATTTTTAAACTGGTGATGCCTGTTTTTATACTGGAAATGCATATTTTTATACTGGTGATGTTCAGTTTTATACTGGTGATGCTTTTTTTTTTTTTACTGGTGATGTTCAGTTTTATACTGGTGAAGCATATTTTTATACTGGTAGTGCAAATTTTTATACTGGTGAAGCATATTTTTATACTGATGAAGCATATTTTTATACTGGTGATGTTCATTTTTATTCTGATAATGCGTATTTTTATACTGGTGATGTTTACTTTTATACTGGTGATGCATATTTTTATACTGGTAGTGCAAACTTTTATACTGGTGATGTTTATTTTTATACTGGTGAAGCATATTTTTATACTGGTGATGTTCATTTTTATTCTGGTAATGCGTATTTTTATACCGGTGATGTTCTTTTTTTATACTGGTGATGTGTAATTTTTATACTGGTAATGCATGTTTTTATACTGGTGATGCTTATTTTTATACTGGTGATTTTCATTTTTATACTGGTGATGCGTATATTTATACTGGTAGTGCATATTTTTATACTGGTGATGCGTATTTTTATACTGGTGATGTGTAATTTTTATACTGGTAATGCATGTTTTTATACTGGTGATGCGTATATTTTTACTGGTGATGTTCATTTTTATACTGGTGATGCATATATTTATACTGGTAGTGCAAATTTTTATACTGGTGATGCGTATTTTTATACTGTGATGTGAAATTTTTATACTGGTAATGCATGTTTTTATACTGGTGATGCTTATTTTTATACTGGTGATTTTCATTTTTATACTGGTGATGCGTATATTTATACTGGTAGTGCATATTTTTATACTGGTGATGCGTATTTTTATACGGGTGATGTGTAATTTTTATACTGGTAATGCATGTTTTTATACTGGTGATGCGTATATTTTTACTGGTGATGTTCATTTTTATACTGGTGATGCATATATTTATACTGGTAGTGCAAATTTTTATACTGGTGATGCGTATTTTTATACTGTGATGTGAAATTTTTATACTGGTAATGCATGTTTTTATACTGGTGAAACATATTTTTATACTGGTGATGTTCATTTTTATAATGATAATGCATATTTTTATACTGGTGATGTTCAGTTTTATACTGGTGATGCTTTGTTTTTTTTTACTGGTGATGTTCAGTTTTATACTGGTGAAGCATATTTTTATACTGGTAGTGCAAATTTTTATACTGGTGATGCGTATTTTTATACTGGTGATGTTTATGTTAATACTGGTAATGCATATTTTTATGCTGGTAATGTTCATTTTTATACTGGTAATGCGTATTTTTATACTGGTGATGTTTATTTTTATACTGGTGAAGCATATTTTTATACTGGTGATGTTCATTTTTATTCTGGTAATGCGTATTTTTATACTGGTGATGTTCTTTTTTATACTGGTAATGCGTATTTTTATACTGGTGATGTTCATTTTTATACTGGTGATGCCTATTTTTATAATGGTAGTGTGCATTTTTATAATGATAATGCGTATTTTTATACTGGTGATGTGTAATTTTTATACTGGTAATGCATGTTTTTATACTGGTGATGTTCATTTTTATACTGGTGATGCGTATATTTATACTGGTAGTGCATATTTTTATACTGGTGATGCGTATTTTTATACTGGTGATGTGTAATTTTTATACTGGTAATGCATGTTTTTATACTGGTGATGCGTATATTTTTACTGGTGATGTTCATTTTTATACTGGTGATGCATATATACTGGTAGTGCAAATTTTTATACTGGTGATGCATATTTTTATACTGTGATGTGTAATTTTTATACTGATAATGCATGTTTTTATACTGGTGAAACATATTTTTATACTGGTGATGTTCATTTTTATTCTAGAAGTGCATATTTTTATACTGGTCATGTGTATTTTTATATTGTAGTGCATATTTTTAAACTGGTGATGCCTGTTTTTATACTGGAAATGCATATTTTTATACTGGTGATGTTTACTTTCATACTGGTGAAGCTTATCTTTATTATGGTAATGCCTATATTTATACTGGTGATGTTCATTTGTATTCTAGAAGTGCAAACTTTTATGCTGGTGATTTTCATTTTTATACTGGTCATGTGTATTTTTATATTGTAGTGCATATTTTTATACTGGTAATGCGTATTTTTATACTGGTGAAGCATATTTTTATACTAGTGATGTTCATTTTTATACTGGTATTGCGTATTTTTATACTAGTGATGTTTAGTTTTATACTGGTGAAGCGTATTTTTATACTGGTAGTGCAAACTTTTATACTGGTGATGTTTATTTTTATACTGGTGAAGCATATTTTTATACTGGCAATGTTCATTTTTATTCTGGTAATGCGTATTTTTATACTGGTGATGTTTACTTTTATACTGGTGATGCATATTTTTATACTGGTAGTGCAAACTTTTATACTGGTGATGTTTATTTTTATACTGGTGAAGCATATTTTTATACTGGTGATGTTCATTTTTATTCTGGTAATGCGTATTTTTATACTGGTGATGTTCATTTTTATACTGGTAATGCGTATTTTTTATACTGGTGATGTTCATTTTTATACTGGTGATGCCTATTTTTATAATGGTATTGTGCATTTTTATAATGATAATGCGTATTTTTATATTGGTGATGTGTAATTTTTATACTGGTAATGCATGTTTTTATACTGGTGATGTTCATTTTTATACTGGTGATGCGTATATTTATACTGGTAGTGCATATTTTTATACTGGTGATGCGTATTTTTATACTGGTGATGTGTAATTTTTATACAGAGAAGGCCCTAGACACTTGGGGATAGGGACGCCATGACAGGGGGGAGGATTAGGGAACGGAGGGGGTTAACATTGAAGAGTGAGAGCGGGAAAAATGGGGGTGGAGTCAGAGGTTATTTAGGTTAGTGGGGGGGTTAGGCTGAGGTCAGTCTAGAGGTAACGGCGACAGAGAGTGGACGGACTTACCTGGATGTCATGGCGGATCTGGAGGCCCTGTGTGCTCTGCTGCGTGCTGCAGCCGACGTCCACGGAGAACAGACCCTGGAGGGCCTGTTTGCGGAGTTTCGGGGGTCCCCTGGTCCGGGCTCGCCTGCCCGGGCCTCTTCATCCCGCGCTCGGAGGTCACGGCCGCCGGAGCGCTACTCGCCTGATAGGGGACGGGCGGCTAGGCGGCATTCCCGGAGCCCCAGGAGGGACCCTTCGGCCGCGGGCGCCCAGGTCAGCTCCCCTGGTGCTCGCCCGTCGGCGGGGAGGAATCCGCTCAGCAGCCGCAGCCGTCCGGAAGGTGGGTCGGCCATCCCTCCCCCACCTTCCTCTTCATCTGTCCGGACCCGTGCGGCGGCCTCTCGCGAGCCTGCGGGGAGGCGTGCCCGGCGCGAAGTGTCTGCGGGCGGGGACCACCCAGTGGGTGGGGCTTCCGGCCCGTTTCCTGTGACGGCGTCCGAGAGCGCCGGGATTACTGCGGCCTGTGTTCCCTGCGTGGCCGGGCCTTCTACACGCTGGAGTTCGGGCCTGGGCCGGAAGAGGCCGGCTGAAGTGGGGGCTGTGCCCAAGACGGCGCGTCGGCGTTCCAGGAGAGATGCGGGCTTGCCTTCTCCCTCCCGTGGTGATGATCGGTCCTCTGACCTGGAGGAGGGCCAGTGTTCCCCTGCGGCCTCTGCTTCCCCTGAGGATTCCGGACCTGTGGCGGCTGATCTTGGAGCGTCCTTGAGGCAGCCTGGTGAGCTTGTGGGGTCTTCTTTCTCTTCTTCTGCTGGGGGGGTTTCCCGGGGTGGGGGTAGGGGTGTAGAGTCTGGGGAGGTGGTGTCTGGTGGCGTTGTCGCGAGTGGGGGTGCTGGGGAGTCTGGGGCCTTGCTCGGGCGGATTGTGGGGTTGTTGCAGCAGCTGGTGGGGGAGCGCTCGGGGCCTGCTGGTCCTGTGCGGGTGTGGTTGGGTCCTGACGCCGGGGTTTTGCCGCCGGTTGGTAGTGGGCCTGTTGTTTTGGGGGTTGAGTCGGGCGCGGTACCTGCGTTGGGGGCGGCCGTCGCGGATGCTGGGTGTGGCGTCGACATGCCGGTGCCCTCGGGGTCAGGGGAAACCGGGATTGAGAAGGCAGTTGATTTGGTGCGCTTGGATGATAGGGCGAAAGGGGAGGTTTATGTCTGTTTTGAGGGCCCTCTGGGTGCCCATCTGAAACAGGACGTGCGTGACAACATTTGGAAAGGGGAATACGTGGAGATTTTTTCTCTGCTTCCTCTTGACAAATTTAACCTTGATAAGGTTAAGCCTAGTGGTTCCAAAAAGGACGACGAGGAAAAACGGCGGTATCGCCTCATTCCCCGCACGTTCTTGAACTGGCTGCAGGCTTTTGCTATTCTGGCGAGTGTGATTGGGGAATAGGAGTCGGAACATTGTTCCGCTCTTTTTGGGTATATGGATGCCATAGGGGAGGCTCATCGGGTCTATGGTGGAGTTGCTTGGCTCCGCTATGATGAGCAGTTTCGCCAGCGGAAGGCGGTTCGTCCTAGCCTGCGCTGGGATCACAAGGGTATCTCCTTGTGGATGCGTTTGATGGCGGCTCCTGCTAGCCAGCCCTTTCGGGGGGGGCCGGTGGTTCGGGCTCTGCGGCCGGATCCCCGGGTACACAGCGTAAGGGCTATTGCTGGCTCTTCAATGAGGGCTTGTGCAAATTCGGGGCCACTTGTCGCTTTAAGCATGAGTGCTCCGGGTGTGGGGGAAGTCACGGCCTCCACAAGTGTTTTCGGAAAGGAAAGGGTAAAGGGGGCGATGGTGTGGACAAGAGGGAGGACTCCGGTGAGGGTCGCGGCAATGCGGCCTTTCCTAAATAGGTACCCAGACCGGGCGGCTGCCCGGCTCTTGGAGGAGGGTTTTAGTGAGGGTTTCCGCATCCCCTTCGATGCGTCTGCCCCGGTTTTTCGCCCGGGCAATTTAAAATCTGCCCGGGAGCATCCGGAGTTGTTAGGGACAAGCTGCGGAAGGAGGTCGAGCTGGGCCGCATGGCTGGCCCCTTTGAGTCTCCTCCGTGGCCCAATTTGAGGGTGTCGCCTTTGGGGGTGGTGCCGAAGCGGGAGCCTAACAAGTTCCGGCTTATTCACCATTTGTCCTTCCCGGCGGGGTCGTCCGTCAACGACGGGATCGACCCCTCTTTGTCCCGAGTCTCCTACGCTTCTTTTGACCGCGCAGTTGCGTTGGTCCGTAAGGCCGGTCCGGGGGCCCTCATGGCCAAAACGGACATTGAAGCGGCCTTCCGTTTGTTGTTCATCCGGACAGTTTTCATTTGTTGGGGTGTTTCTGGGAGGGTGCCTTTTATGTCGACTGTTGTTTGCCTATGGGATGTGCCATTTCTTGTGCGTATTTCGAGGCATTTAGTTCCTTTTTAGAGTGGGTAGTCCGTGATGTCTCCGGTATGTCGGCGGTTATCCATTACCTGGATGACTTCCTCTGTGTTGGGCCTCGGGGTTCTGCTGATTGTCTGGTCCTGTTGCGGACGGTTGAGCGGGTGGCAGAGTTGTTTGGAGTCCCGTTGGCTCCGGAGAAGACTGAGGGGCCGGCGCCGGTGATGAAGTTCTTGGGTATTGACTTGGACTCGGTCCTCATGGAATCGCGCTTGCCGGCGGATAAGCTTCAGGACCTTAAGGAGTCTCTACGGCTTTTTCAGGGTGTTCGTAAGGTTCGTCTTCGGGAAGTTCAGTCGTTGTTGGGCAAACTTAATTTTGCCTGTCGCATTATGCCGATGGGGCGTGTTTTTTGTCGCAGATTGGCGGCCTTGACTTCTGGAGTGCAGTCGCCTCATCACTTCGTGCGCCTTACGGCGGACGTGAGGGCGGACTTGGCTGTGTGGGTGGATTTTCTGGGACGTTTTAATGGGCGTTCTTTGTGGTTGCCGGCGGCGGTGTCCAGCGCCGAGTTAGATTTGTTTACGGATGCTTCCGGTTCTCTGAGTTTCGGGGCTTATTTCCAGGGACGTTGGTGTGTTGGCGAGTGGCCGGCCTCTTGGGTTGAGAGCGGTCTGGTGAGGAATTTGGCCTTGCTGGAACTGTTCCCCATTGTGGTGGCCGTTGAGTTGTGGGGTGCGGCGTTTCGTGACCGTCGGGTGTGTTTCCACTGTGATAATAGTGCGGTTGTTTTCATTATCAATTCTCAAACTGCCTCTTCCCCTCCGGTCGTGTCTTTGATGCGTTATTTAGTCATGCGCTGTTTGGATTTGAATGTGCTGGTGTCTGCGCGTCATGTTCCGGGGATTGATAATTCTGTGGCTGACGCTCTGTCTCGGTTTCAGTTTGGCAGGTTCCGGGAGTTGGTGCCGGAGGCAGCGGCGGTGGGCGAGGATTGCCCGCCCCATCTATGGTCCTTGGTGTCCGTTCCGCGGCTGAGCTCGTCCGTCGGTCGGTGACTGCGCCGACTTGGGCCCGATATCAGCAGATTTGGCGTGAGTGGGAGAGGGATTGCACTTTAGTGGGGGGTGTTGGTTCTGACGAGAGTAGAGTGTTGTTGTTGTTGTCCTGGGTGGGTGATGCTTTCGCTGCGGGCCGCTCAGCGTCGGCCATGTCGCAGCGTTTGGCCGGTTTGGCGTTTTTGTTTCGACTTCAGGGTGTTCGCGATGTCACGAAGGACTTCGTGGTCCGCCAGGCCATGAGGGGCTTTCGGCGCGGGGTTGTCCGGCGGGATCTCCGCCGGCCAGTCTCCTTTTCGTTGCTTTGTCGACTGTTGGGTTGTTTGCCGGGATTGTGTTCTTCGAGTTATGAGGTGGCGCTTTTTCGCACAGCTTTTCTTCTCGCGTTTTTTGGGGCTTTTCGGGTGGGTGAATTAGTTAGCACCTCGGTGGCTGCCTCTGGGGGTTTACAGTTTTCGGATGTGTCGTTTTTTGATGATAGGGTGGAGTGCCATTTGCGCCGTTCAAAAACTGATCAGGTCGGCCGGGGCCGGTTGATCGTGTTGTTTCCCTCTGGGGTTGGTGATGCGTGCCCGGTTCGGGGAGTTTCGGAATTTTTGGGTCTGCGCGGTTCCTGCCCAGGTTCCTTTTTGTGTCATGTGGGCGGCGGGTCGCTGTCGCGCTTTCAGTTTGTTGCGGTCTTTAGGAAGGCGCTGGCGCTTGTGGGTGAGGTGCCGACTGACTACGGCACCCACTCCTTCCGCATCGGCGCCGCCACGGAGGCTTCTCGTTGGGGTCTTGGGGATGATGTTGTCCGGCGCATTGGTAGGTGGGAGTCGGATCGATTTCGCCTCTATGTTCGCCCTGCGTTGTTGTCTTGACGGGTGTTTGGGATGGGCCTTTTTTCTTGCTTCCTTGTCCCTACATGGGGATGGGGGGGGGGGTCGGGGCTGTCTCTGTTTTGTTGGTCTCTGCTTTTAGTGGTCCCTTTTTTGTTTTCTAGGTCCTTGCCTGATATGGATCCTCGGGCATTCTTTTGTTTTTTGGGGTGCTATCCGTGCGGAAGCGCGTCCGGATGGTCGGCAACTCGGCCTGAGTCGTGATGATGCCGTGGTGCGCTGGATGGGCGTTCGCGGCCTGACGTGGAGTCGAGTGTTGCCCGAGTTTCATTTTTACAGTAGGGTGGATCGCCCCCCGCACATTGTGGTTCTGCACGCGGGGGGGAATGATTTGGGGGTTCGCTCCTCCAGGGAGTTGATTAGAGATATAAAGTTTGATATTTTGCGTTTGCTTACTGAATTTCCAGGTTTGGTGGTTGTGTGGTCCAACATCGTGTCCCGCCTGGTTTGGCGCCATGCGAGGTCGGCCGCGCGTATCGACAAGGCCCGTATCAAGGTCAACCGTGCTGTGTCCCGTTTTGTCCTTCGTAATGGCGGTGTAGTGGTGCGTCATCGGGAGCTTGAGGTGCCGTCTCTGGAGCATCTGCGGAGTGATGGCGTTCATTTGAACGCCATCGGTGCGGATCTCTGGATGTTAGGTTTGAGGGATGGGGTAGAGCGTGCTTTTCTGCGGTGGCGGGACTCCCGGTCATAAGGGGTCATGTCCGTGAGTCTGTGGCCGGGGGTTGTTGGGGGTTAGATGCCTATTGGCCAGTTGATAGGACCTCATTGTTGGTATGGGTTCCTTAGTGGGGGTTGTTTGATGACCGGTACGTCCTCTAATTGGGCTTGGGTCCCTTTAGGGGTCTGACTGGTGTTTAATCTAATGGTTGTTGACTCTGCCCGAGGTAGGAGTTATCGCGCCTGGGCAGATTGGGGGTGTGGCTTATTCCCAAGGTGGAATATGCCAGCATGTTCAGCTCTTATAAGGGGTTAACGTTACATCTGGTTATCTTATTGATTTAAGGGGGGTTGTACTTTGTACGCACCGCCTCACCCTTTACACCCCTTTGGGGCGGTGCTAGTATTTGCCGTTTGTATTTAAGGTTGTTAATAAAATCGGCCTTTAATTAGGCCATTTAAATCCAACAGGTGGTCAGTGTCTTATTGTTAAGGTATAAGGTTTAGCTTGACTTATACATGTGATTATTCGGAGAGGAACTTATTCCTCCTCCCCAGGTCATGGTAATGCATGTTTTTATACTGGTGATGCGTATATTTATACTGGCAGTGCAAATTTTTATACTGGTGATGCGTATTTTTATACTGTGATGTGTAATTTTTATACTGGTAATGCATGTTTTTATACTGGTGAAACATATTTTTATACTGGTGATGTTCATTTTTGCACTGGTGAAGCATATTTTTATACTGGTGATGTTCATTTTTATAATGATAATGCATATTTTTACACTGGTGATGTTCAGTTTTATACTGGTGATGCTTTTTTTTTACTGGTGATGTTCAGTTTTATACTGGTGAAGCATATTTTTATACTGGTAGTGCAAATTTTTATACTGGTGATGTTTATGTTAATACTGGTAATGTGTATTTTTATACTGGTAGTGCAAACTTTTATACTGGTGATGTTTATTTTTATACTGGTGAAGCATATTTTTATACTGGTGGTGTTCATTTTTATTCTGGTAATGCGTATTTGTATACTGGTGATGTTCATTTTTATACTGGTAATGTGTATTTTTATACTGGTGATGTTCATTTTTATACTGGTGATGCGTATATTTATACTGGTAGTGCAAATTTTTATACTGGTGATGCGTATTTTTATACTGTGATGTGTAATTTTTATACTGGTAATGCATGTTTTTATACTGGTGAAACATATTTTTATACTGGTGATGTTCATTTTTGTACTGGTGAAGCATATTTTTTATACTGGTGATGTTCATTTTTATACTGGTGGTGCGTATATATTTACTGGTAGTGCATATTTTTATACTGGTGATGCGTACTTTTATACTGGTGATGTGTAATTTTTATACTGGTAATGCATGTTTTTATACTGGTGATGCGTATATTTATACTGGTGATGTTCATTTTTGTACTGGTGATGCGTATATTTATACTGGTAGTGCAAATTTTTATACTGGTGATGCATATTTTTATACTGGTGATGCGTATTTTTATACTGGTGATGTGTAATTTTTATACTGGTGATGCGTATATTTATACTGGTAGAGCACTTTTTTTATACTGGTGATGTGTATTTTTATACTGTGATGTGTAATTTTTATACTGATAATGCTTGTTTTTCTACTGGTGAAACATTTTTATACTGGTGATGTTCATTTTTGTACTGGTGAAGCATATTTTTATACTGGTGATGTTCATTTTTATAATGATAATGCGTATTTTTATACTCGTGATGTTCAGCTTTTTACTGGTGATGCCTTTTTTTTTTTTTACTGGTGATGTTCAGTTTTTTACTGGTGAAGCATATTTTTATACTGGTAGTGCAAATTTTTATACTGGTGATGCGTATTTTTATACTGGTGATGTTTATGTTAATACTGGTAACGCGTATTTTTATGCTGGTGATGTTCATTTTTATACTGGTAATGTGTATTTTTATACTGGTGATGTTTACTTTTATACTGGTGAAGCATATTTTTATACTGGTAGTGCAAACTTTTATACTGGTGATGTTTATTTTTATACTGGTGAAGCATATTTTTATACTGGTGATGTTCATTTTTATAATGATAATGCATATTTTTACACAGGTGATGTTCAGTTTTATACTGGTGATGCTTTTTTTTTACTGGTGATGTTAAGTTTTATACTGGTGAAGCATATTTTTATACTGGTAGTGCAAATTTTTATACTGGTGATGTAAACTGGTAATGCGAATATTTATGTTGGTGATGTTCATTTTTATACTGGTAATGCGTATATTTATACTGGTAGTGCAAACTTTTATACTGGTGATGTTTATTTTTATACTGGTGAAGCATATTTTTATACTGGTGGTGTTCATTTTTATTCTGGTAATGCGTATTTGTTAGAGATGAGCGAACAGTGTTCTATCGAACACATGTTCGATCGGATATCAGGGTATTCGCCATGTTCGAATCGAATCGAACACCGCGTGGTAAAGTGCGCCAAAATTCGATTCCCCTCCCACCTTCCCTGGCGCCTTTTTTGCACCAATAACAGCGCAGGGGAGGTGGGACAGGAACTACGACACCGGGGGCATTGAAAAAAATTGGAAAAAGTCATTGGCTGCCGAAATCAGGTGACCTCCATTTTAGACGAATAGTGGATTTCAAATCCGGGTCATATGAGAATGTGAACTTTGTGACTATGAGACAGGGATAGCTGTACAGGCAGGGATAGCTAGGGATAACCTTTATTTAGGGGGGAATGTTATTAAAAATAACTTTTTGGGGCTCTATCGGGTGTGCAATTGTGATTTTTGTGAGATAAACTTTTTCCCATAGGGATGCATTGGCCAGCGCTGATTGGCCAGAGTACGGAACTCGACCAATCAGCGCTGGCTCTGCTGGAGGAGGCGGAGTCTAAGATCGCTCCACACCAGTCTCCATTCAGGTCCGACCTTAGACTCCGCCTCCTCCAGCAGAGCCAGCGCTGATTGGCCGAATTCCGTACTCTGGCCAATCAGCACTGGCTAATGCATTGTATTGGCGTGATGAAGCAGTGCTGAATGTGTGTGCTTAGCACACACATTCAGCTCTACTTCATCGGGCTAATAGAATGCATTGGCCAATCAGCGCTGGCCAATGCATTCTATTAGCGTGAACTGAGTTTGCACAGGGGTTCTAGTGCACCCTCGGCTCTGCTACATCAGATTGCTACATCTGATGTAGCAGTGCCGAGTGTGCATCAGATGTGTAGTTGAGCAAAACTGACTCAGCACTGCTAAGTCTCTGCATTCGCATAGGAATGCATTGGCCAGCCTTCGGCCAATCAGCGCTGGCTCTGCCGGAGGAGGCGGAGTCTAAGGTCGGACCTGAATGGAGACTGGTGTGGAGCGATCTTAGACTCCGCCTCCTCCAGCAGAGCCAGCGCTGATTGGTCGAGTTCCGTACTCTGGCCAATCAGCACTGGCCAATGCATTTCTATGGGGAAAAGTTAGCTTGCGAAAATCGCAAACTGACAGGGATTTCCATGAAATAAAGTGACTTTTATGCCCCCAGACATGCTTCCCCTGCTGTCCCAGTGTCATTCCAGGGTATTGGTATCATTTCCTGGGGTGTCATAGTGGACTTGGTGACCCTCCAGACATGAATTTGGGTTTCCCCCTTAACGAGTTTATGTTCCCCATAGACTATAATGGGGTTCGAAACCCATTCGAACACTCGAACAGTGAGCGGCTGTTCGAATCGAATTTCGAACCTCGAACATTTTAGTGTTCGCTCATCTCTAGTATTTGTATACTGGTGATGTTGATTTTTATACTGGTGATGCGTATATTTATACTCGTAGTGCAAATTTTTATACTGGTGATGCGTATTTTTATACTGTGATGTGTAATTTTTATACTGGTAATGCATGTTTTTATACTGGTGAAACATATTTTTATACTGGTGATGTTCATTTTTGTACTGGTGAAGCATATTTTTTATACTGGTGATGTTCATTTTTATACTGGTGATGCGTATATATTTACTGGTAGTGCATATTTTTATACTGGTGATGCGTACTTTTATACTGGTGATGTGTAATTTTTATACTGGTAATGTATGTTTTTATACTGGTGATGTTCATTTTTATACTGGTGATGCGTATATTTATACTGGTAGTGCAAATTTTTACACTGGTGATGCATATTTTTATACTGGTGATGCGTATTTTTATACTGGTGATGTGTAATTTTTATACTGGTAATGCATGTTTTTATACTGGTGATGCATATATTTTTTACTGGTGATGTTCATTTTTATACTGGTGATGCGTATATTTATACTGGTAGAGCACTTTTTTATACTGGTGATGCGTATTATTATACTGTGATGTGTAATTTTTATACTGGTAATGCTTGTTTTTATACTGGTGAAACATATTTTTATACTGGTGATGTTCATTTTTTTTTACTGGTGAAGCATATTTTTATACTGGTGATGTTCATTTTTTTAATGATAATGCATATTTTTACACTGGTGATGTTCAGTTTTATACTGGTGATGCTTTTTTTTTTACTGGTGATGTTCAGTTTTATACTGGTGAAGCGTATTTTTATACTGGTAGTGCAAACTTTTATACTGGTGATGTTTATTTTTATACCGGTGAAGCATATTTTTATACTGGTGATGTTCATTTTTATTCTGGTAATGCGTATTTGTATACTGGTGATGTTCATTTTTATACTGGCAATGCGTATTTTTATACTGGTGATGTTCATTTTTATACTGGTGATGCGTATATATTTACTGGTAGTGCATATTTTTATACTGGTGATGCGTATTTTTATACTGGTGATGTGTAATTTTTATACTGGTAATGCATGTTTTTATACTGGTGATGCGTATATTTTTACTGGTGATGTTCATTTTTATACTGGTGATGCGTATATTTATACTGGTAGTGCAAATTTTTATACTGGTGATGCATATTTTTATACTGTGATGTGTAATTTTTATACTGGTAATGCATGTTTTTATACCGGTGAAACATTTTTATACTGGTGATGTTCATTTTTGTACTGGTGAAGCATATTTTTTATACTGGTGATGTTCATTTTTATACTGGTGATGCGTATATATTTACTGGTAGTGCATATTTTTATATTGGTGATGCGTATTTTTATACTGGTGATGTTCATTTTTATACTGGTGATGCGTATATTTATACTGGTAGTGCAAATTTTTATACTGGTGATGCATATTTTTATACTGGTTATGTGTAATTTTTATTCTGGTAATGCATGTTTTTATACTGGTGATGCATATATTTTTACTGGTGATGTTCATTTTTATACTGGTGATGCGTATATTTATACTGGTAGAGCACATTTTTATACTGGTGATGCGTATTTTTATACTGTGATGTGTAATTTTTATACTGATAATGCATGTTTTTCTACTGGTGAAACATATTTTTATACTGGTGATGTTCAGTTTTTTACTGGTGAAACATATTTTTATACTGGTGATGTTCAGTTTTTTACTGGTGAAGCATATTTTTATACTGGTAGTGCAAATTTTTATACTGGTGATGCGTATTTTTATACTGGTGATGTTTATGTTAATACTGGTAACGCGTATTTTTATGGTGGTGATGTTCATTTTTATACTGGTAATGTGTATTTTTATACTGGTGATGTTTACTTTTATACTGGTGAAGCATATTTTTATACTGGTAGTGCAAACTTTTATACTGGTGATGTTTATTTTCATACTGGTGAAGCATATTTTTATACTGGTGATGTTCATTTTTATTCTGGAAATGCGTATTTTTATACTGGTGATGTTCATTTTTATATTGGTAATGCGTATTTTTATACTGGTGATGTTCATTTTTATACTGGTGATGCCTATTTTTATAATGGTAGTGCGCATTTTTATAATGATAATGCATATTTTTATACTGTGATGTGTAATTTTTATACTGGTAATGCATATTTTTATACTGGTGATGTTCATTTTTATACTGGTGATGCTTATATTTATACTGGTGATGTTCATTTTTATACTGGTGATGCGTATATTTATACTGGTAGTGCAAATTTTTATACTGGTGATGCGTATTTTTATACTGGTGATGTGTAATTTTTATACTGGTAATGCCATGTTTGTATACTGGTGATGCGTATATTTTTACTGGTGATGTTCATTTTTATACTGGTGATGCATATATTTATACTGGTATTGCAAATTTTTATACTGGTGATGCATATTTTTATACTGTGATGTGTAAGTTTTATACTGGTAATGCATGTTTTTATACTGGTGAAACATATTTTTATACTGGTGATGTTCATTTTTATTCTAGAAGTGCATATTTTTATACTGGTCATGTGTATTTTTATATTGTAGTGCATATTTTTAAACTGGTGATGCCTGTTTTTATACTGGAAATGCGTATTTTTATACTGGTGATGTTTACTTTCATACTGGTGAAGCTTATCTTTATAATGGTAATGCCTATATTTATACTGGTGATGTTCATTTGTATTCTAGAAGTGCAAACTTTTATACTGGTGATTTTCATTTTTATACTGGTCATGTGTATTTTTATATTGTAGTGCATATTTTTATACTGGTAATGCGTATTTTTATACTGGTGAAGCATATTTTTATACTAGTGATGTTCATTTTTATACTGGTATTGCATATTTTCTATACTAGTGATGTTTAGTTTTATACTGGTGAAGCGTACTTTTATACTGGCAATGTGTATTTTTATACTGGTGATGCTTTTTTTTATACAGGTAATGCGATTACTATATACTGGTGATATACTAATATACCGGTGATGTTCATTTTTATAATGGTGATGTGTTATTTTTATACTGGTAATGTGTATATTTATACTGGTGGTGCATATTTTTATACTGGTGATGGTCATTTTTATACTGGTGATGTGTAATTTTTATACTGGTGAAGCATAATTTTGTACTGGTGATGTTTATTTTTGTACTGGTGATGTTTATTTTTATACTGCTGAAGCGTATTTTTATACTGGTGATGTTCATTTTTATACTGGTGATGCCTATTTTTATAATGGTAGTGTGCATTTTTATAATGATAATGCGTATTTTTATACTGGTGATGTGTAATTTTTATACTGGTAATGCATGTTTTTATACTGGTGATGTTCATTTTTATACTGGTACTGCATATTGTTATACTGGTAATGCGCATTTTTAAACTGGTTATGGTCATTTTTATACTGGTAATGCATAATTTTATACTAGTGATGGTCATTTTTATACTGGTGATGTATAATTTTTATACTGGTAATGCATATTTTTATACTGGTAGTGTAAATTTTTATACTGGTGATGTTAATTTTTATACTGGTGATGTTTACTTTTATACTGGTGAAGCATATTTTTATACTGGTAGTGCAAATTTTTATACTGGTGATGTTTATTTTTATACTGTTAATGTGTATTTTTATACTGGTGAAGCATATTTTTATACTAGTGATGTTCATTTTTATACAGGTAATGCCTATTTTTATAATGGAGATGTGTAATTTTTATATTGGTGATGCGAATTTTTATACTGGTAGTGTAAATTGTTATACTGGTGATGTTCATTTTAATACTGGTGATGCTAATTTTTATACTGGTAATGCGTATTTTTGTACTGGTGATGTTGACTTTCATGCTGGTGAAGCGTATTTTGATACTGGTAATAAGTATTTTTATACAGGTGAAGCATTTCTTATAATTCATACTGGTGGTGCGTATTTTAATACCGGTGATGTTCATTTTTATTCTAGAAGTGCATATTTTTATACTGGTGATGTTCATTTTTATACTGGTCATGTGTGCTTTTATAATGTAGTGCGTTTTTTTATACTGGTAATGCCTATTTTTATACTGGTGATGCATATTTTTATACTGGTGATGTATAATTTTATACAGGTCATGCGTATTTTTATACTGGTGAAGCATATTTTTATACTGGTAGTGCATATTTTTATACTGGTGATGGTAATTTTAATCTGATAATGTGTATTTTTATACTGGTGATGTTCATTTTTATACTGGTGATTTTTACTTTCATGCTGGTGAAGCATATTTTTATACTGTTAATGTGAATTTTCATACTGGTGAAGCTTATTTTTATACAGATGATGTTCAGTTTTATACTGGTGATGCGTACTGCATATTGTTATACTGGTAATGCAAATTTTTAAACTGGTGATGCGTAATTTTTATACTGGTAATGCATATTTTTATACTGGTGATGCGTATTTTTATACTGGTATTGCATATTTTTATACTGGTGATGGTTATTTTTATACTGGTAGTGCATATTTTTATACTGGTGATGGTAATTTTTATACTGGTAGTGCATATTTTTATACTGGTGATGCGTATTTTTATACTGGTATTGCATATTTTTATACTGGTGATGGTTATTTTTATACTGGTAGTGCATATTTTTATACTGGTGATGGTTATTTTTATACTGGTAGTGCATATTTTTATACTGGTGATGCGTATTTTTATACTGGTATTGCATATTTTTGTACTGGTATTGCATATTTTTATACTGGTCATGGTCATTTTAATCTTTTAATGCGTATTTTTATACTGGTGATGTTCATTTTTATACTGGTGATGTTTACTTTCATGCTGGTGAAGCATATTTTTATACTGGTAATGTGAATTTTTATACTGGTGAAGCATATTTTTATACTGGTGAAGCTTATTTTTATACAGGTGATGTTCAGTTTTATACTGGTGATGCGTATTTTTATACTGGTACTGCATATTTTTATACTGGTGATGGTCAGTTTTATACTGGTAGTGCATATTTTTATACTGGTGATGGTAATTTTTATACTGGTATTGCATATTTTTATACTGGTCATGGTCATTTTAATCTGATAATGCATATTTTTATACTGGTGATGTTCATTTTTATGCTGGTAATGTGAATTTTTATATTGGTGAAGCATATTTTTATACTGGTGATGTTCATTTTTATACTGGTGATGCCTATTTTTATAATGGAGATGTGTAATTTATATACTGGTAATGTAAATATTTATACTGGTAGTGCATATTTTTATACTGGTGATGGTAATTTTATACTGGTAATGCGTATTTTTATACTGGTGATGCATATTTTTATACTGGTATTGCATATTTTTATACTGGTCATGGTCATTTTAATCTGATAATGCATATTTTTATACTGGTGATGTTCATTTTTATACTGGTGATGTTTACTTTCATGCTGGTGAAGCATATTTTTATACTGGTAATGTGAATTTTTATACTGGTGAAGCATATTTTTATACTGGTGAAGCTTATTTTTATACAGGTGATGTTCAGTTTTATACTGGTGATGCGTATTTTTATACTGGTACTGCATATTGTTATACTGGTAATGCACATTTTTAAACTGGTGATGCGTAATTTTTATACTGGTAATGCATATTTTTATACTGGTGATGGTCATTTTTATACTGGTAGTGCATATTTTTATACTGGTGATGGTAATTTTTATACTGGTATTGCATATTTTTATACTGGTCATGGTCATTTTAATCTGATAATGCGTATTTTTATACTGGTGATGTTCATTTTTATACTGGTAATGTGAATTTTTATACTGGTGATGTTCATTTTTATACTGGTGATGCCTATTTTTATAATGGAGATGTGTAATTTATATACTGGTAATATAAATATTTATAATGGTAGTGCATATTTTTATACTAGTGATGGTCATTTTTATACTGGTAATGCGTATTTTTATACTTGTAGTGCATATTTTTATACTGGTCATGCTCATTTTTATACTGTTAATGCGTATTTTTATACTGGTAATGCTAATTTTTATACTAGGAATGCATATTTTTATACTGGTGATGTTTACTTTTATACTGGTGAAGCGTATTTTTATACTGGTAATGTGTATTTTTATACTGGTGAAGCATATTATTATACTGGTGAAGCATATCTTTCTAATGGTAATGCCTATATTTATACTGGTGGTGCGTATTTTTATGCTGGTAAAGCATATTTTTTTACTGGTGATATTCATTTTTTTTATGGAAATGCATAATTTTATACTGATGTTCATTTTTATTCTAGAAGTGCATATTTTTATACTGGTCATGTGTATTTTTATATTGTAGTGCGTATTTTTATACTGGTAATGCTTATTTTTATAATGGTGAAGCGGATTTTTCCCTTTATTTATCAGCATTACAAGGCTTAATCAGATTCTATTTGCAGGTATAATCTGCTACGTGTGACAGCCCCTATAGAGAGCCAACACCATTTATAAGAGCCCTCTTAATAAATCCTCAGGGCTTTTTCACATTGCGTTTTTGGCCTCCCTTGCCGGGATACGTTGGTAACCAGTCAGAATCAGCTGTTAACTTATCCCTGCACGAAGAACTGGCCATTAAAAAAAGGGGGGCCTGCAGTTCTCCGTGCAGGGATAAGTGGGGAGCTGATTGTGACTGGTTACCAACGTATCCCGGCAAGGGAGGCCAAAAACACAATGTGGACACTCCTTTAAAGTCAAAGTCCCACCCCCAAACAGGCTGCTATGCTAAGTAGCATAGCAGCCTACATCATTATTAATACAAAGCACACATACCTTTGGAGGTATTGTGTGCTTTGTAGTTCTCCAGCTAAAAACTTATATATTATATATTATTGCCCCAGTTCCCTCTCCGCAGTGCCGCACACCCGATGCCCCAACAATACCCCTTCCCCTCCGTCCACCTTCTAACATCTTTCCACTGCCCTCTGTACCCATACCTTCCAACTTTTGAAGAACCGAAAGAGGGACAAAATGTACGACGCGCTCTGCGTGCCGCGGCAAATTTAGCCCCGCCCACTTTTATGTTGACTCCGCCCATTTTCATTCATTTTTTCATGTGCCCACATACAGTATAATCCTCCTACAGTCACCCGTAAATTATATGTCCCCCCTCTATCTCTCCCCCAGCTTCATATACACCCTTCATCTGCCCCCAGTTTCATGTCTCCCCTCCATCTCTGCCCCCAGTTTCATGTCCCCTCCATGTCTTTCTCCAGATTCATGTCCCCCCATCTCTTCCCCCAGATTCATTCCCCCCCCTATCTCTGCCCCCAGATTCATATCCCCCCATCTCTGCCCCCAGATTCATGTCCTCTCCATCTCTGCCCCCAGATTCATGTCCTCTCCATCTCTGCCCCCAGATTCATGTCTCCACATCTCTGCTCCCAGATTCATGTCCCCCCCATCTCTTCCCCCAGTGTCATGCCGTCCTCTCCATCTCTGCCCCCAGTGTCATGTCGTCCTCTCCATCTCTGCCCCCAGTGTCATGTCGTCCTCTCCATCTCTGCCCCCAGTGTCATGCCGTCCTCTCCATCTCTGCCCCCAGTGTCATGCCGTCCTCTCCATCTCTGCCCCAGTGTCATGCCGTCCTCTCCATCTCTGCCCCCAGTGTCATGCCGTCCTCTCCATCTCTGTCCCCAGTGTCATGCTGTCCTCTCCTTCATCTGCCCCCAGTTTCACGTTCCACCTCAGTACACATTACACTTACCTTCTTCCACGTTCCCACGTTGCTCTCTGCGCGCCTTTCTCCTTCACTGGCGCACAGTTGTAGACGCGATGTGACGTCATCACATCTCGTCTACACAGCCAGTAGGCGGCGTTCAGCGGCGAAGAAAGGAGCTGACCTGTGTCAGCGCTCCTTTCTTCAGTCGCGTATGTGTTCAACTCAGATCTGCGTCCTCTGGACGCAGATCTGAGTTGAAATCGGACATACCGTATAATGACTGTTGCGGGCGCCAGGGAATGTAACCCCAGGGCAAGTTCAGGCCACATTTCCAGCTTTGACACCCAGTAATCCAACAGGAAAGTCTCTTGTGGTAACATGTCTATGCGCGTTTTAATATAGTCTTCCACCTTTAATGTTGGTGTAGTAGGCCTCAACAAAGACAGCCAAGCACTAGTCATTATGCCCACATTTCCCTTGCTAAGGGCTGTGCTTCTGTCTCTGGGACCACCACGGCGCTGTGAAAGTTGTGCAGGAGTTGGAGATGATCTTGACTCACTGCTTTCTGTAGGAAATGTGTCCATTAAGTCGTCCAACAGTTTTTGATGGTACATATCAATATCCCTATAAGCCTGTGGTGTGATGGAAATGAAGCCTGGAACTTTATCCCTGAAGCGAGGATCAAGTAGGGTTGCCACCCAATATTCAGGATCTGCAAGCATCTTTTTGACACATTTATCTTCCATAACACAATTTAGCATGAAATGACACGTGTGCCAAAGTACCTGGTGGCGATTCATCACTGTCCAACTCATCTAAGCTGACTATAGTCTCTTCTGCATCCCCCCATCCACGCACAATGCCTGATGACTGGGACTGCTGGAATGGCTCCTCCTCATTGACATCAATCTCGTGATCAAAATCATCCTCATCGTCATCCTCCTCCTCCTGTGAATAAGTACCCACAGAGGCTATTCGAGTCTGTGACCCAGTCTCCAACCATTGCCTGATCCGTTCAGCCCTGGAGTGATGGTGGCCATGTTGGTCTTCCCAGTCCTGGCTGTCTTCAAAGCAAATTTCCTCTTCCTCCTCCGTTGCACACGCCTCATCCCTCAAAGTTATGAGGCTATCCTTCAATGTGCACAAAAGTGACACAGTCATGCTGATGCTGGTGTTCTTTGCGCTGACCACTTTTGTGCAGTATTCCAGACACTGAAGAACCAAACAGACGTCATGCAGCTGTGCCCACTCCACAGCCATAAGATGGAGGTTTACCAGTGGAACATTTGTATGTCGGGCCCCTCTCGTCATCAAAAGATCAAACCTCTGCAACGTATGCAATGTCGAATTCCACCTGATGGGGACATCACATATGAGCCTGTGAATGGGTAAGCGGTGTTTGCGCTGAAACTGAGCCATGAGAGATGAAGCTACCTTGGACCGTCGTATATGGGCACACAATGTTCTTACTTTGTCAATCAGGGGTGCAAGATCGGGATAGTGTTTCAAGAACGCTTGCACCACCAAATTGAATACATGAGCAAGGCAAGGTATATGCGTCAATGGGAACAAATTCAGGGCCACCACCAAATTTCTACCATTGTCGCAGACTACGTTGCCTATTTTGAGGTCTAGCAGACCAAACCTTAACTCAGTTTCACAAATTATAGCATCTTTGATGTTTTCGGCAGTGTGACTCAGTTCCCCTACACTAATTAATTTGAGTACTGCTTGCTGCCTTCACCCGCTAGCACGCCAATACAAATTAGGTGCATTTGCAGCCCCATGATTTGGTGGAAGTTCTGGTGTGGAACTCATTCTGTCCCCAGAACTCTCAGGAAATGAAGTTTCCGAATTTGTTGAAGGGGAAGTTGGAACCCCCAATGACTTATGAACGACCCTCCTTGGTGTTGGAAGAACAGACGACAAACTGCCGACAACATTTTGAAAAGGGTCAGAAATGTTGACCCAATGTGCGGTCAGAGATAGGTAGTGGTCCTGCCCATGCTGGCTAGTTCACGTGTCTGTTGTCAATTGCACACATGCACTAACAGATTGCTTTAGGGCACGCTTTATCTGTTGCTTGACATGCTCCTGCAAGTCAGGGACCGACTTTCGTGAAAAATAATGGCGGTCGGGTACAACATATTGGAGCACAGCATGGACCATCAGGGAGCGAAAAGCCTTTGATTCCACAAAGCGGAAAGGGACCATTTCCAAGGCCAGTAGTTTTGAAATCCTGGCGGTAAGCAGCTTAGCACGTGGCTGGATAGGTTTTTTACCTTTCCATTACTTGCTGGAGGGTGACCTGAATATTAGAGCCAGAAAGAGAGGAACATGTTGGAGCAATTGGCATGTGAAATTCTGATGTGACTCTTTGTCCAGTGGTTCCAATAATTCTTTTATTCCAATTGCTTGACTGCTGTCCAGCACTGCTGCCTGGCACACATGAAGTTGGTGTGTACGTGGCACTGGAATTGGAAAAGTAGGTGGAAGAACTAGCCAAAGCTCGTGGTGGGCCAACGTTCACAGGCACATCCCTCTCTTCACTTTCTTGTTGTTTAAATATTATAAAAAGTGATGAGTGTACAGATTCCAAATGCCTAGGCATAGCATTTGTATTGAGGTGCCTAGTGTCCTTTCCTTGGCTAAGTGACTGCTTGCAAGTCTTGCATATCACCCTCGTTGGGTCATTTTTATCTTTTGTAAAATATAACCACACAGTTTGTTTGGAGCCTTTCTTTTTTGTATTAGCACTTTTAGGCGCTTTGGGTTGCGCAAGGCCGGCGGGAGTAGCGTTTACTGGTCTGTGTGTTATAACTGGATTTCTGCATTAATTTGATGACATTTTGGTGGCACTGGCAAAGGAACATGAACCTCATCCTCAGAAGTAGTTCCCTGATCCTCTTCACGTGGAGACCAAGTTTTGTCAACATAGTCATCATCCACTGGCTCTTCTGAACAATCTTCCACACTAACGCATGGACTGGCCTGGATGATGATGAAGGCAGCCACATCTGGAATTTGTGTTTCATCATCGTCAGATGACAGCAGTATGTCTGTGAACTTGGACATTGAATGATCAAATAATGCAGCACATCCCTCAGCTTCTTCCAAATTTGTGTGGCAGGTTAATTTAGAAGGGGTTGAACTGGATCCCCATTGAACATTTTACACAGTAGATGACCCAAAGCTTCAGTCAGTGGAATATGAGGAGGAATTCCTTTCAGAAAAAGATGTTTCTAAATATGAAGTAATAATTTCTTTTCAGGATACTTGTTGTCGCACACCTCTTTGGAAGATCGGTCTACCCTGATAAAAATAGTGCTACTCTATGTGGTTACACGTATTCCACAATTGGAGGTACGGGGATGGATATCTAAGAGCCTTTGTAAAATTGCTAAACTGTATGTGGATGGCCATCTCAAAACCTTCTCTATGCTGAAGGATGAGGTTCATCTTCCAAAGAACGATTTCTTTAAATACTTACAAATCAGACATCTTTTTCAGACTTACAATGTATCGAGGCTCGTATTCCCCAGAGTGGCCTTACATCTGTGGAGTTCTCAGAACGACTGTTCAGCAATGCAGGTGGTGTTGTCACAGACCTTCGGACAAGACTCTCTATGCTTACAATGTCGATCGCCTGAGTTTCATAAAGATGAACGAGTCCTGGATTGAGAAGGGCTATAACACACCATTGGCATTATAAAGAAATCGATGTTGTTACAAAATGTCTCATCGATTTTCTGTAGCTCCTCCTGAACATAAAATTTTTTTGTATAGGTTACAAATTTTCAGAGGCTCATATGCTTAAAATTTTGGACTCCACGCTAATGAAAAAAATATATTTTGAGGCCCCACAAGATGGCGCTGCACTAAGTGGCTGCCTCAATACAGATACTCCAAGCTGAGAGCAACCTTTATCTTCCTTTTCACTCTTTTTGTCTGTATCTTCAAGAATCCTCTAACCAAGCAAACTAGCACTATGAATTAGCAACTGTAAATCGAATGGAAGACCCTGTGGAGTATTTTTTTTTCCTTTTGTTTCTATTGTTAAAGCATGGACAAGACTCAAGACCTGATTCAGCTGGAGTTTTTCCTGTGTGCACATGTGCCTGTTACCATCCCCCCAGGAGCTAAGGACAGCATGGACACCATGCGGCGCGGAGGAGAAACCTGCATGGAAGTGTGGACTTCTTCTTTCAAGGAGATGATTTTTGGTGTCTATTGCTGATGTGTGAAGATGCCTACAGCTGACTGGTATTTCTTTCTTTTACTGTGGACATGTGGGACTCTGTTATAGCCTGGGAACCTACCATCACGCACCTACCCCATGTGTTTATGGAAGCTTGGCAAGAGAGCAGTACCCTGTCTACCTGGATGGCTTCAGACTTCTTTGGGCAGTAGAACATAGTGGTAAGAAGAAAGGAGGAGGGCTTGTAATGAAGGACATTTGGGGCATTTTTTGTGGTTAATGGACAATAGTGCTGATGCAAGATACCGAACTATCAGCTGTGAGCATGAGATCCCACTACCTACCACATGTTATCATGATAGCTGCCTATGTCCCCACCTCTGCAAAAATGTTTCTGCCTGTTATATCTACATGCTGTGACCCCCTCCTCGTGTCCTCCAACCACGGTCGGGCTGTATTATTAACATCACTCCGCACAGAGAACTAAATGATCCTGCAGTGTGTTTGTTTCTTTCTTTATAGTTACTATGATTCCTAGGATTCCTCTATCTGCCATGAGCTTGTATGTGTTTTCTCTTTTGTTATATACTACTGTACCATCTATGAAACTGTATCACTGAAATTTCCCCATTGTGAGACTATTAAAGGATTATCTTATCTTATCTATGCTTACTAGAGATGAGCGAACACTAAAATGTTCGAGGTTCGAAATTCGATTCGAACAGCCGCTCACTGTTCGAGTGTTCGAATGGGTTTCGAACCCCATTATAGTCTATGGGGAACATAAACTCGTTAAGGGGGAAACCCAAATTCGTGTCTGGAGGGTCACCAAGTCCACTATGACACCCCAGGAAATGATACCAACACCCTGGAATGACACTGGGACAGCAGGGGAAGCATGTCTGGGGGCATAAAAGTCACTTTATTTCATGGAAATCCCTATCAGTTTGCGATTTTCGCAAGCTAACTTTTCCCCATAGAAATGCATTGGCCAGTGCTGATTGGCCAGAGTACGGAACTCGACCAATCAGCGCTGGCTCTGCTGGAGGAGGCGGAGCCTAAGATCGCTCCACACCAGTCTCCATTCAGGTCCGACCTTAGACTCCGCCTCCTCCGGCAGAGCCAGCGCTGATTGGCCGAAGGCTGGCCAATGCATTCCTATGCGAATGCAGAGACTTAGCAGTGCTGAGTCAGTTTTGCTCAACTACACATCTGATGCACACTCGGCACTGCTACATCACATGTAGCAATCTGATGTAGCAGAGCCGAGGGTGCACTAGAACCCCTGTGCAAACTCAGTTCACGCTAATAGAATGCATTGGCCAGCGCTGATTGGCCAATGCATTCTATTAGCCCGATGAAGTAGAGCTGAATGTGTGTGCTAAGCACACACATTCAGCACTGCTTCATCACGCCAATACAATGCATTAGCCAGTGCTGATTGGCCAGAGTACGGAATTCGGCCAATCAGCGCTGGCCAATGCATTCTATTAGCCCGATGAAGTAGAGCTGAATGTGTGTGCTAAGCACACACATTCAGCACTGCTTCATCACGCCAATACAATGCATTAGCCAGTGCTGATTGGCCAGAGTACGGAATTCGGCCAATCAGCGCTGGCCAATGCATTCTATTAGCCCGATGAAGTAGAGCTGAATGTGTGTGCTAAGCACACACATTCAGCACTGCTTCATCACGCCAATACAATGCATTAGCCAGTGCTGATTGGCAAGAGTACGGAATTCGGCCAATCAGCGCTGGCTCTGCTGGAGGAGGCGGAGTCTAAGGTCGGACCTGAATGGAGACTGGTGTGGAGCGATCTTAGACTCCGCCTCCTCCAGCAGAGCCAGCGCTGATTGGCCGAATTCCGTACTCTGGCCAATCAGCGCTGGCCAATGCATTCTATTAGCCCGATGAAGTAGAGCTGAATGTGTGTGCTAAGCACACACATTCAGCACTGCTTCATCACGCCAATACAATGCATTAGCCAGTGCTGATTGGCCAGAGTACGGAATTCGGCCAATCAGCGCTGGCCAATGCATTCTATTAGCCCGATGAAGCAGAGCTGAATGTGTGTGCTAAGCACACACATTCAGCACTGCTTCATCACGCCAATACAATGCATTAGCCAGTGCTGATTGGCCAGAGTACGGAATTCGGCCAATCAGCGCTGGCTCTGCTGGAGGAGGCGGAGTCTAAGGTCGGACCTGAATGGAGACTGGTGTGGAGCGATCTTAGACTCCGCCTCCTCCAGCAGAGCCAGCGCTGATTGGTCGAGTTCCGTACTCTGGCCAATCAGCGCTGGCCAATGCATTCTATTAGCCCGATGAAGTAGAGCTGAATGTGTGTGCTTAGCACACACATTCAGCTCTACTTCATCAGGCTAATAGAATACATTGGCCAATCAGCGCTGGCCAATGCATTCTATTAGCTTGATGAAGCAGAGTGTGCACAAGGGTTCAAGCGCACCCTCGGCTCTGATGTAGCAGAGCTGAGGGTGCACAAGGGTTCAAGTGCACCCTCGGCTCTCCTACATCAGAGCCGAGGGTGCGCTTGAACCCTTGTGCAGCCTCGGCTCTGCTACATCAGAGCCGAGGGTGCGCTTGAACCCTTGTGCACACTCTGCTTCATCAAGCTAATAGAATGCATTGGCCAGCACTGATTGGCCAGAGTACGGAATTCGGCCAATCAGCGCTGGCCAATGCATCCCTATGGGAAAAAGTTTATCTCACAAAAATCACAATTACACACCCGATAGAGCCCCAAAAAGTTATTTTTAATAACATTCCCCCCTAAATAAAGGTTATCCCTAGCTATCCCTGCCTGTACAGCTATCCCTGTCTCATAGTCACAAAGTTCACATTCTCATATGACCCGGATTTGAAATCCACTATTCGTCTAAAATGGAGGTCACCTGATTTCGGCAGCCAATGACTTTTTCCAATTTTTTTCAATGCCCCCGGTGTCGTAGTTCCTGTCCCACCTCCCCTGCGCTGTTATTGGTGCAAAAAAGGCGCCAGGGAAGGTGGGAGGGAAATCGAATTTTGGCGCACTTTACCACGCGGTGTTTGATTCGATTCGAACATAGCGAACACCCTGATATCCGATCGAACATGTGTTCGATAGAACACTGTTCGCTCATCTCTAAAAACGATCTTAGAAAAAAAAATCCCATTTACTTGCATTAGGATCGGAATTGGGATCGGGATCGGATGGAAAATGATCAGAATTCAGATTTTAAAATCGATCCTGAAAATTCAAGATCAGCTCAACGCTAGTCAGAATTGTTGTAACACGTCAGGAAATTTTGCTATGAATTAGTATGCCTAAATTAATGCACTGGAAAGCACTGAATAATTTTGAACAGAATGAGTTTTACTGCAACAATTAGCTATTCAACAGCAAAGTTTTTGCAGTAAACAGTGTATGACAATGGAATAACAAAATTTCAAAAAGTTTTGTTTTTCAGTTTAAAAGTCTTACTTGAGCAATGCCCAGGACTGTTAAAAGTGCTTCAGACATCTTTTTCATTTGTGAACGGTCATGTTTTCCCATTGCAAAAACCAGCAGTAGTCCCCCTTCATGTTGGGATTCCCAAGGAAGTTCTGCACTACTAGCACAAATACATCCCTAGCTGCAAGCTCCAGAGGGTTAAGTTTTGTTCTGAATGTGTCATTGTATTAGTTTGTTGATTTCAGGGCCAATAAAAATTCTGGCCTTTATTTTGGCCTCAGTTTTCAGTGCGCTAAACTTCACCTTCAAATACTGGAAGCCATTTCCATCACGATCAAGTGCAATTACAACATTTTTCATTAAACCAAGTTTAATGTGAAGTGGTGGAAGATAAACTTGTAGTAGATCAACCAGTGACTTGTGTTGTGCATTGTACTGACCAACTGTGTGCTCAGCTCTGAGAGGCCACTGTCACATTTTGTAATGATTGTTGTCATCACGATTGTTCCATAGGCACAAGAAACAACCATGCTTTGTGTAGCCTAACTGTAGGCCAAACAGCAGTGCTATGACTGTCAGGTCAGCACAAATTTTTCATTTATGTTTTGAGTAGAGATGAGCGAACACTAAAATGTTCGAGGTTCAAAATTCGATTCGAACAGCCGCTCACTGTTCGAGTGTTCGAACGGGTTTCGAACCCCATTATAGTCTATGGGGAACATATACTCGTTAAGGGGGAAACCCAAATCCGTGTCTGGAGGGTCACCAAGTCCACTATGACACCCCAGGAAATGATACCAACACCCTGGAATGACACTGGGACAGCAGGGGAAGCATGTCTGGGGGCATAAAAGTCACTTTATTTCATGGAAATCCCTGTCAGCTTGCGATTTTCGCAAGCTAACTTTTCCCCATAGAAATGCATTGGCCAGCGCTGATTGGCCAGAGTACGGAATTCAACCAATCAGCGCTGGCTCTGCTGGAGGAGGCGGAGTCTAAGATCGCTCCACACCAGTCTCCATTCAGGTCCGACCTTAGACTCCGCCTCCTCCGGCAGAGCCAGCGCTGATTGGCCGAAGGCTGGCCAATGCATTCCTATGCGAATGCAGAGACTTAGCAGTGCTGATCCAGTTCTGCTCAACTACACATCTGATGCACACTCGGCTCTGCTACATCTGATGCACAAATGCATTCCTATGCGAATGCAGAGACTTAGCAGTGCTGATCCAGTTCTGCTCAACTACACATCTGATGCACACTCGGCTCTGCTACATCTGATGCACACTCGGCTCTGCTACATCAGATGATGTACATCTGATGTAGCAGAGCCAAGTGTGCATCAGATGTAGCAGAGCCGAGTGTGCATCAGATGTGTAGTTGAGCAGAACTGGCTCAGCACTGCTAAGTCTCTGCATTCGCATAGGAATGCATTGGCCAGCCTTCGGCCAATCAGCGCTGGCTCTGCCGGAGGAGGCGGAGTCTAAGGTCGGACCTGAATGGAGACTGGTGTGGAGCGATCTTAGACTCCGCCTCCTCCAGCAGAGCCAGCGCTGATTGGTCGAGTTCCGTACCCTGGCCAATCAGCGCTATCCAATGCATTCCTATTGGAAAAAGTTTATGTCACAAAAATCACAATTACACACCCGATAGAGCCCCAAAAAGTTATTTTTAATAACATTCCTACCTAAATAAAGGTTATCCCTAGCTATCCCTGCCTGTACAGCTATCCCTGTCTCTTAGTCACAAAGTTCACATTCTCATATGACCCGGATTTGAAATCCACTATTCGTCTAAAATGGAGGTCACCTGATTTCGGCAGCCAATGACTTTTTCCGATTTTTTTCGATGCCTCCGGTGTCGTAGTTCCTGTCCCACCTCCCCTGCGCTGTTATTGGTGCACAAAAAGCGCCAGGGAAGGTGGGAGGGGAATCAAATTTTTTTGGAGTTTGCCACGTGATGTTCGATTCGAATCGAACACATCGAACAGCCTGATATCCGATCGAACATGTGTTTGATAGAACACTGTTCGCTCATCTCTAGTTTTGAGTATTTGTTCATTTCCAATTAGCCTCCATTCATCAGGAACATGTGTACCATCTAACTCCATCATAAGACCATTTACATCTGTACAGAAACAGACATTGTTTTTCATTGCATAGTATGCAGCTAACTTTGTGTGTCGATGATGAAAGTGTGACGTTTCGGTGCCGGAATGTCTGGGTATGTCCATTGGAATATTTCCAATATATAATGCATTAATATTATAACTGAATAAGCTTTTCTTGTATAACATAAAATCTAGACATGTCAGATTTCATATTTGGAATCGGGGTGTACATTTTAGTGTAAATCACGTTTTTCTCTCAGTAGCAAAATCATTGTTGCGCAGTGTAATCCAGCAGAGATCTGCACCAAAAACCTTCATGTACATGATCACATAACAGGTATGTAACAGTGACCGCACCCATATAAAACTACATCACAGCACAACATGTAAGTGTCCTGATAGATTGTTACACATGTCTGAGTCATGACACACTTATAAAGGAACCCTTTTCCTTTAATACATATTGCCTATTGCTCTATTTAGGAAAACGCAGGATCCCAGACTGGTCACCCCCTGATCCTACATGACTTAAAGGAGCTGATAACAGAACTATAGCATTTTATTGACCGGTTTATGTTACAAAATGCTTTGCTCTACAAATTATATGGAAAACTACCACAAAAAGAACCAAATATAAAGGCATTAATCTAAATGGTTCACCTCCCTGGCCAAGTGCCCTGTTATACCATATGGACAGATCTTTGCGCATTTTGTAGGGTAAAAACTAGAGATGAGCGAACAGTGTTCTATCGAACACATGTTCGATCGGATATCAGGGTGTTCGCCATGTTCGAATCGAATCGAACACCGCGTGGTGAAGTGCGCCAAAATTCGATTCCCCTCCCACCTTCCCTGGCGCCTTTTTTGCACCAATAACAGCGCAGGGGAGGTGGGACAGGAACTACGACACTGGGGGCATTGAAAAAAATTGGAAAAAGTCATTGGCTGCCGAAATCAGGTGACCTCCATTTTAGACGAATAGTGGATTTCAAATCCGGGTCATATGAGAATGTGAACTTTGTGACTATGAGACAGGGATAGCTGTACAGGCAGGGATAGCTAGGGATAACCTTTATTTAGGGGGGAATGTTATTAAAAATAACTTTTTGGGGCTCTATCGGGTGTGTAATTGTGATTTTTGTGAGATAAACTTTTTCCCATAGGGATGCATTGGCCAGCGCTGATTGGCCGAATTCCGTACTCTGGCCAATCAGTGCTGGCCAATGCATTCTATTAGCTTGATGAAGCAGAGTGTGCACAAGGGTTCAAGCGCACCCTCGGCTCTGATGTAGCAGAGCTGAGGCTGCACAAGGGTTCAAGCGCACCCTCGGCTCTGATGTAGGAGAGCCGAGGGTGCACTTGAACCCTTGTGCACCCTCGGCTCTGCTACATCAGAGCCGAGGGTGCGCTTGAACCCTTGTGCACACTCTGCTTCATCAAGCTAATAGAATGCATTGGCCAGCGCTGATTGGCCAATGCATTCTATTAGCCCGATGAAGTAGAGCTGAATGTGTGTGCTAAGCACACACATTCAGCTCTACTTCATCGGGCTAATAGAATGCATTGGCCAGCGCTGATTGGCCAGAGTACGGAATTCGGCCAATCAGCGCTGGCTCTGCTGGAGGAGGCGGAGTCTAAGATCGCTCCACACCAGTCTCCATTCAGGTCCGACCTTAGACTCCGCCTCCTCCAGCAGAGCCAGCGCTGATTGGCCGAATTCCGTACTCTGGCCAATCAGCACTGGCTAATGCATTGTATTGGCGTGATGAAGCAGTGCTGAATGTGTGTGCTTAGCACACACATTCAGCTCTACTTCATCGGGCTAATAGAATGCATTGGCCAGCGCTGATTGGCCAGAGTACGGAATTCGGCCAATCAGCGCTGGCTCTGCTGGAGGAGGCGGAGTCTAAGATCGCTCCACACCAGTCTCCATTCAGGTCCGACCTTAGACTCCGCCTCCTCCAGCAGAGCCAGCGCTGATTGGCCGAATTCCGTACTCTTGCCAATCAGCACTGGCTAATGCATTGTATTGGCGTGATGAAGCAGTGCTGAATGTGTGTGCTTAGCACACACATTCAGCTCTACTTCATCGGGCTAATAGAATGCATTGGCCAGCGCTGATTGGCCAGAGTACGGAATTCGGTCAATCAGCGCTGGCTCTGCTGGAGGAGGCGGAGTCTAAGATCGCTCCACACCAGTCTCCATTCAGGTCCGACCTTAGACTCCGCCTCCTCCAGCAGAGCCAGCGCTGATTGGCCGAATTCCGTACTCTGGCCAATCAGCACTGGCTAATGCATTGTATTGGCGTGATGAAGCAGTGCTGAATGTGTGTGCTTAACACACACATTCAGCTCTACTTCATCGGGCTAATAGAATGCATTGGCCAATCAGCGCTGGCCAATGCATTCTATTAGCGTGAACTGAGTTTGCACAGGGGTTCTAGTGCACCCTCGGCTCTGCTACATCAGATTGCTACATCTGATGTAGCAGTGCCGAGTGTGCATCAGATGTGTAGTTGAGCAAAACTGACTCAGCACTGCTAAGTCTCTGCATTCGCATAGGAATGCATTGGCCAGCCTTCGGCCAATCAGCGCTGGCTCTGCCGGAGGAGGCGGAGTCTAAGGTCGGACCTGAATGGAGACTGGTGTGGAGCGATCTTAGACTCCGCCTCCTCCAGCAGAGCCAGCGCTGATTGGTCGAGTTCCGTACTCTGGCCAATCAGCACTGGCCAATGCATTACTATGGGGAAAAGTTAGCTTGCGAAAATCGCAAACTGACAGGGATTTCCATGAAATAAAGTGACTTTTATGCCCCCAGACATGCTTCCCCTGCTGTCCCAGTGTCATTCCAGGGTGTTGGTATCATTTCCTGGGGTGTCATAGTGGACTTGGTGACCCTCCAGACACGAATTTGGGTTTCCCCCTTAACGAGTATATGTTCCCCATAGACTATAATGGGGTTCGAAACCCATTCGAACACTCGAACAGTGAGCGGCTGTTCGAATCGAATTTCGAACCTCGAACATTTTAGTGTTCGCTCATCTCTAGTAAAAACCCATTCCCTGAGTGTACACATGTTTATAGAATGAGGCTGAAGAACATTTTTAAGAATTGTCTCTGTCATGTAAAGAATTGTCCTGACAATCACAGCAAGAATCACATTGTACAGAGGTCTAGCTGAGATTTTGGCAGTGTTCATGGAACAATCTCGAATTTCAGAACCCCCTCTTCCCCAACAACATAATGTGTGAAGGAGTCAACACTAAGTGAAGAGCTACTTACCTGCACGACTGTCCTCTTCAAGCTGTCAAGCTCTAGTGACACAAGATGGCTGACACTGAGAACTTTACACATTCTATACCCATTGTGATGTCACAAGTTGTCTATGATGTCATGTGCCCTGCAATCCTGCAATGTCACTTGATGTGTACAATGGCAAGGGGTTTTATATTACATTTACCTTTAGAGATGATATTTAAGGAGTTAAATGTATATATATATATATATATATATATATATATATATATATATATATTTATAGACAGTGCACAGTGCTATTTTTCTTTATACTGATTGTAATTCTCAGTCCTTATTCTGTACATATAGACAGTATACAGTACTAATTTTCTTGTGCTGTTCACTGGCTGTAATTCTCATTATCTTCTCTTATTCTGTATACAGGGTTTATTCTAGGTGACACCACCACATGCGGACCCTTCATGACCCCCTCCTCAATATATGTAACTAATTTCTTCAATATCCCACTGCGTCGGCAAAGATGCTATAGTGGTGCCTTCCTGTTGTACAACAATGATATACTGAAATTCATGTGACCACTACAGTTCATTTATATATCCCAACTCTCCCCGAAGCTCTGGATGTCTCCCCCCAAAAAAAGGATGACCATCCAGACTCCTGGAAGAGCAGGTTAATCTTCCAGGCCACCGGGGTAGCAGTCACATTATTTGTGACTTGCGCACTTTGTGTGCTGGTTATGTCCAAAAAAGGGGAGTGTTCAGAACATTTAGGAAAGGGGAGTGGCTTTACCCAAAAATTGCGCTTAGGACACTACTTTCCCAAACATCCCATCCAAGATATTGGCAAGTATGAGTTAATACTATGACTGCCTGCAGTGGTCACATGAGCCTGTACCCCCCGTAACTACTGCTGGGCACATTTACTGTATACGCAAATGTATATTCACAAGATCCCATTCATCTAGATGCGGGCAGGTAGAGAGGGATATGCTCCATGTCTTCTGGTCCTGCCCTGTGTTGTCCTTTTTTTGGGACAGGGTTAAGAAGATTGTTTTGCAGACTCCTTACCATTTAGGCCCCGCTCTTTGTTCCGATTCTTGGTCCTCGCTGGCCGCTGCCCGATTCTTGGTCCTCCTGAGGACCTCCTGGTTGGTCTGTGTCTCGCTCACCCTCTGTACTGCACCCCCCCTTCCTTAGTTTTACCCTCCCTCCCCCCCTTTTTTTTTTTTTTCTTCTTCCTTCTCTTCTGGGCTTTCCTATTAAGCCTTCTCTCCTTCTTCCTCTCTCTTTTTGCATCCTCAATGGCCGGTACGCCTTGGGACTCGGGCGGCATGCAGCTGTTTTGTTTATGTCTGTCCTATTTGTATCACTGTGTAACTTCTTTTGTGTTCCCTAGGTTTCTGTTATTGTTTTCTTTGGGCCTACTTTTGCCCTGTTGTGTTGTTGAAAATTTACAATAAAAACTTTGAATTGAAAAAAAAAAGAAAAAGATCCCATTCACCTGATGGAGGCCAAACCTAAGCCTTACTTACAAGTGTATTGGCCTGCTATGCACACTGATACCGTAGACATCTATGCCGCAGCAGAGAGCTGGAAAGTCCCTGCTCTGACATAAATGACTGCATAGAAGACTGAGCACAATGGCATTATTGCATCGCGCTCCCTGTGACGGACCCTGCTCAATAGTTCAGTATAAGGCATGAGGACTCTTTGGTGGAGTGTGGCAAGGGGAGTAAAAGTTTTATTAATTTCAGAAAGATAAAAAGAAACAATTACTCATAAGGGGGGCACATATTTATCAGCAGGGACTAATTTTAATAAGTCCAGGGTAAATATTATTTATAAGGGAGCAATTTATCAGGAGGGTCCGTTGTTAATACGGCTAGGGAAAAATGAGCTCTCCCCATTATTATTAATAATAGTTCTCCCAGCCTTATTATTAATAGTTACTCCTTATAAATAAATTCCCCAATGTACATATATGTATTAATAAGGAGGATCTATTATTAATAAAGCTAGAGAAACTATCAGCCCCCCATGTTATAAATAGCCCCCCACCTTTACATATAATAATTCCCCCAGCCTTATTAATAGTGACTCTAGGTTCACATTTCCTTTGAAAAAGACTATAATGGAAGAGAAACAAGTCCTGCCTTCAGGGGGAACAGAATCCCCGAATGGTGATGTGAACCTAGGAATTATTATTAATAAGGTGGGGGAACTAATATATATATATATATATATATATATATATATATATATATATAGTGGAACTATTAATAATAAGGCCAGTGGGAGAACTATTGTTAATAAGGAGGGACTATTATTAATGAGGCTGGGGAAACTATTATTCATAAGGGGGGTTATTTATAAGGAAGAGCTATTTCTTATAAGAGGATACTATTACTGATAAAGGGGAAGTTTTTTTTTAAGAAGGTACTATTATTAGTAAGGAGGATTGATTTATATGTGAGAACCAGCATTGATTGGCCGACTGTATAGCATTCAGCCAATCAATGCTGGTTCTGCATCGAATTTTTACATTCGAATAGCGAGTGGTACTCGATCGAGTACGAGTATTTCGAATACCGTAGTATTTGATCGAATACTACTCGCTCATCTCTAGTCATTTGTATTGCGTATGTGCAAAAAAGGGGTGTTATTACTGGGGGCAGAAAAGGGTGTTATTAAATCACTATCTTAAAAGGGGTTTTAAGATATGGCGTTCATGTTCAAATTGCTGAGTGTAAAAGACATTACCAAACATTTCATAATAAGGCAAGTCTTGAAGGAGTGGTCCAAAGAGTCAGTACACTGCGACATCAGGCATCTGGTTTCCCTCTCACTATTGCATAGACTCCTGTCCATTATACATGGGGTATGTTTGGGTGCAGGGAAGGTGTGCTTGTTTCGAGCGGCATTTGTGTTGGCGTTTTTTGTGGCCTTACACATCAGCAAGCTGGTTAGCGCCAGCAGCAGCAAGATCGGTGGTCTTGGCTTCAACGGACGTTTTGGTGGTGGAGAGCTCAGTGCGCTCAATGCAGGCAAGGCATAATCTCTTTTGATAAGCCTGTCCCAAATTAGCTCTACATATTGAGCACACTTTTCCTGGGCCTATCTGAAACAGAAATGGATGTACCATCCTCCTCATCCACACCGTGGCCCTTGGATCTGGCTGTTGGCTGCAGGGGATGATAATAATGATAATGCTGCTGCTGCTCCATCTTCTAAGTGTCAAACACAAGAAGCCTCCTGGATTCCGCACAACCAGTGCCTCCCTGTGTCCTTTTCTTTGAAACAGGCTCCTGCCATTCACCACATCCGCAGCCACCCTGTGCACAGACCAGCTATGGCTCCCAGACTGCTGCCACCTTTTTCTTTGCCCCTGCTGGCGTACAGAATCTTGGTGACCTGGAAGGTAGTAGCAAACACCCTCCCACTCAAGGGGACTCTACATAGTCACAGTCCTCCCATTTCTCAACCTTCCCCGACAAGGACAAGCAGAGGACCTGACCAGAACAGGGAACAATGGGGAATGAGGCCTGCCTCTTCCCCTACAGAGTACAGCCCCCACTGCAGCCTTCCAGGTATTTGGGGTCTGGGAGAGAACCCCAACCAGGGAAAGTCTCTGTTCCTTCTCTGTATACAGGTACAGAGAAGGGACAGAGGATGGCCCTGACCGCACTCAGGTAGGTTGATCTCCCTCCAGGGACAGGAAACTACTAAAGGGGGAAAACCTCCACCTGTCTTTTATTTGGTAGGTTTCCTGTCCCTGTGGACAGATCTTCTCTCTGGTGCTGTCGTGGGAGAGGGGAAATGTTATTTTTATATGATGACACCAACTTCAGTAAACTACTTATTCAGTAAAATCTAACAGTATCAATTCTATAAAACTGGGTTCCCATTTGCGCCAAAGTCTCTATTTGGAGGCTCTGTTGTAGTGACCGCCAAAAATCGTCAGACGAAAAAGTGCTGCAAGTCCAACTATATATGTCAGATGGTAAACAACCGATGGATCCTATTATATAGTCACTGTTTTAGTGGTCTTCCAATTGACAAGAACATTGGACACCCGGGAGCAGATGCGAACATAACCTCGCCTAAATGTACGATTCTTGTAGCCAGATATTTTTATTCCTTTGTAACACCTGTATTAATTTGCTCTTCAGCTTGTCTGGTTGCCAGCCTTTTATCTGTAGTGCTGACACAGCAGAGAGGCTGTCATGCATCTGGATATTTGGCAGCCTTATCCACCTAATGCAGAGATTATCGGTATATGTAGTAAGACCAGGAAAGTGAGCAAGATATTGTATTTTCTCACGTGTGCAGCATTGAACTGACTTTTAAGAATGTGCCCATGTCATTATAGGATCCTTACATGTAGCAATGCGCTGTTCATTATTGACCTATTGACCCCCCCCCCAAGTGCTGCTCCTCCTCTAAGGATAAATAGTTCTGTACTATAGCGAGCAATGAGAAAATTGTAAGAAAACTTCACATGCATGTGTATAAAATCAAAGGCATGTTGGAGTATAGTATTGGTCTATGTACTCTGTTCACATTTGTGCTAAGGGGTTCAGTTGAGGTTTCCATCAGCATTTCTGGTATTATTCATGCTGAAAGTAACATTTTAATTGCCATCATACCAGGACTTCCAACTGTTGCCAAAATAGTCAGTCACGATGCTTATGTGAAAAGAACCTTATAGGTTTAACAGGTACCATTTAAAGGGGTTGTCCTGCTCTTTTCCATAAAAACACCATACTTTTCCATGGTCTGGTATTATCGATTAGCCCTGTTCAAATTGATGGGAATACGTTGCAATACCAGACACAGCTAATGGACAAGCATGGTGTTGTTTCTGGCGAAGAACATTTTTCTAGTCTCAGACAAACTCCACCAACTTCAGTTCTTAACATCTCTCAATAAGTGCTTCCCTGCTTATTACGGTGTAGTTTGAATTTTCTCTCTAGCCCCTACCATTCCTGAGCAACAAATGCAGTTAGTTTTGGTGCCTGATGTGCTATTTAACCCCTTCCCTCTGGAGGAATTTTTCAATTTCATTTTTGACTCACCCCACCTTCCAATCCCCACTACTTTTATTATTCTTTTGCTCTCAGAGCCATATGAAGTCTTAATGTTTGCAGGACAAAGTTTTCTTCATGATGCTACCATATTCCATACAATATACTGAGAACCTATAAAAAAAATTCAGAAGGTTTGAAGAAAAACTGCATTTGTGCAACTTTCTTACAGGCTTCGTTTTTCTGGCGTTCACTGTGCAGCTAAAGTGACGTATCATCTGTATTCTATGTTTCAGTACAATTCCGAGGATACCAAATTTAACCCAACAAAAATTTAAAACTGTGCAAAAAATCTTTTTCTAAAAGTTACCATATTCTGACACCCATAACTTTTTTTATACTTCCATGTACAGGGATGCATAGGGCATCTGTTTTTTGCGGGACCAGGTGTACTTTTTAGTTATATCATTTTCGAGAATTGCTATTGTGTTGATTACTTTTAATCAAATTTTTATCAGAGGCAAAAAAGGCAGTTTGGTACTTTTGATTTTTTTTCCTCTCTACGGCATTTACCGTATGGGAAAAAATATTGTTATAGATTTGTAGACCAGGTGTTTCGGACACAGGGATACCTAATGTGTATTTGTTTCACAGTATTTAAGTAATTTTATATGAGTTCTAGGGAAAGGGGGGTGATTTGAAGTTTTAATTTATTTTTATTTTTTTTGCATTTATTAGACCCTCTAGGGGTCTTGAACCCCAGGGGGTCTGATCACAATATTGTAAAACTGATAGCAAAAAAATCTCATTTCTATTGCAAGCTGCATATAGCAGCCTGCAATAGAAAGATATTAAAGACAAGCTTGGGAAATGTTCACAAGGGTGCCAACTGTCATAGTAACAGGATGCTAGCCCTGGAGCTTGCATCCCACCTGGCTTAGTTAGTGGATCCTGTATGTAGACATTGATGCAAATGGTGATTTTATATTCCGATCTGTTTTATATTCTGGAAACTCCCTTTCAGACTTTTACTTTTATATTGCTGATCTCCCCTCCTCCAGATTACAAGCCTGCCTTTCTGATGAAGTGGGAAGCTGATCTGCACATGATATTCTCAGACTCACAGTGCTCCAGGATTCTTGAATTTGCTCACAAGAGTTCAATTGTGAGCAGATACCAAGACCGGGCCACAAACTCTTGACCAGGTGGTGCCATGTTCCATCTAAATTGCACAAGATTTTACCATCTGCTTCCTGAGGTGCTGGCGTTGTCACAAGAGAAGGGGACACTACTGCATGTTGGGCGAGTATTGAGCTGAGGGACTTCTGGGATGGGTGCACCATATGTAAAGTCTTCCAGGTTGGCCTCTCTAAGACTGCTGCCTTCTATCTGCTTTACCTCCCTTATTTCTCCCTACGTCCTTACTGCAAACCATCTTTGAGACACCTGGTCAATGAGGCTAGGACCTGCTTTGGAAGTCCTCTGCTTCACCTTCACTGGGTTTGTAGGTTGGAGAATATCCAGAGAATGGAGGATCTCACTGTGTCTTTCAGTGCCACCTGGACACCGTTGATCCTATTCCATGGTACACAGGATTACAGAGACGTCGTGAATTGAATTAGAATTTGCGACAGCCACTTCCTGCGGTGGGTCTACTAGAATTTCTGGTCTTTGCTTTTCCTACCCCCTACCCTCTTCCAGTTATTAAATAAATCTATATTTTTCTGCAAAATATACAAATGAAAATGGTTATTTAAATATTTTATATTTATTTAAATTCACAAAAATCGACACAAAGTCACAAAGAGATAAACAGCCACAGTAAACTATCTAGATTGTCTAGAGTTCCCATAATGCACCTCAACTCTTTAGGTAAGTTATCGGGCTCAGTTTTCCCCCATAAGGCATCTCCTACTGCTCACCAGGGAAGTTAATAGGTAGCTGGAGTACTCATAATGTATCTTAACCTAAACTGCATTGGAATAACTAAGTTCCCAGAGTTTCCATTATGCACCTTCACCAGTTCAGCATTTGTTACCATCATGGACACCACTTTTCTCAAGACATAACACACTGGAGTCCAAGAAAAAAACCAAGCATGCCTGCCCCACCCATCATGGATGTAAATGTACCTTGTGTCTAACTAATCTCTCTCTTAGCAGTAGAAGAAAGTGTTCAAGGTATCTCATTCTCATCTGGTAGAGAGTTCTAAGCCTCAAGTATATCCAAGGACATTATTTCTGCATAGTAAGACGTTCTGTTTTCAGCCTGTGGTTAGCAGTAGTCCTTCTTTTTGGCTGACATCTTCTTGAGAATCATCCCAAAAACAAAATGAAAAGCTAGATAGCCTTTTGATCTGTATTCCAGCACAGAGAAGACAAACCTGTAAAAGACAACAAAAAGGTATGTTAATTTCTTTTTCAAATGGTCCCACAAAGTAATGCCAAAATGTGCTGTGAACCTACCCCGACAACCTAGCCTGAAGGGTCAGACTATACACAGAGCAGAGTATGTTTTTAGTCTGTTACTATGGAAACACACAGGTCTCCATGGGAGCTGCAGACATAACAGATATATGGTCTTAGGATAGATGTGTTTCTCCCAGACATGCTTAAATTCACTTACTGTAATTTCCCAGCTACATCTGCTGGATTTATTCTACGTCCATACAGCCCAACTTTCAAAGGATAGAAAGTGGGACAGAATGTGAGGCATGCTTTGGAAAATTTAGCCCCACCCACTTCTACATTGACTCCGTGTTCATTCTCATCTTTTTTTTTTCCTATGTGCCCCCACATGTAGAATGCTCCTAGTTACTCTAACATTATATGCCCCCACATTATAATGTTCCCCTTCAATTGCCCCACAGTGTGAAGTCTCTCTCCTGCTGCCCCAGTTTAATCTGGGGGAAACTAGAGGAAGACATTTTGTTGGGGACATTAAACTGGGAGCTGCTGGAAGGTAACATTAAACCGTGGGGGTAGTTGGAGGGTGACATTAAACTGGGGGCAACTAGAGGCAGACATGTCCATGGTTTAATGTCCCCTTTCAACTTGCCCCCAGTGTAATGTTACTTTCTAGTGACCCCCCCCACTGTTCCCATTCATCTGCCCCAAGTTTAATGTCCCCCACTTTCTCTAATAAAAGCACTGATACCTGCTGATTGGCCGAATGCCAAACAGAGTACAGCATTTGGCCAATCAACGCTGGTTCTGCTGGATGAGGCGGGGTCTAGGATTGGTCCACAGCAGTCTCCATTCTGGTCCGATATTAGACTCCGCCTCCTCACAGACTAGCCTCCGGCAGAATCAGCGTTGATTGGCCAAATGCTGTACTCTGTATGGCATTCGGCCAATCAACGCTGGTCAATGCATTCCTATGGGAAAAAGTCAGCGCCCACATATAGCAAGCTGACAGGGATCCCGACGTAATACAGTGACTTGGGCATGTTAGATACCCCCAGACATGCTTCCCCTGCTGTCCCAGTTGCATTCCAGTTGGCATAATTTCCTGGGGTGTCATAGTGGACTTGGTGACCCTCCTGAGTCGAACAGTGGTTTCCCCCTAAACAAATATTTATTCCCCATAGACTATAATGGGGTTCGATGTTCGATCGAACAGTTGAGTATTGAGCGGCTACTCGAATTGAACTTCGAACATTTCACTGTTCGCTCATCTCTAGTGACAATCCTTAAACACTTCCCCCTTAATATCTCCTCTCCTGGAGGAGCTAAGCTGGGAGAGACCTGTGCCAAGTAGATATGTCTGAAATGCTGACCCCTTTTAGTATTCTAATGAAAACAAACTAAAATATAAATATGTGGATAGCAGTTTAATTGTCTTTAATTACTACTGAAACAAACCCAGCCAAGTCACCATTGTGAATAGGCTGCCTATGTGTGTATACTATAGATTGACTAAAATGCTGGCTGCATTGATTTGCCAATTGAAAACAAGCTGGCCCTGAATGATGGGATTCGGCTCCTGTGTGTAACCCTACCCTCATTATAACCTGATGATACCCCATGAAGTAACTAACTGGCTACACAGGATACCAATCAATCAGATGTTATAGCAGCCAGAGGTCGTATTATCAGGTTAAAAAGTCAGTGTTGGGGGGGGATGTTCTGACCGTCTACAGAGCACAGACCGTAATATTTCATAAAGAATCATTTGGTAGCTGAACCAAATGATCCAGATGACTAAAAAACCCAAATTCCCATCAGTAAACTGGAGAAGCATACTGCTGAAATGAATACACCTTTGTGGTACCTTTATGTGTACTTCAGTAGCCTGGTCACTGTACTTCTACTGTCAATGTCACTACTGTCACTGTCCGTCTCAGCGCCTTCGCACAAAACATTCTGAACACCAGTGATGACAACTTTAGGTCATTTTAGTAGCCAGGTTCATTTCGATCTGCTCGCTAAAAAGAGTCGGCTCTTTTGGCTCCAAAATGGCTCCTTAGCAATTATTACTGTCTAGCGTATGGAGACACTCAGACACTTCCAACTACGCCTCCTAATAGTATGACCCACTGGCTGTTGTCAGCAACAGAATCTCATACTATTAGGTTATAAAGAGACAGAATGACCCATTTGGAGGGGGGTAAACAACATATGGATGGAGATAAGTGAGCTGTTGGCTCCCAGACAGGAGAAAACTTCTGTTATTCACTTCAAACAGCCGTCACATAGAGCCAACTTTTTCGTGAACAACACATTACTACTAAACAAGTACCAAATGAAACCTGAATCTCCGAGCTAGAGCACATATATAATACACAATATGTATAGCATAGCTCCTAACTGTCCCAGATACTGTGGGACAGTCCCGATTTTAGACTGCTGTCCAGCTGCCCCTGGACAGCTTAACTCTTGTTCCGCTATGCCCCTGAAGTTTTTTGGTTGTTAAACTTTTCCCTGATCACCACCAGCTCTTATCCCAGTTAAAAGGTTAAATACTAAGAAGGACCTGTCTGACATCAGATGGTCACATAACTGGGTAGGCATGTTTTTGCTTGTAAGAAGAAAAGTTGTATCCATGCAGTGAAGGAAGATGGAGAGATGTAAGGTGTAAGTTACTGTGGGGAAGAGATGTGGGGTGTAAGGTACTGTGTGTGGGGGAGAGATGTGGGGTGCAGGGTGGACTGTGTGTGTGGGAGATGTGGGGTGCAGGGTGGACTGTGTTTGTGGGAGATGTGAGGTGCAGGGTGGATTGTGTGGGGGAGATGTGGGGCGAAGGGTGGACTGTGTGTGGGAGAGTTGTGGGATGCACAGTGGACTGTGTGTGGGGGAGAGATGTGGGGTGCAGGGTGGACTGTGTGTGGGGGAGAGATGTGGGGTTCAGGGTATAGTGTGGCGGGGAGGTGTGGAGTGCAGGATGGACTGTGGGGGGAGATGTGGGGTGCAGGGTGGACTGTGGGGGATAGATGTAGGGTGCAGTGTGGACTGTGTGGGGTGCAGGGTGTACTGTGTGGGGCAGAGATGTGGGGAGCAGAATGTACTGTGGGGGGAGAGAGGTAGGGTGCAGGATGTACTGTGGGGGGAGGTGTGGAGTGCATGGGTGTACTGTGGGGGGAGAGATGTGGGGTGCAGGATGTACTGTGTGTGGGGGAGATGTGGGGTAAATGGGTGTACTGTGGGGGGGAGATGCATGCTGCAGGGTGTACCTAACGAGAAATGGATGGGAATGGGCAGGGTCACTTTAGAAGTGGGTGGAGCTAAATTTGCCACAACCTGCCCATCTGTCCTTTAAAAGTTGGGAGGTATGTGTATATCGAAGGGTGTATTAGAGTTTATTAAGGCTGGCGTTTCCTATGCCTGTCTCAATCAATTTCTCCACTGGTGCAAGATATATATAGAATTATTAGGAGGCTTCACCCTCTTAAAGAGGTTATCCTTGATGAGAAAACATGTCTGCTTTCTTCTACAAAGAGCTGCTGCTCTAAACCAAGGGAGCACATCCCATAATTGCCTGATATTTAGAATTGCATAAGCGATTACCTAACATACAAAGGTACACCTTCAGCATACTAAAGCAAAACTCAGCTCTTATGTGGCTGGTTGGCTTAAGGGGCTCAAGAATTTGAAGCTCATAAAATTGCTTTATCTGTAATGGGTTGTCTGTCTTAAATAATCCTTATTTATAAGAGGTGTCCCTGGACAATAAGATTGTCTAATTTATGGCCTGCTTGAGAGTGCCAGAGTTAAGCCTAGTTCACACGGAGTTTTTTGGATCGGAACCTGAGGCGGAGGCTGCCTCAGGTTCCGATCCATAAAACGTGTTGCGGAACTGAAAGCCGGTGCACGGCACCGGCTTCCAGCTGCGCACCCGCCTCCGGATCAGGCTCAATGAATGGGCCAAGTCCGGAAGAGGGTGTGTCTTCAGGCTGACTCGCGAGGCGACTCGGCCGAAGAATGAGCACCTCGCTTCTTTTTTCCGGGAGGCGGAAGAAACGGCTCCCGGAAAAAGCTCCTGCGCCGCTCCCATTGATTTCAATGGGAGCCGTCTTTTTGGTCCGGGTTTTGAGGCGTTTACGGCCTCAAAACCCTGACCAAAAAACTCTGTGTGAACTAGGCCTTAGGGTCCTTTTATACTTGCTTGGAACGAGGGCCGATCACTGATAAATACACCAATTGGTGCTTGTTTATCTCTACCTATTGTTCAAGCCAAAGCAAAGTGAACGGAAAGGAACAATTTTCTACTTTATTGTTCCTCCCCCACTGAACTGCTCTGATCAGCAGCAGCACAATCCTGTTCACACAGGCCACTTTACCACCCATAATCGTGCTTTTTTTTTATCAGCATAAAAGATATAATCAGCTGGCCAATAGGGCAATTATCAGGAGCAATAATTGTGTACCTTCATAGCTGTTCTCTGCCCTGGGTAGTAGGGCCTTGATCTCTGTTAGGATCTTGGGAAATTGTTTTTGTAAACTGGACACCAGATTTAATGCTGCGAACACACAGCAGCCTTCTCATTAGATTACATTTGCAATAAATGGAGATACAAATCAGCCATCTGAGATGTCTGGAATCTGAAGTCTAATACCCCCACCTTACCCCCCCATCAGAAAGGTTCTGCCCATCTTGTCTAGGCAAAGATGATTATACTAAGAAATTGCTCAGAGTGTATTACATTAGGATTAGTGTTAGTAAAGTCAAATCTGATAACATGCTGCTAACACAGGAATTCACAGATCATTAACCCCAGTGCCCATGCGACAAATATAAGACCTACTATTATTCAGACACACCGCAATAAACATGATTTATCAACCAGCAGCTTTACATCGCTGGTGTTTATTATGAGAAAAAGGTCACATATAGCTGTGGTATATACAGTATATATACACTCACCGGCCACTTTATTAGGTACACCATGCTAGTAACGGGTTGGACCCCCTTTTGCCTTCAGAACTGCCTCAATTCTTCGTGGCATAGATTCAACAAGGTGCTGGAAGCATTCCTCAGAGATTTTGGTCCATATTGACATGATGGCATCACACAGTTGCCGCAGATTTGTCGGCTGCACATCCATGATGCGAATCTCCCGTTCCACCACATCCCAAAGATGCTCTATTGGATTGAGATCTGGTGACTGTGGAGGCCATTGGAGTACAGTGAACTCATTGTCATGTTCAAGAAACCAGTCTGAGATGATTCCAGCTTTATGACATGGCGCATTATCCTGCTGAAAGTAGCCATCAGATGTTGGGTACATTGTGGTCATAAAGGGATGGACATGGTCAGCAACAATACTCAGGTAGGCTTTGGCGTTGCAACGATGCTCAATTGGTACCAAGGGGCCCAAAGAGTGCCAAGAAAATATTCCCCACACCATGACACCACCACCACCAGCCTGAACCGTTGATATAAGGCAGGATGGATCCATGCTTTCATGTTGTTGACGCCAAATTCTGACCCTACCATCCGAATGTCGCAGCAGAAATCGAGACTCATCAGACCAGGCAACGTTTTTCCAATCTTCAATTGTCCAATTTCGATGAGCTTGTGCAAATTGTAGCCTCAGTTTCTTGTTCTTAGCTGAAAGGAGTGGCACCCGGTGTGGTCTTCTGCTGCTGTAGCCCATCTGCCTCAAAGTTCGACGTACTGTGAGTTCAGAGATGCTCTTCTGGCTACCTTGGTTGTAACAGGTGGCTATTTGAGTCACTGTTGCCTTTCTATCAGCTCGAACCAGTTTGGCCATTCTCCTCTGACCTCTGGCATCAACAACGCATTTCCGCCCACAGAACTGCCACTCACTGGATGTTTTTTCTTTTTCGGACCATTCTCTGTAAACCCTAGAGATGGTTGTGCGTGAAAATCCCAGTAGATCAGCAGTTTCTGAAATACTCAGACCAGCCCTTCTGGCACCAACAACCATGCCACGTTCAAAGGCACTCAAATCACCTTTCTTCCCCATACTGATGCTTGGTTTGAACTGCAGGAGATTGTCTTGACCATGTCTACATGCCTAAATGCACTGAGTTGCCGCCATGTGATTGGCTGATTAGAAATTAAGTGTTAACGAGCAGTTGGACAGGTGTACCTAATAAAGTGGCCGGTGAGTGTGTATATATATATATATATATATATATATACAACCATGTAATACATAGTTATAACAAGTCCTTATTTATATCGGTGTTACAACAGAATTTGGGTGGAATTTGAGGCAATCTTCTCCAAAAATCGTCCCTATTCTGCCTCTTATGATATGATTTTCAATTGGAGGCAGTCACGAACGCTTCTTTTTTTCAGTACACTGGCAGAATTTCTGTGGAAACTACATCACAAGGTCACATACAGTGGGGGTTAATAATGTATATGAGGTTAATTACTCATGCAAACCCAGAAATCCAAGGCTCAGCCATAGGGTTGGTTTTTGGACGGAGATTGCCTCAAATTCCACCCCATATTCCACCAAGTGCACATATCCTTATACCCTCAAATGTCCATATACCATAGAATAGCACTTTCCCCAGGAATACATTGGGTGTCCCATGCTTTATTGCGCCATATGGACAATTACTGTCACAAAAACGAATAAATTGAAGCTCCTATAACAGGGCCTCCCACACTATTCAATATCTATAACAGAGCTTTTTTTTATGTAGCGGATGGACCTTAGGACTCGCTCTGCCACCAGGAGTCACAATACCTATGCTGTTCAGAACATGAGAAGGCAACCTAACGCTGCTTTCACACGGAGTAATGCTTCGCTCATTCTGACATGTAAACACGTGTCCGAGTGGGCGCTGTAAAACAGAATCCCATTGACTTCAATGGGTGCCTTCTTACGCGCACTACACATTGAAATGAATGGGTTAAAAAGCCTCCCATTGATTTCAATGTGTAGCGTGCGTAAGACAGCGCGTAGGGAAAGCAGCCTAATAATCCATGGCACATAATAATCTACACGTTATCCCGGAGTCTTGGATATTTAGGGCCTGTGATAGAAAGTCCAACATTCCATTTCCCCTATCTGCCTTCAGTCTTGTGTTTTTACATACGTGCTCTTTTTGACTGGCCTTTGTTTCCTAGAAAATCAATGAGTCATTCCAAATATCAAAAATACTGCACCACTACTGCATGGGAAAAATCTATGAAAGACACAAATGTATGTCACCATGTAGAAGTGGGATCTGAAGCTCATGAGACCCCATGCACATTCTGTAATAGAACCCCCTCATGTACTATGCACGCTTAATAACAGGTGGCAGATGGGCCTTTGAACACTGTCTGACATAAGGGCTATATCTTCTATAGATACACTGTGCCAAAATGCATCTCAGTGAGGTCATGACCACACATGATGTATTTCTTTCTTTTTTTTTTTAAATGTAGATTGTGAGCCCCATATAGGGATCACAATGTACTTTTTTATTTTGTCCTATCAGTATGTCTTTATAGAATGGGAGGAAATCCACGCAAACATGGGGAGAAAATACAAACGCCTTGCAGATGTTGTTCCTCGCGGGTTTCAAGTCAAGGACTCCAGCGCTGCAAGGCTGCAGTGCTAACCACTGAGCCCCATTGCAGTGCCCCACACATGACGTATTTCTGATATACAGGAAGAATACTGTACATCCTGCAATACAGTTCTGTTTTATGTGAACTGACATGCCCAAGTCACGTGAATGAGACTTAAACTTTTTATTGTATTTTCTCAAACAACCCTTTCTATGGAAAAGAACATTCCAATAGACACTGTATCCATCTGTCATTCCTCATATTACGTGGCTTTATGAAGAGTGATGCTGAAAATGTTACATTGTGGCATTACCACTCCTGCAGCTATTAAGTAGCTGTCACCATTCTGAACTGTATATGGAATTACATTCCTTCAACAATGGACGCAAAGGGCAAATATGCTCAGAAACCTTTGCTCAGACTAATTGCATGTGTTGTGGGTGTACTGGCACTGAGCGCAGCATGTCCGGACCTGTCCTGCCTCTGGGCTACAAGCCTCCTTTCAACTAGGTACGAACTCTACAAATGCTGATGAAGCAACATTCCTGAGTAGATGCTTCAGTATCCATGTCACTTCCATGCCAGGTTGCTATGCTCCACCTGAGCCAGCCTTTGCTATTTAGCAGTTCCCACTATAAACATTAATGTTATATAGGTTAACCCTTCGCCTCATTGCCATTTTCCATTTTTGTGTGATAGTGTTGCTGTAAAAAAAAAATTTTTTTTTACTTTTAAAGGTTTTGTTTCAATGATGTTCTGTGTGTGATAAAAATGACACTGCTATTATACCGTATGTTAGTAGGACTCATATTTAAATAGCTTGGACAGTTTTGAAAGCGGCAATACCATTGTGAGCCTTAGTTGAGACAGTGAATGATCATAATATATGGAAACCAATGTGGAACATGTCAGCACTATATATAAGAAAATAGCATTGCAGTCTATAGCAATAATACTAAGGGTAGTGACTGGCACACAAGCCATGAAAAAAGTTGCAAATTTTTTGCACAAGTCCAAATCTTTGTGCAACAAAAATAAAAGATTTTGCAGTCCGCATGGCACTTTCCTCAAAGGAGGGCATAGTGGGGTTAAGGTAATCTGCCTCCATCACATATATCATCATTTAATTTCTTTTTGTATATGATGCCAGAAATCTACACCAGCAAGGATTAATGTTCAGGTGCAAAAACCCCAGAGCATCATCAAGTTTGCACATCATCATAAAGCGTGAACTCCCACCAGACAGGAGTTATCAAGACAGACTTGGAAAATGCCAGTCTTGTTAAATCAGCCCTTTTGTTCCTATTAAGCGATGCAAAAGGTTGGGCACAATAGGAATATTACTGTGGCCAGTCTTGGAACCTTCACAAAACTTATAACTGCCATAGGAACTGAACAGATTCTATCAAAATTACTTCATGTCCAAATTGACCTTAGCAGAGAAGTTAAGGCCTGGTTCACATCTGCGTTCGGTATTCCGCTTGAGGACTCCCCGAACGGAATACTGAACACATTAAAAAGAGGTGAGCAATGAATGAAAGCACACGGACCCCATAGACTATAATGGGGTCTGTGTGTTTTCAGCACGGTGTCCGCACAAATCATGCGGAGTGAAAAGTGCTGCTTGAAGTTCTTTTCTGTACACAAGATTCATGAGGAAAACACATGGACCCCATTATAGTCTATGGGGTCCATGTGCTTTTTACTCACCGCTTTTTAATGCATTCAGTATTATGTTCAGTATGTCATCAACAGAATACCGAACGCAGATGTGAATGGGGCCTATAACTTAGGTCATGAACATTTATCTCTATTCACAAACACTGTTCACAGATATCTATTGTTTAAACACCTGACATCTGCCATACAGGTATGGCTGATGTAAGGAAGGGTTAAGAGTTCATGCACATGGCTGTTTTGCAGCTCTATTCTGTACCGACTCATGATAGAGCTGCCATAGAGGTACACAAAGACTGTACTGTAGCTCCATGAATTAATAAATCAGTAATCTATTACTTCTTTAATATTGAGTGTTTAATTTATGTATTTAATTGAATTATGTGCTGATTTTTCTTTCTTCCTTAATATGTTTATATGTTAATATGTGGTATGTGTGGTAGGTTTTATAAATGTGTTTTATCTCTTTATTTTTATTTGTGGCATTGTGATAACAATGTAATTTCCAACTGGGATTAATAAATTTTGTATTGTATACACTTCTTGTCATGCTCTATCCGGCTCTAAGATATACTTTCCTAGAAACATGCTTAGGGCTTTGTTTGCATATTTCCCCATAAGGAAAAGTTGCAGGCAACTTGTGACTTTGGCACAAATTCTGACCATGTTGTAATTGAGGGCCTGGAGTCTCTGCTAGTCTGAGAAACGGCAGGAGATCAAATATAACCATGGAGCTGTAGCCTAAGCGATAAAAGTATTGTTTATAGGTGATCGTAATTGAAGGTGCATACATAAAAAAAATCATTAAAGGGGCTCTATCACTGGGAAAACTCATTTTTATTTAATCACATCCTTGCATAGGCTTTAGAAATGCTATTCCACACCTTCCTGTAGTATGTAGATTGTCTCAGTGGATTCTGAATAAGTCCGTTTTTATTCATATGCTAATGAGCTTCCAGCCAGCACAGGAAGTTCCCAACAGCACTCGTCTCTTCTATTATCTCCTATGTGTATGCAAACAAGAAGTTGAGTCGTCATCATCAGCAGTAGCAGCAGTCTCCCATAGGAAACAATAGCAAATGGGGTGCATGATGTATCGTGTACAAGTCTAATTAGCATATGTATAAAAACGGACTTATTCAGAAACCACTGAGGCAACTTACATACTAAAGGTAGGTGTGGAATAGACTTTCTAAAGGCTATGCAAGGATGTGATTGGTTAAAAATGACTTTTCCCAATGATAGAGCCCCTTTTAATAGTATTACCAGTACATATCACTGTTGTATTTACATTTAGAATACATGTACCACTTTGATCATGCAAAGGTTCCAAAAATAGTATATAATGTATGTAATGCATTATTATTAAAATTCAAGTGTTTTCATACTCACAATCCTTAGTTGGTGGTTGTCAATTGCACAGTAAATGGGCTTTATATATATATCATACAGTGATTACCAATAGTGGTGCCTTGGAAACCCACCAGGGGGGCTGTGACACTCTGGTTGGGATGACAAGCACGTGCCTTCATACAACATTATCTGCGTTCTTACAATGATTTTTGGCTTATGGTATGTTTAACTGCCAAGCCTGTTACTTTCTTTGAGAGAATTTCTGTAACCGCCAAGCTAATTGCCTCCTGTAAGATCCCTGCAGCCTCTTGTAAGACTGTTTGTAAGTACTAGGCTAGCTACCTCAAACTTGAGTAATGTCATTAGGGTCTGAGGAACTGACAGGCAGATGATACTATCTGAGATTTATGACTCAATATATATGAAAAATCTATTTTGAAACTCATGGTCAGCTTAGTAGCGCAATTGTGCTAACACAGTCCATAAAGCATATCAGGCTGTGTCTTTATGATGGAGCAGCTGGTGATTTAGTGCACCTTTATGGCACCTTAATAAAATGATTACATTGTGTTTTAAAAGCAGGTGTTATGCGACTGCGGACAAGATGAAAACCAAAGAAGGTTCACAACAACCATCTGTGTTCCTGAAAGGTGCTTGGAGAATTCAGTTACTATGGGGAATATTGCACCACCATTAAACACAAGAAGGCATTGTTCCTCTTTCAACTCATTTAGGAACATCAAATTACATAGGTTTTGGAACTATTCAAGTTAACTCAGCAACTATAGAAAGACTGGGACAGGAAATTGCACTCCTCACATACAATTAGATTTGCCACCTAGTCAGTATTCTATTGACCCAGCTTGTATTTCTTGCAGGAGGCTGGAGCAAAGGGCAAAGGTGAACCCAGTGTAAAGGTTTCTTAAGTGGGGCCCTCATCACTATACCCTAGACCAGGGGTAGGGACCGTACGGCTCTCCAGCTGTTGCAAAACTACAACTCCCAGCATGCATACTTGCTCTGTTGTTCTTGGAACTCCCATGGAAGTGAATGGAGCATGATGGGAGTTGTAGTTTCACAGCAGCTGGAGAGCCGAAGGTTCCCTACCCCTGCCCTAGACCAATGGTTCTTAACTTTGTTTGACCTACCGAACCCACCAGTTTCATACGAACATTCACCGAACCCTTCTTTAGTGATAAATCAAATATGATTTTTTTCCAAATTCAAGACATAGGGTATGTTTTTTTACTGGTACACAAAATGAACCATTCATATGGCCTAGGGTTCGAACCTAGGTTCGAACCCTGGTTAAGAACCACTGTCCTAGACATAACTCCCAACTTTTAGAGGACGCAATGCCAGATAAATGTGGTAGTACACTGCAGCAATTTTCGTGTTAAGCCATACCTCTGCCCATGTCCCCTTTGAGCCTTCCCATTTGTACCAAGTCACCAAGCCACAACATAATGTATAAAATATTACAATGTGCCCTGAGTAGCCCCACTCAGCATAATGTCTTCTAAGGGCCCCAAACAATGTAATGCCCCGTCAGTGACACCCACATAGTATAGTGCTCTCTAGTAGAACCCGTACAGTATAATGGCCCTCACTATATAATGCCCCTCAGAGTCTAACCACAGAGTAAAATGCCTCATCACACAGTATAGTATATACAATATAAAAAAATATTTAAAAAAAGCAATACAAGCAATTTTTTTTTTTTACTGTTTTGTTATTGGAGCTATGTTAGGGCTCTTTATTTGCGGGGCAAGTTGTACTTTTTATTGGTACCAATGTTTGGTATTATGACTTTTTGATCACTTTTTATTGCTATTTTATGGGGAAAACAAAATGACCAAAATATGTTAATTTGCGCATTGCATTATATTTTCTTTTATGGCGTGTTTATTATTTATTCTTTATTTTATACTTTTTTAACTTTATTTTTGTAACCCGGCATACACTGGTTCTTTAAAGATGGCGGCCACTCTGCTGCTGAGCGGCTGCCATAGCTACTGGGTCTCGCTGTAATACACAACCGAGACCCACAGCTAATGCCTGCGATCGAGCCCACTCTGATTACAGGCACTGCAGGCCAGGAAAAAAGGAAAAAAAAATCACCCCTGGGGTCCATCCCCACCTGCCCTGTACCTCTCCTGTTGCACACTAGCTCCTGTGCGGTGAGATCACAGAAGCCGAACTGTTCCTATGGCAGCCAGGAGCCTTCTGAAGGCTTCCAGGCCTGCAATAGGGATATTACTATGATCTCCCTCAATAAAAACATAACATAAATATGAACTGCAATTCAAAACCCCTAAGGAGGATAATAAAATAGGAAAACCAAAAAACCTAAAAGATTAAATCACCCCCCTTTCCCTAGAAAACATAAAACGAAAACATTTTTATGAAACATATACACATTAGGTATCCCTGTGTCCAAAAACGTCCAGTTTACAAATTAATAAAAATATTTTTCCAAACGGTGAATGCCGTAGTAGGAAAAAAAGAGTGCCGAACTGCCGTTTTTTGCCGTGTTTCTCTATAAAAAAAATTGAAAAAAAAAGCGATGAAAGCAATAGACCAAATGGAATAACTAAAAAGTACATCTCGCCCCGCAGAAAAAGACATCTTATGCATCACCGTACACAGAAATCTAAAAAACTTACGGGTGTCCGAAAATGGTGACTTTAAGGCTAAGGCCCCACAGACCGCAATCGCAGCAAGAACCGCTGCGTGATCGCATTGCGTGCGGTTCTTTTCGCAGCACTTTTAAGAGAAAGTTCATGGAGTTTTCCTCCGCGGACTTTCTCTTAACATTATATCTACGGGAAAGCCGCTGGCGTTTCCGTAGATATAATTCACATGCTGCGATTTGCAAAACCGCAAAGGCTTTGCAAATCGCAGCGTGTCCGCGCTGCGGTTTATTCCGCAAAGTGGGCATGGGATTCGCATGAATCCCATCCACTTTGCCTGCACTGTACAACGCCGCGTTTTTTCACGCAGCATCTCCGCTGCGGGAAAATTGCGGCGTTTACGTCCCGTAGGGCCCCGGCCTAAGAAAAAAAAATTTCATTTGCAAAGTTTTAGATTTTTGTTCAGGGGTTAAAATGTAAATAAAGCTAGATAAATTTGGTATCCTCAGAATTGTACTGAAACGTTTTTAATGCACAGTGAACAACATAATAGCCAAGCCCATAAGAAAGTCTCACAAATGCACTTTTTATCCAATTTTACCCCATTCTGATTTTTTTCCCCAGCTTCCCAGTACATTGTACAGAATAATAAGTGGTACCATTATGAAGAACAATTTGTCCCACAAACATTAAGCCCTCATATGGCTCTGTGAACAGAAAAATTAAAAAGTTACGGGGTTTTGAAGGCAGGGACTAAAAAAGGAAAATGTCACTGAGAAAGGGGTTAACTTTTTACATGTCCCACAAGAAGACTTGAACCTGGGATCTCTGATCAATGTACTGAGATATATAGTTTTGTAGTACATCGCACATACTGTAGGTACCCCATGGAAACTGTCCATAGGCAGATATAATTATCTGTACGGCTCTACATATCTGGGCGTATCTGTGCTACTATATGCTATACATAAGTAATTTGGTAAAAATAACATAAGGAGTGATTTCAATGACTCGATCTAAATTCTTTAATTGAGGATTATTGTGACTCAATGCTATTTTCTGGCATTGATTGTGAGAACACTACGCCTCATATTTTACGATGGCTATTATTGTCTTTTATTTTTAGTGAAAGGCTTTTTCTCTCCTTACAGCCCATCTTACCCTAATCTTAATAGTTCACTTCTGAGTATTTTACTCAGAAATTAAAAAGTCCACACTGAAGCAATTCTCCATGAAGGAATACTAAATCTTTTAATCAGACCGCAGGTTTACTGCCCTGCACAATAAAAACCACATGACGTCCAAATTAAAAGCGTCTACAAATTGATTTTAAAGAGTTCGTATTTAAGCCAGTCAAGCCATGATGCCTGTATCAATAAGCAGCGTTTCTGAGGCCCTTGGCATAAAGTGGGCAATTACTTCCACTGGGCACATTTCATAGTTCAATTTAAAGGTATGTTTTATTGCTATGTAGGTAATTAAAAGAATAACATTCTGGTCATAAAATCCCCCCCACCCTGGAACCCCCGCAACAAGATTAGACATAAGGTGAAAACATCACAGTTTAAAGGGATTCTACTGTATCTAAAGCGATTAGAATTCCCTTTTTTAACTACGTACACGTAGGAATAGCGTTAAGAAAGGCTATTCTTCTCTTACCTTTCTTTTTCTGATCCGTGCCGCTGTTCCTGAGGAATTTCTTCTTTCTTCCAATATGTAAAAGAATTTTCAGACAGCACAGTGGGAGTCCCCTGTGCTGTCCGAAAATTCTCCAGCGACACCTCCATCTTCTTCTCCGGACCACCTCTTCGCCGGTTCATCAGCTGCATCTTCGGCCAAAAGCACCAACTGCGCATGTCTGTGGGCCATTTTCCTGTGGCCAAACGGGCGCTCGTTTAAGAGCCCACAGGAAAATAGCAGACGGACATGCGCAGTCGCTGCTTTTGGCTGAAAATGTGGCTGATGAACTGACGAAGTGGCAGTCTGGACAAGAAGACAGAGGTGTCGCTGGAGAGTTGTTGGACAGCACAGGGGACGCTCCCTGTGCTGTCTAAAAACTCATTTACATATGGAAGAAAGAAGAAATTCCTCAAATGGCGTTGTGGATCAGAAAAAGAAAGGTTGGCAGCAAGACTGCACTTTGGCACAAGAAAGGTATGTAATGTATCTTTTTTACTTTGAGGGAGCGTTCACACTTGCGCCCGGTGTCCAAATTGTGCATTCCGCCGGGTTTCCGTCCTCATGCCCAGCAAGACTGGACAGGGGACGGAAACCCAGTGGTCAGCTTTAAAACCCCTTCACTTGAATGGGTTTGTAAAGGTGACTGCTGGTATCCGCCTACGGCCTGTCCGTGAGGAAACCATTTTTTTAGTCCTGCATGTATGACTTTGTGTCTAACTAAAAAAATGGTTTCATCGCGGACAGGCCGCAGGCAGACGTTGGCGGTCACCTTTACAAACCCATTCAATTGAGTGGGTTTTAAAGCTGACCGCCAGGTTTCCGTCCCCTGTCCAGTTTTGGTGGGGATGAGGACGGAAACCCGAGGGGAATGCACACACCGGACACCGTGAACGCCCTCTAACTCTACATTTTGTAACGTGCTGCGAAATATGTTGACGCTATATAAATAAAATGTATCATCATTATTATTATTCACTATGCTACTTGCTGGCTCTATGACAGCATATGACTGGTTTAGTATTGATTTTGATGGCGATACACTCCCTTTAAAGTGATCAGTAGGCCACTTAGAGTTCCATGACCCCAAATTGCTGAGCTGCGCTACTGCACAATGCTCAAGAACAAAAGCAGCGCCATTTCTACAAAAACGCTGTTACATTTTCTAATCTTGTGCAGCCCCTTTAAAATACTCTCTATATAGTAAATTTAAAGCGATCTCCACAAACCCAAAATAACTAAGTAGAAAACACAGTTAATTCTACAGGAATGACTAAGTGCCTGAAGATCTTACTTGTACGGAACAGCTTAATAGCATGAAACAATACCCAGAATCCACTAGTTTTAGTCACCTTGGCAACCGAGGTTGACAGAATTTGAGGAAAACCTTGAAAAAAAAACAAAAAAAAACAAAGGAGATGAAACACGCTGCAGGTTTTGAAGCCTTATGATGGGAAACACACTGGAACAATTGTGTAGTCTTGGGATCCGGTTTGGCCTGACTTTCTGTTCCCAATCAATTATGTAAAATTAATCTCTGCAGCTCCGACTGTAATTGGGACATCACATGTGGAAAATGATTCAAAGGCAATGAAAGGGAGATGCTGCCCTTTAGCTGACTGAGCATATTAATCCCACACAACAAAGCCTTACAGTGCTAAACCCTCTGGCAGGGATAAACCGCACGGGGGATTAAAGACTATTACCAGGTTTCTCAAGCTAAGAGCTCAATTGCAGGTACTTCAACATAACAACTTAGTACTTTCACACAACTCATGCTTTCTATTTATTGGGTCTGACATGGAAACAAAGCATCAAATGTACAAGATGTTACTGCAGAAGAGCTTGCAATCTTTCTTCTAGCAGATACACATGTGTAGACACTTGGGTTAGTCTCATTGGCAGACAACAGGTAATGAGACGAAAGGGCCCATAACAAATCATAAAAACACAAACCTAAAAATTCGATGCAAGGGATGTTTTGATTTTATGGTCACAGCAATGTCATGTTGAAAGTCACTATGCAACCATTCAATCCAATATATTGATGCAAAACTTAACTCAAGTTTCCCACTTGTGGTACTTAACAGTCCAGGGACCTGGTATATGTGGAGATGTATGGTTAATTCCTCATGCTAAAAAGCTACAAGCCATTGGTGGTCATGAGTACAGTTAATCCCTACAGAACTTATTTTTTGCTGGTCAGCAGTGGCCATGGGCTCCCCATTGTGTGGTCTATACCAAACAGATTCCTATATTCCAAATTACTAGAACCCCTGCATTTGCAGAAGGGCATAGGTCATCAGAGACTAGCCGAAGTTAAACAAGTTTGCTGAATTTAGTGTAGTTTCCTTCCCAAGTAAATATTGTTACTTTTCGGTTACAATCTTAAAGCTAATACTTGTCAAAAAGTTTTATAGTGATGGATAGATGAAACCCTTTAAAACTAGTTCCTTAGAATCTTAATTTTGTAGCAAAATGAAGCATAAGCACAGAGAAAGGTTATTTGAAAGGTTCAATAAGAATTTATCTTACCACAGATGGACTAATCATGGTCCCCAGCTTCTTAACCTGTCCCCTGAGTCTCGAGCCTGATGCTCTTTGCGCGCTCTAAGTTCTTGTACGGCCTTTCGGTTTTGGAAGCCTACCAAGGCCAGTGTGATTTCTGCGTTCCAGCGGCTGCGTTCTCTACAGCGAAAGTCTATCTCCTGTCCATCCATGGTGACCAAAGTAAAGTAGACACGTTCCCCTTTCCTCTCTACGCACTCTAACTTGGACAAAGAATCAAACCGCAGAATTTTGGCCTTGCCTTTCTTTCGAGAATCTGTGTATAAGTGTAAACCATCAGCAGTCAGGACACATCTCCGTTTCTTCCATAGCTGAAGGAAACTGTCGCTCCTCTTTTCTAAGTCCCCTTCCTTAATGGCTCCAGGAAATGCCATAGATTGGTTCATTAGTCACAAATTTTGAGTGGTCTTTGTTGTGGCTAGTGAACTTCAGGAAGGAATGGATCAGGTTCAGGCCTTCAAGTAGATATATCTCTCAGTCATATCTTAGTCTGTTATAATTTTACCTTTAGTACCGAAATCTTGCTGCAAAAATCCAGTAGCTTTGTTTTTCAGAGGACGTCTTTCTCAATGAAGAACTTCTTTAGGGCATAACAGCTGATCTTTGCAGACTTCCAGAGGAATATGAACTCCTTACGGATAATACCACAGGTTTACAAGTCTTCTTCGTCTACTAGTAGCTGTAGATTCCATTCAAAGTCTTTCAATGACAATGTCATAGGGCAGAAGCAATGTGACAGCTTGAAACTGCAGGGAATGTAATATCCAGCTCTTCTTTAGGTGATTAGAGCAATGCAAACTAAGGAACTGTTTGCAGAAGGAGACAGCTTTGTGCTTATAGGATGGATCTATGACTCTCCTCCTCATTCATGCCCCAGGCTTCTGGGTGGGGCTGAATGCTTAATAGGTAGACGCTGTAAGTTCTTCCTAGTCACTCACACAAATGCAGCTGCAAGGAACACTGCCCAGACTAATAGGATGACTGTAGTTATTCACTGACTGTGAGATGTAGATGGCTCCTCCTCACTGGAAGGCAGCTAAGCACACTGCAGAAAAGTACAGCATGGATTAACTCTATTACATGCTATTGACGGGCAGTCTGAGCACTGGATATGAAATAGGTCAATATTCAGTCAGTTCTAAATGGAAGGAAATTAGGAATAGAGATGGTGTAGAAATAGAAGGCAGGCCTTTAATGAATCTAAATCGTCTTAATGATTTTGTGCACCAGGATTAATGTGAATACATAGGTGTACAGTCATCTCTGCAAAAGTTTATTGGAGTCGTTGTAAAAAGAAACAATCATCTCTGACACTAATTCACACTAAAGGGAAAGTATAATAGTAATGTGTCGCTTGCATTACTCAGTTTAAAGAAACACTCCAAGCAAATGGTATATACTGTATTATGCCTAAAACAGGGTCTATCCTGGAATCATGCTCCTCTTACTAGGCATAGCAAAATGTACCTGTTTGCTTGGAGTACCTCTTTAGCCTAAGGTCAGTAGTGAACCAAGCCCCCCTGCTGCCTGAGGCAGACAATCATAAGACGCCCCGCTATGGCGCATAATAGAGATTGCAGGGGGCCGCTGTGGTGCATAATAGGGGTCGCAGTGGCCACAGTACCAGGCTGCTACTGCTAGGACAGGCTTCGGGCCTGTATGGTAATATATCAGACATCACGTGGTCTGGGACATTATCATACAGGCCCGAAGCCTTCTAGGATTAACACTGGATCCAGGCAAGGTGATTGACACTGTTTATCATGTTCCCTCACCTGCCCTGGGGCTCCGATTATTATACTCGGAGGTCTTTTCCGATGCGGTAGTTTGGGATCATGGCCTGGGCCTGCTCACAGCTGCCCCCCGCGTCCTATAGCAGAAGGGGAAACAGGGGCGGCCATGAGATGGCCCCAGCAGGTAGCGCCCTATTAAATAAAAAAAACAAAAGTATTTACTTTCCAAGTAGGCCCAAAGCCCAAAGCCTGCCGAAGCCCAGGAGAGGTAAGTAAGGGCCCCTTCACACGGCGTAAGCGCGCCACTCATTTAGACACGTATACACTAAGGAGTATATTCATTCATTCATTCATTAGTTTTTTTATTACTGCCATTACTGTAATACGCAGCGATTTTTCCCGTGGCGTTTATGTCCCATTGGGCTCCGGCTTTTGGTAGGTTTTTGTTTTTTAAATCATTTAGCTCTATGTCTATGCTGGTGATGTGGGTTCTGTACCAAAAACTTGACCTCTTACAACTATAAAGAATTTATTTCATGTAGAAAATTACAGTTCAAAAACCGTGCAGACAAAAAAAAAAATCCTGCAAAAAATTGAATCCCAAAAATACTTCAACACAACATTTCTGCAGTTTGTGGCAATGAGTTTAAACAAAATGTCATTCAGTTTGCTGGGATGGGAAAATAGAGCATTTTTTCCAATTTTTTGCAACATCCAAAAATCCTGCATTTCCAAAACACGAGGCCTAGGCTTCAAATGTTATAATAATCTATCTTTCAATGAATTTGGTGTATTTCACTTTGATAACCTTCAGTAAAAGACTGGCATATGAAACTGGATTCTTCATAAACCTTCCCTCAGTGTTTCTGAGACTTTGGTAGCAGTGGTGTAACTAGAAATGGCAGGGCCCCAAGGTGAACATTTGACATGTGTTCCCCCCCCCCCCCAGACCGACTCCCTTCCTGACCAACCCCAGGGTATAATAATCGGAGACCTGGTGGAGGATACAAACATAAAAAACAATGTTACTTACTGCTCCCTGGTTCCGGTGCACTCCCCACTGATGTCGGCCATCGTCAATTATGGAAGAGCATCACTTGAGCTGGGCTTGCATCACGACGCATAAGGAAGCAAGCCATGCCCACGTGATGTCACGTGGCCCAAAGCCTGCCGAAGCCCAGGAGAGGTAAGTAAGGGCCCCTTCACACGGCGTAAGCGTGCCACTCATTTAGACACGTATACACTAAGGAGTATATTCATTCATTCATTCATTAGTTTGTCATTTAATATTAAAATAATAAATTGAAACTATTTTGACCTGTCTTTGTGTAGAGTACTCCTTGGGTGTGGTGTCATGTAGTCTTATGTTACAAGTGTGTAGAACATTAGAGAGTATCCTAACTATGGGTAGGTAGATTGTTCCCATGCTTCCCATATAATCCCACATCAAAGAGATAAACAGTTTGTAATTTGAAGGAATGGCTTCAGTTCCAGTGACATTTAGTAAATTTCCACCTACATGGAATGAATTTCATGTTTAGCCTAGAAGGCAGCACGCAGCAAGCTCTGAAGACTTTTGGAGAATACAGGGTTGGGTCACCACAAGAAGAATTGAAATGCTTACCAATGCTCCTCCACCTATAATGACCTATAATGTCTTATTTAACTATCCATTGAGAAAAAGCAGCAGACATTCAGTAGATAGTATTGGTTTGTCTTCAGTGACCCGGGGGAATCTCAGAGCAAATTTTCATGAACATAGGTACCTGAAGATGAACCTGAATCACACAATATATCACGAAAACCCTTTTACAAAATTCTAATTTGTATCTATATTTATATCAGAATTGACCGGTTTCTGTCCATTACAAACCTCGAGACTATAAGGTATTGATCTGAAATAGGTAACTATCTGTAACTATATATATATTAACTATATATGTATTCCCATATAATATTAATTATGGAGAATCTGTTCTTTGAACATTATATACTGCCCTCTCCGTGTACGTGGACTCTACTTGTAAAGCCCAGTTATCAATTTATCCATAAATAACAGGGGAAATGTGGTATTACATTGTTGCCATTCAGATAAATATCCTTAGACAGCGGCTCTTGCATCTGCTTCATTTGAAGGGGAAGAGTGTAGTCCACCTATTAAACATATTTATATCCTAACAAAATTTAATAACAAAAGTTATTCTGCTAGAACAACTCTTTAAGGCCATGTAGCAACTTTTGCTGTAATGGCCATTGAGCTTACAAAGATCATCATTTATCTCTGTAACATAACAACTAATGTAAATGCAGTGTGGCACTCAGCGGCAATAAAATTGATCTGTACTCAGAGAGTCATCCACATTAGTTGTGATCCAAATATATTAGTTGTTGTGTTAGCCTTAGCCTTAAAGGGGTTTTCCAGCAAAAAAAATGATGAATTATATTTAGGATATGTTATCAATATCAGACTGGTGGAGGTCTGACCAATTAGCTAATATCAGTAGCCATGGCACTATTAAAACATATTGCACACAGCTGGAAGCAGACAGCTCCATCCACTGTGTAGTTGCAGTCCGTGATTACTGCTACTAAGCTTCTATTGATCTGAATGAGACATGAGCTGCAGTAATCACTACCCACCACTACACAGTAGGTGGCGCTGTGCACTGAGCTACTGCTATTAGCTGATCCGTTAGACTGCTGGGTTTCCTTAGGCTGTATTCACACTGAGTAACGCTGGCGTTTTTTGTGCTTATTTTTGCACATAGCGCCGCGTTAACGCCGCGTATATGCCGCGTTAACGCCGGGCAACGCCACCGCAAAATAGCGCGGCGTTAACACGGCGTACACGCGGCGCTACGTGGCGTTAACACGGCGCTATGTGCAAAAATAAGCACAAAAAACGCCAGCGTTACTCACTGTGAATACAGCCTTAGGCTGTATTCACACGGAGTTGTTTGGCTCAGGAATTTGGTTAGGAAACTGACTCAAATTCCTCCTCCTAAAATTGCCTCACCATAGGACTGTATGGTGAGGCGTTTTTTGGAGGAGGAATTTGGGCCCTTCACATGGAGTATGCACTCGCTGATTTTCAACGTGTAACACGTTCTGAATCAGCGGCGTTAAAACAGATCCCATTGATTTCTATGGGAGCCGGTATAAGTGACATATGAAACCCCGCCCACCAATTGACGCAAGAAAACCAGGAAGAAAGAAGAGTTTACAGCAGCGAAGACTGGTGAGTAAGGGACATGGGAATACCCCTTTAAGGGCCTCGCGCTTCTAACTGACCGACCCAACCTGCATTTTGTTAGGTCCGGGCCGCGCCACGGTTGCCTGGCTCGTTCGGCTCTGGATCCGCCCCTGGGGAGCCTTCACACGAAGTAAACGCTTGCTCGTTTTGGCAAAATACATATGTATTTTACACGTGTATTTTACATGTGTATATGTTTGGATGTTTGTGTGTTTGTTACTAAATCACACAAAAACCACTGAACGGATGTGAATGAAATTTGGTACATAGATAGTTTGTAACCTGGATTAACACATAGTCTACTTTTTATCCTGGTAAATGACATGGCTTCACGAATGTTATGAATTTATGTTCACATACTATATTACACTGCTCTTGACAGCAGCTTATTCTGATAAAGCCAGGTCTGTTATATCTATATGTAAACACACAGCTAACCCTCAGTCCATTGTGTACATGCATTTGCATATTATCTGATCTGCTCTAGGCAGTGCTGACATACTGGATGGGAAAACACCTTTAATCCACATTGGCAGTTTCTAATTTTAAACATGCTGGGAAAAAGAAAATCTACCGTATATACTCAAGTATAATTTTACCACAAAAAACTGGGAAAACTTATTGACTCGAGTATAAGCCGAGGGGGGGAAATGCAGCAGGAGCTGGAAAATTTCAAAAATTAAAATGGTCAGAGTTTTTGGGTGCAGTAGTTGCTGGGTGCTGGGGAAGGGGAGGGGGTGTTTTGGTTGTCTGTCTGCCCCTTCCCTGAGCTTGAGGACTGGTTTTTTTTTCCCCCACTTGTAAATCAGCCTGGCTAAATATAGGGTATCTGCAGTGCTCCTATTAACCCCTTCCCGACGGAACAGGAGCACTGCAGATACCCCATATTCAGTAGACCGGGCAATATCAGACACAGGGATACCTAATGTGTATGTGCTTCACAGTCATTTTCTACTTTTATATGTATTTTTAAAGCTTCTTTTTTTCCCCACTATTTTATGGGAGATTCTATACATTACTACTGCGGCTGGTCATAGACAACCCCTACTCCCCAAAAAAAAAAAAAAAAAATACAAAAAATTATATACAATATATACAGTAATTTGTTGAATAATTCGAAAACAAAGAGAACTATGAAGGTAGCCAGAAGTCAACAGAGGGGGATCCCTGAGGGGGATCATCATCATGAACAGCACACTCATTATATGGCGTCCCAGTGATCTGCTGAGATGCTTGAACAATCACAGGCATGACGTGAGGAACAAGTTCATAAGCAGGTCAGCTTGAGAGCTGCTGAAACACTGGAGAATGAGGATCATCGACGCCAACAACACGCTCTTTATATGGCTTCCCAGCGAGCTCCTGAGATTCGGGGAACAAACACGGGCACAGCGCGAACAACGAGTTCAGCAGCAGGCCAGCTTGACAGCTGCTGAAACGCCAGAGCAGGCAGATCATTAATGCCAACAACATGCTCATTATATGGCTTCCCAGCCAGCTCCTGAGATGCCGGAACAATCTCAGCACGGCATGAGAAACAAGTTCAGCAACAGGACAGCTTAAGGGAGCCTTCACACAGAGTTTACGCTCGCTCATTCTGAACGTAAAACTCGATCCCATTGACTTGAATGGGTGCCGGCTTATGTGCGTATCACATTGAAAGCAATAGGTAAAAAAGCCTCCCATTGATTTCAATGGGTAGCGTGCGTATGCTGGCACCCATTCAAGTCAATGGGATCTGTTTTTTACTCCGCTAACTCTGAACGAGTTTTACGTTCAGAATGAGCGAGCGTAAACTCCGTGTGAAGGCTCCCTATGAGCTGCCAAAACGCCAGAGCAGGCAAACCATCAACAGCAGCAATTTGCTGAATATAGGCGGATCATCAATGCCAACAATACGCAGACAAAGTCGCGGGCAGAGCCTAGTATTGTATAGATCTATGATTTTGGTATTACTTGAGCACTGTACGAAGTCAGGGCCCGTGCACACGGAGTTAACGTGAGCGCATTTTGGCATAATACACGTGTATAGAATACACGTGTAAAAATAACACTCCCATTGACTTCAATGAAATTTTTTACACTTGTAAAAAAACGCGTCAAAATATGTGTCGCGTTTTTTGATGCTTATTTTGACGCGTTTTTTACACGTGTAAAAAAATTCATTGAAGTCAATGGGAGTGTTATCTTTACACGTGTATTCTATACACATGTGTTTTGCTAAAGTGCGCTCGCGTTAACTCCGTGTGCACGGGCCCTTTCTGTTATATTCTAGACCAGGGGTCGGCAACCCCTGGCACGCGTGCCAAGAGTGGCACGTGAGGCATATTTTGCTGGCACGCCAGCCAGCCCGCAACTTTCATACACTAAATTGAGAGAGAACGTCCTTTCAGTGCTCTGCTGAGCTGAGGTGTAGGACACGCCCCCTTCTCTCCCTGCCCACCAATCAGAGGTGGGCCTCTCACTGCACAGGATAAGGGCTCCCTGGACCTGCTGCTACACGTGAGGAGAAGCTCCTGCCGTCTGCAGCCCTGAGGAGAAGAGGAGGCTGAACAAAGAGAAAGCAAACACAACACCAGGTACGTGTGTGTTACTAACTATTCTTATTAATGTCAGGCATTTGGGGTTATTACTTTAGTTTTAGTAACTCCATGTGCCTCACATTAATAGCAGTTAACCCCATCATGTTCCTCACATTAACCCCTGTGTTGCTCACATAAGGGTTACTGATATGTGAGACATATGGACTAATGAAGGACCTATATAATGAAGATGTTCACTTATTACCTCCATATGTCCCACATATCAGTGTCAATTATGTAAAGCACACAGGGGGTTAATGTGAGGGACATGATGGGGTTAACTGCTATTAATATGAGGCACATTGAGTTGTAACCTGTAACATACATGACCAGACTCTTTATCTACAACTGTGGATAAAAGTACAGACCTATATATTTCAATTGACCCATATATACAGCCATTCTTTTTGTGGCTGTGTATCTGGGCCAAATTGAAAAGCTGAAAACTATGGAGCAGGTCCTATATGTGTCCTATACCTACCCTATATCTGTCCTATACCTATACATCCCCTATATCTGTCCTATACATCCCCTATATCTGTCCTGTACATCCCCTATATCTGTCCTATACATCCCCACTATCTGTCCTATACATCCCCTATATCTGTCCTATATATCCTTGTGAAGAGGTAAACTATTTTGTGTTATGTTTCCATGTGATTTCTTCTTTGTAACCTTAGTGGTGGTACATAAGTCCCCAGATCTGGTAATATCTCTGTGTGAATGTTCTATTACTGCTTCTTATTTCTTTCTTTCCTCATTAGGCTGGCCACCTAATGCTCTATTTTCCTACTATTTCTTGTCTTACCATCTGGGAACCATATACTAACACTAAGGAACTGTTCACATTAACATGGATTTATAAAGTGTTTTTGCATATTTACCTGCATGAGTGGAGTTGCACTGGGTGTGTCTCCCCTGATCTTATAAGAGGCAAGTCTGCAGCAACTCCAGGGTTTTATAGGGAAAACTGCAGAGTATTATGGGAAATGTCTAAGGTATAAAATGATTCCAATTCCCAGAAAGCTGGGTAGGGGTTTGTTGGTGAAGTTCACATGATGAATTGTTTGTGAGACTACAGCAGCCTGAGGTACAAGGTGTTTGTTGTATACATTATGGAGATTTTCTGAAGAATTATTTTTTTTGTTAAAACTGGACATCCTGAAATAAACTCCTTGGATTCTTTTCATCAATCAAGGTCCGATTGTTTTTTTGAAAAATCCCATGCTTCACAATCCTCTATATCTGTCTGCATTTGCAGCCCTGTCAATTCATTTTAACATATAGGTCAGTGAAAACCACATGCAAGCCACTTGTATGCAGGAGGCGTAAGGCTGAGGCCCCACGTTGCAGAAACGCAGCGTTTTTGTTGCAGATTTTCATGCGGTTTATTTCAATCAAAGCTAAAAATGGCTACAGAAGGAATGGGAAATATATAGGAAGCTTCTTATACGTCTCCCTTCTGCTCAATCCACTCCTGGCTTAGGCTCAGAAAAACACAGCAAAATATGTAACAAAAAAAAGCTGTGTTCCCTGTGCCTCAGCCTTAGGCTAAAGCCCCACGTTGCAGAAACAGCTTTTTTTCGTTGCAGATTTTGCTGGTTTTTTTTAGCCAAAGCCAGGAGTAGATTGAGCAGGAAGGAGACATATAAGAAGCTTCCTATATATTTCCCGTTCCTTTTCTAGCCATTCTTGGCTTTGACGGGAAAAAAATCGCAGCTAAATCTGCAATAAAAAAAGCTGCATTTTTGTAATGTGGGGCCTCAGTCTTAGTGTGATTCTATTGGGTGGTGACACTGTAACTAGATGCAATTATAGCCAAATCCAGTTCCTGGGCACCAGTGCGGCCACTTTGTTGAAAGTGTGACACCCATTAATTCCTGGCTGAGGTTTTGCTGTTACTGCACCGCCACGAGCTAAAAGTGACTGAAATTAATCTGCGTTTCACTTAGGGAGCGTTCACACTACCGTCTGTGTCCAACAGCTAGTGTCCGCTGCTAATGTCTTTTCAAAATCTTGTGCGGACATTAGCAGCGGACACTAGCTGTCGGACACCGACGGTAGTGTGAATGCTACCTTACAAAATACTGAAGTTACTAACAGCCGAGGACTGGATGGAGCATACAGGTACATTGTGTGTCAGCTCTTTACAGGTATGACCTCACTCTGCTCCCAGTTACATACATTACCACTAATTGTGGGTAACACATGTACTTACATTGCTTCTAATGGAAAAGAACATGTGTAAGCGCATGTGACTTGGATCACAGTATGACAGCACCCCTGTGCTATATGACTTTAGTGTAGGTGTCGTCGGCTTTACAATTATTGCCCGGCACTCTGAGGACCTCATCTTTGATTTTTTAATTTAAATCGGCACGCTGAACAAAAAAGGTTGCCTACCCCTGTTCTAGACCCTTCATGGTATGGTTATTTGTACACTGTACCACACAGAGCATCATCCAAGCAAAGACTGGCCTTAGGCCTGGTTCACATCTGCGCATGGGAAACCTAATCTGCATAAAACAGCAGTTACACAAAGAAACCGGCAGACTCCATAGAATATAATGGGGTCCATGTGGTTTTCACTCGGTTTCCGCACCAAAAATGCAGAGAGAAAAGTGCTGCTTGCAGGACTTTTCTCTCCGCATTTTTTATGTGAGAGGGAAACGGAATGGCCCAAATGCAGATGTGAACTGGGCCTGACACATACTAAAGCCACTGAGATGAAGAAAAAAACATTTAAAAGATATATTAAAGAGGGCTGAAATATTCTTTTATGAGTTCCTTGTGCTACTATTCTTACCAAAAAACAGTAGCAGAAGGAACTTACTTTCTTTGGTCTTTGTTATTGTCAACATTAAATAATAATAAAAAAAAAGTGGTAAGTCGGGTGACATTGTATTGCACATACCAGCAGGGCTTAGACAATGGCATGCCTAGAAACAGGATTACTGAAGAAAGAAGCTCAGTGTTTCTCTAGTCATATACATCTGGCACTGCACATACAGACATTAATCTCCCAAGCTTAAAGGGAAACAATTATTAAAAATGTTACAATCCTATTTTATATCTTAGCACAGTCATAAAGCGAAAACCAGTGTAATCCAGATTACAGTAAACATCAGTTTAAACTGCAGCTGTCACCTGTACATATGACAGAGGCGGCCATCTATAAAGTATACATCATGTCTTAGGGTGCATTCACACTGAGTAAACGCTAGCTTATTCTGAACGTAAAACACGTTTAGAATAAGCGGCGTCTAAAGCAGCTCCATTCATTTCTATGGGAGCGGGGATACGAGCGCTCCCCATAGAAATGAATGGGCTGCTTCTTTCACTCCGTGCAGTCCCATTGAAGTGAATGGGGAGTGCCGGCGTATACGGCAAGCTCTGCTCATGCCGGAGCGTACACGCCGGCACTCCCCATTCACTTCAATGGGACTGCACGGAGTGAAAGAAGCAGCCCATTCATTTCTATGGGGAGCGCTCGTATCCCCGCTCCCATAGAAATGAATGGAGCTGCTTTAGACGCCGCTTATTCTGAACGTGTTTTACGTTCAGAATAAGCTAGCGTTTACTCAGTGTGAATTCACCCTTACACAGTGTTTACTGCCTAGTTACACATTTGTGTGAAGTACAGAAACAGATTCAGAAACTGACTGATTTCTTCCAGATACAGCAGTTTAGAAGTGAATGCTGACCTGTGATGACAGACACAACCTGCGGACAGATTTGCATAGTTTTTGTTTTTGCTTTTAAAAGATAAATAAAGAAATCAGTTATGTTTTTTCTAATTTTGTACCACCCCTTTAAAATATCCTGTTCAACAGTTCTGAGCTATCTATGTATGTAAAGCATGATGTGTGAAAATCACTTACGGCCACCATTGAGCTCTGGATAACATATATCATCATCACCATTATGTACTATAGGGAATGTCATAAGGCTGCTTTAGTAATTAAGCAGACATTGCAGTTTCTCCAATTTTCTACCTTACTAGGTGTGACTTGCTTTCTGTAGACCTGGCCAAGGCCCATCAAACATGAAGTGCTTATTGCAGGACTGTATACAACATGGAGTTTTGCAATGGTGCATGCGGCATGTTTTATTGCTGTCACTAAGGTTGTAATAAGTTGTGCGTACACCTTAAAATATTGTGGAGTACCACAGCTATTATAGGTATTTTTCCCCATTTCCAGTTTATATGTTAGATGTGTTCAATCAAAAAGTTAACTTTGTTTGTTATTTTATTGCACTAATCCTGAGAAACATTATGTATTATACTCCAGAGCTGCACTTACTATTTTGTTAGTCAAGTCACTGGTGGGAATTCATTAAATCATCAATTTCGGAGCTCTGGATATCATGAAATTCACCAGAATCATTAAAAGAGCAGAGAGCCTCTTAATAATTCTATTGCACCTTGTGCCAGCAGGGGGATCATTTATGACTGGCAGAGTAAACATCAGTCTGATAAATTTCCACCACTGTGTATGCTGAATATAGCCAGATCATCGATGCCAACAACACACAGACAAAGTCGTAGGCAGAGGTTAGTATGTTTTATATTTCTCACTCAAGCTGGGGATGTGAACAATAAGGAGCAGTGTGCTCACTTCCCTATCCAATATAACTATTACTATTATTTTCAAATTTAATTCTGCTAGGAGTAACTGTAAAATAGCTGAGAAAAGCCCAAATGAACATAACACAGGAGATCCAGGGACGCTGAACTGCAAATACAGGGCATGATACAACTAAACAAATCCGACACAGAATGAAAAATCTATGAGTGCAGTTAGAAAGCATCCCATCAATAACACAAGCAGCCAGAAGTAGATACAAGTGCATAAGTAGATTTCTCTTTCATTTGCAAAAGTTGAGATGATCTCAGACCTGGTTCACATCTGCGTTCAGTATTCAGTTTCGGGAGTCCAGTTGGGGATCTCCGAACAGAATACTGAACGCATCAAAAAAGAAACCACACGGACCCCATAGGCTATAATGGGGTCCATGTGTTTTCCGCGCGGTGTCCGCACAAATCATGTGAAGAGAAGAGCTGCAAGAAGTACTTTCCTCTCTGCATGATTCGTGCGGAAAACACATGGACCCCATTATAGTCTATCGGTCTGTGTGCTTTCTTAGCTCACCGCTTTTTAATGCGTTCGGTATTCCGTTCGGGGGGGTCCCTAAGCGGACTCCACGAACAGAATACCGAACACAGATGTGAACCAGGCCTCAGTCCGTTGTGCAGGCAGGGAAAGCTGTTGCACACCTGTGTTGAGGCTGTGAGGAAAATCAGCTCCTCTATACTCACTGTGTGAAGAAAGAACAGCCCCCCACTCACTTTGAACTGGTCTTGTTTCACAGTTATAACTATGGAGGGAAACTATGCTGGTAACAGGAAGTGAACAGCAAATTAGTTACAAGGGAGATATCTAGTGGTAAGAACTTTAGAGAAATTTTTTAGGCACGTAAAAAAAAAGTTTGCATTACAAATGTTTATATTACTGATGCATGTTGAGATGAATCCATATAATGGCAATATTAATATACTAACTGCATTCCCCTCGCAGGAGACAGTTTAGTTGTTGATGGTGGGATTAATTGTGCATACAATCCCACTATTGATTGAATGGCCACATCACAGCCATAATGTGACGTATATGGACTTTTCATCACTTTCAATAAGTTCAGCTCCTTGCATCAATTAATAGGTGCTGCTCCACTGATTTGGGCACAGTTGGAATTTTTACTCTAGTCCCCACCATTTCTGGGAAATCAATGCTTTTGATTTTGGTGTTTGATATATTTTTAGACGCTGTATTGTCAGGAGGGTGGAGTAGACAAGGGCTGTGATACTTAGCTCTTACACTGGCTGCCTCTGATTGGATCTCTGAATCATATCCCCCTGCCTGATGCTGCACTTTGGACATTACAGAGCTTAAAGGGGTTGTACCGAATAACCATTTTTTTTTTTTCTTTTCTTTTTTTTTATATGAGGTACCTCCCACTGCAGTCCGATCCTGCTGCTTCAGTGTTGACTTTTGGTGGACTTCCAAACTGTGATGTTCCCATGTCCCTTTCCTTAGGCCACTGAGGCCATTGACTGGCAGCCTGTTAGTAAAGAACAACTAACAAAATTGTTGAGGCCTACAAAACCTACACTATGTGATCAAAAGTATCCAGACACCTGGCTGAAAATGACTTACAAGTGTTGGCGCCCTCCATCGGTAATGCTGGAATTCAATATGGTGTTGGCCCACCCTTAGGGCCCCTTCACACGGCGGATACACTCACTGCTTTGGAGCGTGTAAACGTTCCGTAGCAGCGGCGTCTAAAAGCAGATCGCATTGTTTTCTATGGGAGCCGGCAGACGCGCGCTCGCCATAGAAATGAATGGGCTGCTTTTTCCATTCATTTCTATGGGGAGCGCACGTATGCCGGCTCCCATAGAAAACAATGGGAACTGCTTTAGACGCCGCTGCTACGGAACGTTTACACGCTCCAAAGCAGTGAGCGTATCCGCTGTGTGAAGGGGCCCTTAGCCTTGATGACGGCTTCCACTCTCGCAGGCATAAGTTAAATCAGGTGCTGGAAGGTTTCTTGGGGAATGGCAGTCCATTCTTCATGGAGTGCTGCACTGAGGAGAGGTATCGATGTAGGTCGGTGAGGCCTGGCACGAAGTCGGCGTTCCAAAACATCCTAAAGGTGTTCTATAGGATTCAAGTCAGGACTCTGTGCAGGCCAGTCCATTACAGAGATGTTATTGTCGTGTAACCACTCCGCCACAGGTCGTGCAGTATGAACAGGTGCTCGATCATGTTGAAAGATGCAATCGCCATCCCCAAAATGCTCTTCAACAGTGGGAAGCAAGAAGGTGTTTAAAACATCAGTGTAGGCCTGTGCTGTGTTAGTGCCACGCAAAACAACAAGGGGTGCAAAAAACACGACCACACCATAACACCACCACCTCTGAATTTTACTGTTGGCACTACACACGCTGGCAGATGACATTCACCGGGCATTCACTATAGCCACACCCTGCCATCGGATTGCCATATTGTGTACCGTGATTCATCACTCCACACATTTTTCCACTGTTCAATCGTCCAATGTTTACGCTCCTTACACCAAGCGAGGCGTCGTTTGGCATTGACCTGCGTGATGTGTGGCACCCAATCACCTGACCACATTTGAAGTCCATGAGTTCCGTGGAGTACCCCTTTCTGCTCTCTCACGATATCTAATGTCTACTGAGGTCACTGATATGGAATACCTGGCAGTAGGTTGCAGCACAATGCACCTAATATGAAAAACATATGTTTTGGGGGGTGTCTGGATACTTTTGATCACATAGTGTACTAAAAATGGGTTAGTTGACAATCAACAATCTGATTCAAACTTTTGCCAAGCTGTTTGCAGCCATAGTTTCCTTGCTTAATTACCTTATCTTCTCAAAATATACAGACATAATTCTGGGTTCCAGAAGACATACAGTTTCACTGTGTTTCTGCCCCCACACAGTATAATGCTCTGTATTCACCCTAACATTATATTCTCCCACATTATAATGTCCCCCCTCAAATTGCCCCACAGTATAAAGTCCCTCTCCTCATGCACCAGTTTAAACTGGAGCGGGACATTAAATCTTGGGGGTAGCTGGAGAGAAACATAAACTGGGGACAACTAGAGACAGATATGCCCCCCTTCAGCTACCCATGGTTTAATGTCCCCCTCAGATACACCAGTTTAATGTCACCCTCCACCTGTTCCCAGTTTAATGTCCCCCTTCAACTGCCACCAGTTTAATTGCCCCTATATATCTGTCCTCAGTTTAATGTCCCCACTTCCTCTGCCACTAGCTTAATGTCCCCCTTCATCTGCCACCAGTTTAATGTCCCCCCAAAGTTTAACATAGAAAAATAACTGGTACTCACCTCTCCTCGCTTCCATGCAGTCTCTTTTCCTGGACTGTTCAGGGACCTGCAGGTGCAATGCAGCTCATCACTGTATCTGCATCTTCTCCGGGTGAATCCGGGAGATACCTCCCACCGACCAGGACCATGGGACAGGACATAAAGTCCGGGACTGTCTCGCAGGATCTGGGACGGTTGCAAAGCTTTAAGTGCCAAATGAGTTTAATTTCCCTATAGAGACCTTTAATTCTGCAAATCAGTGGTGGCCAGAGATCACATAATTCACTAATGTCACTCTCTTACATGTATCTATGACGTGTCAGAAGATCATTTTTTACTGGATTTTCCCTTTAAGTGGAGACACAGAGTCATTCCTGGTATTTATTTCATTCACAAGACCAATAAAACTGCCCAGGTTTCGCCCTTTAAGTAACATACCACATAATGCTGCACCTCATTTTTCTTGTAACCACTTCGTTCTCTTTTTAATCTTGCTTCCGTCTTACTATCAGTTTTGGCACCAGGTAACTGTTTAGCTTTGTTGTGCCCAGTGAATGGTAAGATCATGTGAATGAATGTTAATGAATGGGGTTTTACAGAAGCTCAGATACTGTATAAGTGAGATCATGTCAGCCAGTGGCTTTTATTGGAAAGCCCAGAAACAGGCTGCTGATTGGTCCGGGCCAACCTGCACACTGCCCAGAAGGGGCGGACGAGACATTCCATCTCCTGCCATTCACCTTTCCTGAGACAATGTGAGTGTTATCTGAAAACCTCAAAGGCTTGTGAACAACTCCCTGATTACTTAGTCATGCTCCAAGAGTAGATTGTGTTTCTGTGGAGCAGTAACCAGCTGTCATGTGTTTTTCCACTGAAGATTAAACTTCTATGGTGCCAGCATCCAGGATTTCCTGAAAATAAACAGAATCTCTCTTAGGGCTTGTTCACATCTGCGCCTGGTCTCCGTTCATGCAGGTTTCTGTTTCCTGCACAAAACTGAGCAGGAGACGGAAACCTGCAGGACTCTTTCATACCCATTCATTTGAATGGGTTTGTAAGATGTCCGGCCGTGAGCACCGGTGAGCGTTTTATGCTCTCCGCCGCTAAACCGTTTTTTTTTTTTTAAATCGGATACAGAGTCGGACATGCAGTATACTGTGTCCGATTTTGAAAAAAACGGTTTCGCGGCGGAGAGCATAAAACGCTCACCGGCGCTCAAGGCCGGACCCGGTCTGACAGCTTTCCGTCTTCTGCCAGCAGAAGACGGAAAGCTGAGAACGGACTCTGGGCACTAGTGTGAACCTAGCGTCAGGGAACGAGATGGAATTTAGGTGTTATGTGGCCACTGGAGAGGGTGCCCTTGGATACTGGGCCCTAGCTGGGGGATTGTATCTAATGAGAATTTTATCTAACTCTGTAAAATCTGTTACATAGTGTCTCTGAGTGCTTCTTTCTTTAACCCTTTCCTGCCAAAGCCATTTTTTGATTTTTATTTTCTACTCCCAAAGCCATAACATTTTTTAATTTTTCCCACATCGCTTTTGTGCTGCCGGATGCCACATGTGGCCTTAGCCTAAAACTAAATTTGCAACATTTTCGGGTGGGTTTCATTTTTATGGAATTCACTCTGGCGTGTTGCCTAACAGACCAAACACCAATAAAAAACTTCTATCTTAGGGTGCATTCACACTGAGTAAACGCTAGCTTATTCTGAACGTAAAACACGTTCAGAATAAGCGGCGTCTAAAGCAGCTCCATTCATTTCTATGGGAGCGGGGATACGAGCGCTCCCCATAGAAATGAATGGGCTGCTTCTTTCACTCCGTGCAGTCCCATTGAAGTGAATGGGGAGTGCCGGCGTATACGGCAAGCTCTGCTCATGCCGGAGCGTACACGCCGGCACTCCCCATTCACTTCAATGGGACTGCACGGAGTGAAAGAAGCAGCCCATTCATTTCTATGGGGAGCGCTCGTATCCCCGCTCCCATAGAAATGAATGGAGCTGCTTTAGACGCCGCTTATTCTGAACGTGTTTTACGTTCAGAATAAGCTAGCGTTTACTCAGTGTGAATTCACCCTTACTTAACAGTAAAGTGCTACAATAACTTTTGTTGGTTATAAAACATATGTGAAGCATGGAAGCTTGGTGGTTGCAGTTTACTATAGAGGGTGAACTTGCCTGAATGTTCCCGAACACAATAACACCCATAGAAACCAATCACAGCACAGTTTTCATTTTCTATTCTGATCTTGAAAAATTTAGGCTGTCTTGTAATTGTTAGCTATGACACTAAGTCTGAGACCCCACTTTGTGGAAACACAGCTTTTTGTTGTTGCAGGTGATGTATAAGAGCTTCCTAGATATTTCCAATTCCTTTTGTAATAATTTTTTGCTTTGGCTCAAAAAAAAAAAACACAGCAAAATCTGAAACAAAAAAAGCAGTGTTTCCACAATGTGGGGCCTCAGCTATAGTCTGTTTGCACTCGACCATGTGCTTACCACCAGCCGTGAATGAAAGGCACAGGCCTCAATGGCCGTGTCTTTTATTCATGGCCACATTCAATCAATGCATAGGAGGCGCACAAGTATGGCTGCAAAATCAGACAGGAATAGGACCTGTTCCATATTTTGTGGCCCAGATTGTTGGCTCGCATATGGGACTGTGTCATTTATAGTCGTGTGCATGGGCCCACAGAAATGAATGTGCCAGTGTGCTATCCAGGAAAAACCTGGATAGCACACTGAGCTTTCATACGGTTGTCTGCAAGGAGCTTCAGACAGTTTTGCTTCTAGACAGTTTAATAAATATGCCCCAATCAGTCTTAAAAAAGTAACCACAAAACTGCAGATTAATGGGCTCTCAGTTTGCCCTGGCCTACTCCCAGTTCCCGCAGGTCTACCAGTACTGACCAATCCCAATCTAACTATCACACTTGACCACACTGCCCCACCAGCTCACCATCTGCTCATGATTCTCCAGGTCAACTTGGTGATGTTGGAATTTCATCTCTTGCCCATGGCTCTCCCAAAGTAGTGTGCCAGGTGATCTACTGTGCAGCATAGCATATGTTCCATACCACACTCTCCAGCCTGTAGCTCACCCAGTGAACCAGCCCACTCTCCAGTTCACCAACCTTCTATTCCCTATTCAAAGGCCAATTGCAGGTCAGCTTGGCTTCACTCATCAGCATTTGGTCCATTGACACCAGAAAACATATTTATCAGCTACTCTTATTTGTCACACAGAGCCCCAGTGTCACAATGCTTGCACCCATATCAGGCCTTTCCTAGGCTTACACTGATACTGGCTCCACCTCCTCTCATTAGTTGACTGGTTAAGGGGATATTGTCACTCCTTGGGGAGAGACCACCATATAGGTGTGTGGAGACTTATTAAGCCTTTAGCACTCCACTTTGCAAAGGACCATGGGAAGAGTATGCAAATCTGTCTTCCATGATGTAATTAGGAAGTCAGCTGCCTCAGTATTGCAAACCAATAGAGGGCGCTCACTGGAATGTGCAAGCCTGTCTTCCCTGATGTAGTTAGGAAAACAGAATTCTAGTGAAATAACCCAATAAAGGTTGCTCCCTTTTGCATTGTGGGGGGCTAATAATATCTTATGAAAAATTATGTATAGAGGTAGAGGCAGCGATTATTCTATCTGACCATCTCTCTCCCAGAGAGATGCAGTTTGGATCTTGCCAGACTGGTTATGCAAGACACTATGCACTGTGCTATCTTACAAAGAAACTAATTAAAATGGAGACAGTTTGGCAGGGACTACGGGCATTGTTAGGAAAGGATCAAAGACCAAAGACCCTTCCAAAGATAAAGGGACAAGAGAAGGGTAATTAAGCTAATTGTCTCCAACAAGGATGTCTATTGTCTTTAGAATACCATGAGATAGACATCTAGGATGTGTATTTGAGACATGTGCTGATGGCTGCCATTTTGATTGATACCATGCGGCTACCATGAGGTCACTGACTCCATTTTAGAGTAAAACTAGCCTTCAGGGGGGTGTGACCTCTCTCCAGTTTCTTATCCAATAGATATGCATCAGGGCTATTGTTACAAACTTCTCCACCAATGGATGTATGCTAATTATACTAGCCAATCCTGTTCTGTCTATGCCATGTGATATATACTTTGTTCTAGCCACCATTAAAGCAGAATCCATTTTGATACACGACCACCATGTGTCTTGTGGTTCTCCAGGTCAAAGATGGCGGAGGCCGATCTTGGCCTGTTAATTAATTTTCCTTTACAGACAGCATATCTCTGGGGTATTATCATTCCCCCGACAGCATCATGCTCGATAACAGCACCATTGAACACTACATCCTGCCAGTCCACTAACTGAAGCTGATGGTGTACAGAAGCACAACTTGGTCTCTTTATCTGAACAAGAAATGCATATGTAATACACTAACCATTCACCCAATCACCAGTATTTATTGGGTCCTACATTGGAAGATGCTCTTTATACCCATGTCCTGAATGGGGAACTCCTCTATGAAGGAGATTATAAAACCTATTTTAATTTTTTTTATGTACATCAGACTACCAATTAAATTAGTTTTTCCGAATTATTGATAAATAAATGATATCATGTATGGTCACATAACCTTGTCACATGATAATAATGTCCAGTGGCTTTATCGCAGAGTATGTACCTTTTTCTATTGTGTTTGTCTTACGACAATACCTTGATTTAATAGGGAATTTTCACTTAAATGTGATTTATTTTGCTGCAGCTTTTTCTAGGATTCCAGTAAATGTTCTAGGTATTAATAAATGAGAGAATAAAGTCTGGCTCATAGTACAGATATACCGAAGTAAGAAAGATTAATTTTACTTAAAATAGCATTGGCAGGAGATGCTGGGCTGTGTGCCAACAGCTGCACCCTACTAAATACACAGGTAGGATTGTAATGTTTGCCCGGACTGTGTATAGCTACACCATTATAAAGAGCCAGGGTAAACGGTATAATCTCTCCCTGATAAGAGCGGCAAGTTCACAAGACTTATTACTTGTTTGGCAACAGAACATATTGGCTTCCCTGTTTAATCATATATTATGGACTATTTCTGTGCCCGCAGCAGGTCCATAAACTAGAGTAATCATCTAGGTTTCATCTCAGCATACACAATGCTGACAAAAATAAGGCCAGAAATTTTTTCTGCTGACACATGGTGGAATTAAATTACATATACTGATGTTAAACATAAAGTGAAATATATAAAAATCAATGTTATATCATATTGAGTTGGTCTAAAAATAAAAACATAAGCACGACAAATAAAAATCTATAAATGGTTTGTTCACAGTTGAGATATCTCTGATGACCTAGGCCCTGAAGTAAAAGCTACAATATTTCTGAGCCCCTGAGGATTTGGGGGTCACCTCACAACCTGCAAGATATTGCTATATAGTATCTAAGCACATTATAAAACAGATATTCTACTATTATTTTATTCACTGTAATGCATTGTTAGTTCACTAACTTCATAGAATTCTTTATTGTGTGACTGTGTGGACCATGTGTGGACCATGGGACCTTATGATGCTGGAATCTAGTTGCCAGGTGTGAAAAAGCCAATGACCTAAATCATTTGATAGACGCCATCATCCACCATCTTAGTGTTTTGTATATCCAAATCAGTTCAATCATTTCAAAGATATAGATATAAAACTTATTTTAGGGTTGATGCAAATTACAGTATAATAGACAATTTGGAGTTAACCGTGTGGTTTCCCTGGAGTTGTGGTCTCTGTGTGCTATATGTCATGCAGTATTACCACCTTACTACCCTAATTTGTATTAACACTACTGGGTTTATATCATTGGAATGACTGAACAGATTTGTATTAACATAGCACCAAAATGACCAAAAAAATCCCCTCCCCTAGAACCGCTGCCTGTTGTTCATACTTCCAATATGTAGTTCAGTTCTGCTTTCCATACTTTCAATAATCTGAAGGAATCCAATTGGAACAGAGAGGATCCTTCTAAACCAAAAACTGCATCCATCTTCCATCTCCTAACTCTCTTTAGCAATTTCTTAAACTAAACTAAAATAATATAGGAACAGTGCCACAACTGTCTACAGGTTGCACGTGATATTGCAATTCTGCAATTCTGGAGCTGAAATACAGTACCACACACAACTTGTGGACACATGTGGCTCTGTTCTGAGAAGACAACAGCCATTCTTTTTTAATCTTAGAAAAGTATTTATAAGTACTTACAATCCCCATATAACTAAGTACTAATAAGTCCATAGTTCTAGCAAAAATCTGGAGACCAGGAATATGTTGTCCCAAAAACGATCCACCAAGGACATAAGTTGGGGAGTGCAGCAAAATATCCAATATTTTAGGAGCATTTCTGGTAACCCTGAGCACCAGATATACAATTTCGGAGGAGACACACAATGCCTGCCTGGCTGCAGACTTAGTAGGAGCCACAGGTTCCTATAAGCATGTGAGACTTCTTCCAATTAATATGGAGATTGGAATGGGTCCCAAATTCTGTTAAGACCTGCAGCACCTCTGTCTAGGAATCATCAGAGTTTTCCCAAATATAAGAGGGTATCACCTTTGCATAGACTAACAACCTCCCTCTTATTCCCCTTTACCAAGCCACACAATCCACACACTCCCAAGGACCATCAAAGCAAGACAGCCAATGGTTTTGTGGCTATGCATGCAAGAGGGAAGGTAGTAGGCAGACCTGGAGTGTGTTTAATTCAGACATGGTGACTTCAATTGGTCAAATTTTGGTTTCCCTGAAACAAGCATATTTTTCCATAGACTATAATGTGATTCGATATTCAAATGAATAGTCGAATATTGAGGTCTACTGGGATTGAATTTTGAATTTTCGAATATTTCACTACTCGCTCATCTCTAGACCTGAGCTGTATCAAGTGAGACCAATACCCTCAACCCGCCATTCTCATGGACTGCCTGTGTGTTCATGAATAGCTGTTTCATATTATGGGCAGTGGACTTATCTGGCAAAAAGCTATTTTGATCTGGATGTATAATAGGTAGGCTGACCTGGTTGCCGTCATTAGAAAGGACTTTAGCCAGGATTTTAACATCTACCTGTAAAAGCGAAGTCAGACAGTAAGATTCACACAGCATTGGATCCTTACATGGTTTAGGAATCACTAAGATACAGGTCTCAGTTATGGAGGGAGTCAACCAGCCCTCCCCATATACTTCTGTGTATAACTTGAGGAGTCTGGGTGTGAGCTCATCTGCATAAGAGTTATAAACCTGGAATGCTGTCACTCTCAGAAGTCTTGCAGTTTCCTAAACGTCTCCAAAGGCCTCGGCGATATCCCTCAGGTCTCTCAACTTATTCCTCAAAGGTTCTGAATCATAGCCACCACAGGCAAGGTAGAGTCTACTCTAGCCAGGTGTGCCAGGAGTGTGAGACTATGTTCCCCATGATCATAGAAGTCCTTTCTAACAAAGAATCTGGCACGGTGTACCTTTTCTGACATGAGGTCTACATACTGCTGTTGATTATACTGCAATGTAATTTTTGTGTCTGAGGTGGGGTTTCTAATGTATACTAATTCTGTTCGTATCACTGCCATCTCAGCACCCACATCCATGAATTCCAGTTCTCTCTTCATATCATGAATTGCCCAGGAGTGTCTTAAGGCATCCAAACACTGCAATATAGTACATTGAAATCTCTGGTCATGGAAGAAGGATATCCGTTGTGTAAAGTATGGTGGGGGTGGAAATATCTACAAACAGAAGGGGTTCAGCCTCCAACCAGAAAATGGCAGATGGACCACCCAGAGTAATCTTTAGCGGGCCATGATCAAAAACTGATTGAGACAAATAAGATACTTCTAATGCATGGAAGTAGATGATTCACCCATCCCATCCAGGGCTTATGAAAACAATTACAGTAAGTCTAGCCCCACTTCCAGATGATCATCCTGCAGAAACATCATTTTAAACTCATATGTTCTAAGATATTTACTATGGAGCATTTCATCGTGTTGTTCAAACCCTTCACATTGCAAGTGTCAAATGTCAATCACGTCTAGCCACTATCCCAAATGTAAATTATGAACCAAAGACTGATGACCCCAGGAGAAAAGTCAGGGCCAAAATATCCTATACTAGGGGTCAGCAACCTTCGGCTCTCCAGCTGCTGTGAAACTACAACTCCCAACCTTCTCCATTCACTTCCATGGGAGTTCCAAGAACAGCAGAGCAAGTATGCATGCTGGGAGTTGGAGTCTTACAACAGCTGGAGTGCCGAAGGTTGCTTACCCCGTCCTATACCAAGGAAGAGAAAAGGTGCACCTATCCAATTCAACAATACCCTGCACCCCAACACCCACTCCAAACCTGTGAGAGCTTGATCCGAAAACAGCAAGTCATGTAAAAGTAGGTGATTAGTCAGCAATATCATACAGAAAACCACAGCATCACATATCAAAAATAATAAGAAAAAGCCTGTAAATCACAGAAAACAAAAATAAATTTATAATACTTGAAATGTATTAAGATGGGGGCCTCCAGTTGAGCAAAAGAATATCACATCCAGATCCCTGAAAATGATTGATCAGAGTCCATAAGGAGCAGAAAGGTATATTCAATCCCTAGGTGGAGATTGGGCAGAAAAAAGCCGTCAGGTATTCAGCACCACCGTGACTTCCTCAGGAGAATCGAAGAATTTGGACTGGCCATTCATTATCTAGGATGTGAATCCTATAGAGGTAGAGCATGGCCTATGTCAGCCTCACATAACTGTATTTTAACCTGTACAAACTGTGCCTTTCATTTCGGCATCTAGAGACATTAGGGAAGATCAGAATTTTGGTGTTGCCTACTCGCAAAGGACCTTTCTCTCAAAAGAGATGTAGGATTACGTCTCTATCCCAGTATTTGAGGAATATAGCAATGCATGCCCATGAAGAGACTCCAGGTGGAGGTAGTTTAGGTAAGATGCAATGTGCCCGCTCAACTGTCAAGATATAGGATCATAGGACTTAATTAAAATATCTTCCAGGAAAGTGGCAGGGTTTTGCCCTTATGAGCATTTCAGAAGACCCACAAATGGGAGGTTACACAGGCGTAGCCTATTCTTTTGGTTTTCTATATGTTGGTGCTGCTTACCAAGCTGCGCAGTAACCTATATTATGGCAGCCTGTATAGGGGTCTGTTTCTACTAAGTCACTGACCCTCTGCTCCACCTTGGTCACCCTCTCTCTTGTATGTTGGGCATAATGTCGAATGAGAGAAATGTCCACTTTTATTTCGTCAATCCTAGTTATCAGGGCAGATTGGCATTGCTTGATACAGCAACACCTTTCAAATGTATGGTCTGTAGTTGAGGAGGAGGATCGTGGACCTTTGAGCACCAGAAGTGCTTCAACTTGTGAGTTGTGTCAACATTTTTGCACTATTGTTCTATGACTACTGCAATATTACAAGTGTCTCAGGACATGTATGACACAACAGCCTCTAGGCCAGGCCCACAAAGTTACTTGCACCCTCAAGCATTTTCCAGGAAATCTGTGTAGAAATAAGGGTACCGCACATGAGTCTGGGTATTAGGCAGGGTAGGAGAGTGGGATCAGAAGGCTCAGGAAACTTGTGCCATTACAAAGCTTTATAGAACGTAACTTGCTTGGATTGAGGGCAGGTAGAGTCACAACTATAGAGGCGATTTATGCCTCAGAAAGGAGGTATAAAGTTCAGCAGCAACTCCACAAATGCAGGTACAGCTCATTCCCATACTCATCCCAATGTTTATTCACTGCAGAAGATGGTGTCCTGGGACCTCTATGGTGCTGTGTGGCAGTGCAGGCTGATATAGGCTTTTCTGGCTCAGACCTATATAACCCAAAGAGTCCATGTGCCTCCCATAAGCTGAGCTGGGCTGCGGCTCTAGCCCTCTGCAGCTCTGAGAATACCACGTGATGGGGCTTTGGTCCTGGATAGGGAAGGCAGCGGAAACAGAGCTGGAAATGCATGTCCCAAATGTAATAGTCTCCTGCACAGAGAAGTGTCCCATAGTGGCCTTCCACACAGTATAATGTCCCATAGTGGCCCAATGTCTCATAGGGGCCCCTCCACACAGTATAATATTTTTTAGTGACCCCCATACAATAGAATGTCCTAGATTGGTCCTTACATTAATAAATTAAATTTAAAAAAATAAATGCTCGCTAGGGATGAGCAAACTGGTTTGCAATTAGCCTGTGTGGAGTTTTTCTAACCACTATTATACTCTCGTGTAGCTGCATTCATATTATAATAATCGGAAACCCACAGGAGGTGAGCAAACAAAAAATAGTACCAGGCCCTTTTCTGACCGTGTTCAGTCTGACAGAAACTTGCAAGGGTCACCCAACACTACTACTCATCTAACTTCCATGCCTCGCACCACTGATCCCGCTTAGTCATAGGCTACAACCATGAAGTGGCCTATATCTTATGAGGAAAAACATCAGAACAGAAGGAGTAATAGACTCCCATGCCCCGCCTCAGTAATCAATTGTACCAGCAAATTCTGATACTGTTGATTATGAGGTTGGATTGTAATGGGGGATAATTTACAACTACTTGCCATTGGGTCCCCCAAGCAGCTTTGGGATACAGCCCAATTTGCTCTTAATATAATCCACTACCTGTCTGCACATCCCCATAATCTGGACGTTGGTTCTTCAAGTTATCAGACCCCCATGATCACAACCTTCAAATGCTACATGACACTGTAGCGCCTAGTCCTCCACCATTCTTCACTGTTTACCTGAATAAAGACTCAATACACCAGAATGGATTAAAATTGGCCACAGCAGCCATCTTTATTACAATCACATACATCAAATTTAAATAAATTTAATAACCAATTTCTAAACTAAACCCTTCCTTGAATTTTTTATATCCCTAGAAGGCTAAGGAGGTCCTCAAAGCCCTGTAAGCTGGCCTGTTCACCATTAATGCACCTTTTTACCTCCAGCCATTTTCCCGGCTCAAAGGCACCCCATCACCTTTCCAGTGAGGTAATCCCATTTTACGGATTCCTCTCAATCATAGGCCAGACCAAATATTCCTGGCATAATAATGCCAGCCATTGGGGAGTCCAGAGCCTAAAATGCTCCCCCCCAACCACACAGCCACATCCTCCTTGGCCAACTCCGAGGATCCCCCGCCTGGTCGCCGTGACATACATACCCCCTTTTAACTAACCAACTCGTGATCCCCCCGGAACATAAAGGGAGGGAGGGTGGGAGATGCTGCGCCCTGTGCTACTTCACCACGAGTGCCGTTCCCACCACGCGGGCTTCTCCTTCCGGTCGCACTTGTGCCACGCCCCCGGCCTGGCCATGCCTCTCCACCAGCGTCCACCAATGGCTGCCGTCCAGCTGCACAGCGTCATGGGAGCCATCCTCGAGCCGGTGCCCGTCTGTCTAGCTCCATCTGGAAAGCCAACCCATTCAAGAAAGTCTATAATAACCATATTGCCATTAATCTGTCATCAGACCACCTTCTAATTTCACCTATTGTTTTCAGATTGTGAGCCCTTGCACGTTAGATCCTTGCTCGCGCTGTACCAGTCAGTCACTAAGTTAGTTCATGTTTATTATACTTCTTTTTGCATTATGTATCTTCATATCTACAGCTCTGGGGAATTAATGGTGCTCTAAATAATAATCCAGATAGTGGTAATAGCTTATGACCATTCTCAGTCTCCTAAAATCTTGACCGTTTGCCTCTAAATACTGGACAAATAAAAGTAATGACAGAATTGGAATGTTTGAAAGTTGTAATTGGGTCTTAAGCCAAGAATAGTTTGTGAACCATTTGCCCTAATAAGTGTTTGTGCAGGTAATCTTCTTTCTTTCGCAAATTAGAGGGTAAATATGTAAATATGATATGCAGATTTGCAGATTTATGTAAATGTTTAAAGTCAAACATTTGTTGCTTCTCATAAAGTACACACAGTTCCTATGCCTGCACACTGTACTGTACATGCAAATAGCGAGAGCTTCATGAAATACCTAGAGTTAACTTGAGATCAGCGCCACCTAGTGTAGGAAAACCATTATTCAGCATGACCTTTATTTGATGTAATAGCAACATGATTTTTGTATCTGCAAATTTAATTATTTTTCTCAGAAGTGGAATTACATAAACTAACATTTTTCCGAGTAGTATGGTATTTATAAAGACTACATGAGGAAAGTAAAGAATAGGCATATAAAAAACAATACATAATTTACAGTCAATGTGTAATTTTACCGCAGTACATAAAAGTTAACGTTGAGTATCTGTTTCCAACTTCCATGACATCTCCATCTCTAACATTTTTTTTTTTAAACCAACAGAAAAAGAAAGATACCCCAGTCTCCCTCCTCCGCTAGTAACAGAACAAAGGTTCCCCTACAACAAAACCTTCTGTCTTTCTAGAGTAGCCTTCAGGTTTTCTGTTAGACCAGGCTGTATACTTAAAGAGCCCATTTCATCCTGTGTAACACCTAAGAAATGTCTCTGTTCTTTAAAATGTATTTGCAGATTATACGAAACTTTGTAAGGTAATTAGAGATGAGTGAATAGTATTCGAAACTCTAGTTTCGAATACCTTGCTCCATAGGAATGAATGGAAGCAGCCAAACACCAAGAGGTTAAGCGCCAGCACCGCCCGCACGCCGGCTGCTTCCATTCATTCCTATGGAGTGAGGTATTCAAAACTAGAGTATCGAATACTATTCGCTCATCTCTAAAGGTAATAAAAAATGAGGAGCATAGTAGAATATTACAGGGGGATCTAAGGAAGCTGGAAGCATGGCCGGAGACTTGGCAAATGTTGACAAATGTAAGGTTATTCAATATCAAGAAAGACATAAGTGAACTTGAAAAATTGCAAAGGCGGGCAACCAAAATGATTAGGGGAATGGGTGGATTGGAGTACAACGATAGATAACAAACTTGGGTTTATTCAGTTTAGAGAAAAGACGTCTACCGGGAGATCTAATAACAATGTACAAATACATGAAGGGACAATACAAAGAACTTTCTAAGGATCTTTTTACTTCTAGGCCACTGACACTGACAAGGGGACATCCTCTACGTCTGGAGGAGAGAAGGTTTCACCAGCAATATAGTGAAAACAGCGAGGCTCTGGAACTGTCTGCCCCAGGAAGTGGGGATGGTGGATTCAAGTTCAAAAAGAGCCTGGATGCCTTTCTTGAAGAGAAAGATATAACAGGTTATGGACTCTAGATTTTAGGGACACGTTGATACAGGGTTTTTATATTGACTGCCAGATTGGAGTCGGGAATGAATTTTTTCCCTGAATGGGGCAATTGGCATGAGCCTCATGAGTTTGTTTGTTTTTTGCCTTCCCCTGGATCAACACTGTAGGGAGATGGTAGGGTTATAGGTTGGACTTGATGGACTGATGTCTTCATCCAACCTCATCTACTATGTAACTATGTAAAAAACAATCATTTTCTTTATTCTTTTTTCTTTTGTCAACTATCAATAAGAGTTGGTATTGTTATATCAGTTTATGTTGACAAGTAGGTTTGTAACAATTTTTGATGCTAAAATTGCAATATCTACATCCCTTTTATCGACTGCTGTTGATCAGCTGGTATATAGTGAAATGTAAGTCTCTGTGATATCAAGGCACCAAGATATATATATATATATATATATATATATATATATATATATATATATATATATATATATATATATATATATATATATATATATATATATATAGTCAGGGTCTGGGGTTGCTAGGTGGGGTGGCATAGACGCACAAGTCTAAATTATTAGTCCAAAAAATAGAGTTTTATTTTCACTCCAAAAATAATGCAGCAACAAGAGAAACACTACAAAAATAAATGCCTGTCCAGCTAGGCTCTGTTGGTATATACATATATGCAACAGATATAGACTTATTGTGTTATACTGTGTTGGAGGAACTTACAGCTTCCGGACATTAGATGGCGATGTTATTATTGTTATGTGCTGAATACATGTAATGATATGCTATGTAGACTTGTCTGTATCTCACATTGCTGCATCTATCTATGGTTAGTTCTTTCCAGTGTGTTCCTTGTGTATTGCTGTATAGACATGCTGACGTACCTTACCTCATGTTCTGAAAAGTAAACTGAAGATTAACCCATATAATCTACTCTGAAGCTTTCTTCTGCGACTGCACTCTGCAACAGGCTCTAACTAAATATATAAGTAGGTTACCTCACCTATAATAGCAGATTCAATAACAAGTTGAATGAGACAGGACACAGCTCCAGCAGTGCAACCTTTCTGCTGGCTTTCCAGCCAACCTCTGTCCAAAGTCTTGCTGCTGGAGCAACCTCTTTATTTCCTCACTGATGAGGACAACTCTCAGCAGCTGAGTTGCTGCAGGAACAAGCACAAAGTGTGGACTGGAGGGGGTTGGAATGACAGGTCCCACTGCCAACCTACTAGCCATTCCTAAAAAATCCAGCTCAATAGACAGAACTTGAAACAAGGCCTAGCAGATTAAACTTATCTGCTGAGAACCAGTCTATCTGGAGTTTTTCATCTCACCTACCTGAGTCGTCTGGGTGAGATGTATACCCCTTCCATTATCTGACCAGCCATATAAAGGGAACACTCAAATGACCCATCCAACTGGATCCTAGACTACCTGACAAACCGCCCTCAGTATGTGAGAGCCCAGGACTGTGTGTCTGACACTGTGATCTGTTGTACGGGGGCACCACAAGGTACAGTTCTTGCCCTGTCACGGGATGGTTAGAGTCCGGCAATAGGCAATGTGTAATATATATTTCATGTGGAATGTATTCTCTAACCTGTTGTAAACATCAGTGTGTAGTTGGCTGATTGGGGTCTAGTGTGTTAGCACATTGTATGCAAATAACTCTAACTAGTGAGGACAATGGGTGGAGATAATCTGATCAGTGTCTCCAAGAAGATGTTGGATGGTGCATTGTCCATAGTAGACAGGGAGTCTGCTCTCCTTGGTATAGGTGAGGGGGGAAGGATCTGTGACTCAGCCCTTCCCACCCACAGATATAGGTGTAACAGTCTTAGTATATAGTTGTAGCTAGCAGTTAGTATGTGTTAGCCGGCCTGTGCACAGCTCTGCAGAGAGCCAGGATTTAGTTACAGGACCAAGGAGCCAAAGCTATGATTGGATTGTGACTTCTGTGGACTTATTGTTATTACGGTTGATGTGACCGCCGCCGGCTACTAACTTTGTGGATTACAATAAATTGCTGTTGTCTCCCGACCTCTTGCGTCCGTGTTGATTCCAAAGACCATCCGGAGGAAGACGTATACCTTTGCTCCGTGACAACTGGTTGGCAGCGGTGGGATCAACAGCGGACAGCGAGATGGACTACAGCAGCCCAGCGATTAATGGAGCCACAACCTCAGAATACAGGAACTGGACTATGGCAAGTCTACAAGTAAGGGCCCGGGAACTAAACCTGAGTTACCAGGGAAGAACGAAAGAGCAACTGATCGAGGCACTGGAGGAGATGACCCTGCAAAGCGACCATGAGGAGGGCTGCCCCCAGGAGACAGTAGAGATACGGGAGTGGCAGGTACAGACCCAAAAGAGCAGATGGGTTGTTTTGTATGAGGAGGAATTGGCAGTGCTGGGGCTAGAAGCAACTGCAGAGCAAAGGAGTAGAGCATTACAGAGGGCTCAGGAAACGGAGAAGGAGGAACAGAGAATGGCGCATGAAAAGGAAAGAATGGCGCATGAAATGCGAATGGCTGAGATAACTACGCGGAATTATAATCAAACGTCGACCCCCAGCCCAACAGTGAGAGAACCACCATATGTCTCCCATAAACACTTCAAGACCTTTGATGAAGCGGCTGGGGATGTTGATGGATATTTTCAGGACTTCGAACACCAGTGCCACCTGATGGAAGTCCCAGAGAAGGATTGGGTCCGGTATCTGGTGGGGCACCTACGAGATGGGGCTGCGGAAGCTCTCAGAGCCATGGACCCTAGTGATCAGCGGGACTATGAGGCCATTAAAAGAGCGGTGCAGAAGTATTATGCAGTCACTCCAGAGTCCTACCGAGTTCAGTTCCGCTCTTTGTCTTACAATGGGGGAAGCTCCTTCCACATGTTCGCCCACAAGTTGAAGCAAGCATGCAAGCGCTGGCTAGAAGGAGAGGAGGCTGTCACAGTCGATAAGATCCTCCAAGTCATACTTAAGGAACAGTTCTTTTCCCAGTGCCCCGCTGAGATCCGTGAGTGGGTGCTGGAACGGAACCCAGCCACAGTTGAGCAAGCTGCTTCTCTTGCAGATGAGGGCCTGACCATCAAGCCGCAGTGGAAGAGGTTGTTTGCAGAGGAGCGGAAAACTACCACAGTCCGCCAGACACCCTTCAGCCAGCCACCCACCTTTCGTGTCCGGCCTCAGGATTACAATTTCCCCTCTACCCCTGCCCCAGCCCATCGGCCTCCAGCTATGAACAACCCTGTCCCTAGACAACGACCCACTGGAAGAATGCTAGAGCGCAGATGTTTTGGGTGCGGGCGGCCTGGACATTTGCAAGCTAGTTGCCCTGCTAACCTGGGGGCACGGGCCACCGTGGCATCCCGGCCTATTCACTACCTGGGAACCACCCCTAGGACAGAAAGTTTGGCCCCATTTCCAGATGACTCCATGAATGACCCATCTGTTCCACCTCCAGGGGTCTATGGGATTCAGCCTTCCGCCACACATCCCGCAAACCTTCAGAGGAAGCACTTGCAGGAGGTCCTACTGGATGGCCGAACAGTTGTTGGATTCCGGGACTCGGGAGCTTTCCTAACGGTAGCGGACCCCCGAGTTGTGCGACCCGAGGCCCTAGAGGAGGGCCCTGGCATTTCTATCAAGTTGGCAGGGGGTACTCAAAGACGTATTCCTAAAGCTACCGTGGAACTCGACTATGGTTATGGACCAAAACGATGCACAATTGGTGTGATGAGCGGGCTGCCGGCCGATGTTCTGTTAGGCAACGATGTTGGAAATCTACAGTGCCACTTTGTGGGAGCAGTGACCCGAAGCCAAGCTCAGGGAGAAGCCAACATGGATCCACCGGATTTTCTGACAGATGCCAGCCCTTCAACCCTACAACTTTACCTTTCAGCACCGCCGAGGGAACCAACACCAGAACACAGATGGGTTATCCCGGCAGGAGGAAATATGAGCTATAGAGACTGATGTGCATTCCCCAATTTACCTGTGTAGGCCAATTGTGTCATGCACATGTTTTGAGAGGGGGAGGGGTTGTCACGGGATGGTTAGAGTCCGGCAATAGGCAATGTGTAATATATATTTCATGTGGAATGTATTCTCTAACCTGTTGTAAACATCAGTGTGTAGTTGGCTGATTGGGGTCTAGTGTGTTAGCACATTGTATGCAAATAACTCTAACTAGTGAGGACAATGGGTGGAGATAATCTGATCAGTGTCTCCAAGAAGATGTTGGATGGTGCATTGTCCATAGTAGACAGGGAGTCTGCTCTCCTTGGTATAGGTGAGGGGGGAAGGATCTGTGACTCAGCCCTTCCCACCCACAGATATAGGTGTAACAGTCTTAGTATATAGTTGTAGCTAGCAGTTAGTATGTGTTAGCCGGCCTGTGCACAGCTCTGCAGAGAGCCAGGATTTAGTTACAGGACCAAGGAGCCAAAGCTATCATTGGATTGTGACTTCTGTGGACTTATTGTTATTACGGTTGATGTGACCGCCGCCGGCTACTAACTTTGTGGATTACAATAAATTGCTGTTGTCTCCCGACCTCTTGCGTCCGTGTTGATTCCAAAGACCATCCGGAGGAAGACGTATACCTTTGCTCCGTGACATGCCCCATTTCTCTTCACACTGTACACTGCTGACTTTAGGCAAAACTCATCCAGTTGTTACTTACAGAAGTACTCCGATGACTCTGCTATAGTTGGCCTTATCACTGATGGCGACGATAGGGAATACAGAGACTTAAACCGGGATTTTGTTGAATGGTGCCAGCAGAACCAGCTGAGGATTAATCCTGGGAAGACCAAGGAGATGGTGGTGGACTTTAGTAAACGGAGAGGTGCTCCGACCCCGGTAGAGATCCAAGGAACATGTATTGAGATAGTCAGGACTTATAAGTACCTGGGCGTGATCCTTAATAATAAACTAGACTGATCACCTGGAGGCGCTGCACAGAAAGGACTACAGAAGACTCTACCTGCTCAGGATGCTGAGGGCCTTCGGAGTCCAGGGGACACTTCTTAGGGCCTTCTTCAACTCTGTGGTTGCTTCAGCCATCTTTTTCGGTATGGCTTGCTGGGGGAGCAGTATATCAACCAGGGACAGAAATAGACTTGACAGGCTGATCAGAAGAGCCAGAGCCCCCTGGACCCAGTACAGGTGGTGGGTGACAGAAGGATACTGTCTATGGTGACCTCCATGCAGGAGAACAAATCCCACTCCATGTATGGGACCCTGATGGGACTCGGCAGCACTGTAAGTGACCGTCTGCTTCACCCCAAGTGTGAGAAGGAGCGCTATCGCAGGTCCTTCCTTCCAACCGCGACCAGGCTGTATAATCTACATCAAACCAAGCGTAGATCTCTCCGCACAGAGAACTAATGATTATGACGATGACCATGAAGTCTTCCTCTTTCTCTTCCGTTTTTTTTTTTTTTCCTTAGCTGCTATGGACTCCTAGTATATCTTCTCTTCTCAGCATATGCGTGCCTATGTCTGTATTATATTACTATGTATTATCCTGTACCTGTATTACTATGCTGCTGTAACATGCTGAAATTTCCCCAATGTGGGACTATTAAAGGATTATCTTATCTTATATTATCTTATGAATGAAATATTCTCATTGAATACTTTGTTCTGTACAAAGTTGAATGTGATAACAACAAAATCACATAAAAATCATCAATGGAAATCAAATTTATTAACCAACGGAGGCCTGGATTTGGAGTCTCCCCAAATCAAAGTGGAAAAACACACTACAGGCTGATCCAACTTTGATGTAATGTCCTTAAAACATGTCAAAATGAGGCTCAGTAGTGTGTGTGGCCTCCACGTGCCTATATGACCTCCCTACAATGCCTGGGCATGCTCCTAATGAGGTTGTGGATGTCTCCTCAGGGATCTCCTCCCAGACTTGGACTAAAACATCTGCCAACTCCTGGACAGTCTGTGGTACAATGTGACGGTGGATGAAGCGAGACATTATGTCCCAGATGTGCTCAATCAGATTCAGGTCTGGGGAACGGGTGGGCCAGTTCATAGCTTCATCTTGCAGGAACTGCTGACACACTCCAGCCACATGAGGTCTGGCATTGTCCTGCATTAGGAGGAACGCAAGGCCAACCGCACCAACATATGGTCTCACAAGGGGTCTGAGGGCACATGGAAGACTGTGCGCCCCTCCAAAGAAATGTCACCCCACACCATTACTGACCCACTGCCAAACTTCGCCATTGGCGCCCTGTGCTCTTCACAGATGAAAGCAGGTTCACACGGAGCACATGTCTGGAGACGCTGTGGACAGCGATCTGCTGGCTGCAACATCCTCACCTTCCCTGCCAACCCCTACAGTTTCCTCTTGACTGTATGTGACTCTCTCACAGCCAGGCCTCTGTGCAAGGAACTCCCACACTTTTTGTAGGACTGCATTGGCCCTCCTTGTAGCAGTCAGTAGTAGCCCCTATTGTCTTAACAGTGGTGTTTTGCTGCCATCTACTGGTGTGAAGAAATATAGCCTGGGACTGTACTACTGTGAGACAATAATCACCCTGTTCTGTTTGGTAAATGGTGCGGTCCGGAGGAAGTGACGTGAGCAGGAAGCACAGAGCAGCGTGGTTTTGGGTCCAGAGTGTGTGCTGTGAGGACCTGGGAGCGGCCATTGCTGCTGTAGGCCATAGTAGAAGGCCTGAAACACTGCAGAGACTGACTGGAGAAAGCGGCAGTGTTGTGGAGATTGTTCTGGAGACTAAAGCCGGACTGTGCCTTGGACTTTGTTCAGACCTTCACCCAAGACAGAAGCAAGACAGAGTCTGCTGAGTTCCTGGACAGGCCTGCATCGAGGGAGCACCACAGAGAACTGAGAGAGACTGTATAAACCCGGTACCGTACAAGTATCTCAGGGACAGCTAGGGCCAGTTTATAGCGTGCGTTATCCTCATACTGTTATATGTAACTTAGTTTTCTTTTGTTGATTCCTTCCCATTTTCCATAAGTAAAGTGTGTTATATACCTGCCAGTGTGCGTCTGTCTCCTAGTCGTGGATCCTTGTTACCTGCTGGCCCGGACTTACATTTTGGCGTAGTCGGCAGGATCCGTAGCTCAGGAGACATGTCGGACAGGGAAGAGGGAACCTCTGCCGGGTCAAGCTCAGGCGCCCCAGCTGATAGTCCCAATGTAGCTGTTTTACCAGGAAGGAGAATGGTGCCGCCGGGCTCAGTGATGAGCCAAGTGACAAAATTTGATGGGTGTAATATGACGGTAGCTGAATGGGCAGATCAGATACGAGGCTTACAGCAGATATATGACATTGCACCAGATGTGATAGTACAGTTAGCCACACTGACGCTGACAGGGGACGCCAAGACGACTGTCAGGCTACAACCAGCTAATGAGAAAAAGACATTTGATGAAGTAGTGACTTTGTTAGAGACCATTTATGGAGAGACAGCATCATTAGGTTCCCTAAAGGTCAGGTTCTTTCAGCGAACCCAGTCAGAAACTGAAACTCTCCCTCAGTATGCCAATGCCCTACAAGAACTACTCAATGAAGTTAGGGAAAAAGGGGGAACCAACGTTATAGCCGACTATGACCGTACTCTCCGAGACCAGTTTGTCATAGGAATACGTGACAAGATCATAGCAGAGGCAATGCAAGATGAGATAAGGAGACGGCCACAATCTACCTTCAGTGACATACAGGTGGAGGCAATTTACCGTGCGAATAGTAAAGTGACAGAGCCACAGGTGAGACAGAGTGTCACACTAAGTCAAGGGGCCGAAGCAGCAGCTATAGGAAAAGCTGGAGACCTGGAGTCCATTATTCAGAAACTACAGGTACAAGTAGAATACCTAACAAAGCGCTGCGAAGATTATGCACAGCAGGCCAAGAGAGGCTATGAAGGAGGAAGAGTGAATAAAGTACCTGAGAGTGGAGTGTCAGGGGCCTACCGAGGGGGCTCAGAACAGGACCGAGAACGTAGGGTCTACCGAGGGGGCCCAGAGAGACGACCACCTCGGCAAGAGATCCAGTGCTGGGTGTGTGGAAGACTGGGACATGTCACTGCAAAATGCCCAGACAAGTTCCCAAGACAGCCGCCTTTAAACTAGTAAGTTCCAGCGCAGCGGGGCATGCGTTGGAAGGGAACAAAAGAGTGAAGGAAGTTAAGAGCCCTGATGATACACTGATTGCAGCAAGCCCAGTGTTGCAGGTCAAGATGAATGATGTCCTCGTTACTGGAATACTAGATACGGGATCACAGGTTACCACTATGGGAAGAGAATGTTATGAACGGTACTTCCAACAGTCTGCCCAGTATGACCCTGGGATGTTTGTGAGTGTGGTGGCAGCCAATAACCTACCTGTCCCGGTATGCGGAGTAGTCTCGATGAACGTGAACATATGCGGCCGAGACTTAGGCAGAAGAGGTATTATCGTAGTCCAGGAGGGCTATGATAAACAGATCCCCGTAATTTTAGGGATGAATATTCTGAAGGACATGGACCACCTGCTGTTTGCTAGAGATGGGCACAATTATTGGAGAGAAGCTACTGCTCACCAACCCACTCGGGCTGCCTTACAGCGATTAATAAGGATGTGTGGACTGCAGAGAGCCACCGGTGGAGAACAGGCCGTGGGCTGTATTACTTTTCCTCATCACACCAAGGTAACACTACCAGCTGAAAGAGAGACTATTATATCGCTACCACTGGGCACCACTCGGAAATTAGAAGGCCTCTCCGTCATGATTGACCCATTATCTAACCAGAACGGGTGCACTAATGTGCTGGTGGCTCGCTCCTTGTCTGTGGTAACCCAGGGGAGAGTGTTGGTGCGATGTGTCAATACCCATAACCAGAGTTTAGATCTGACTCCAGGTAGCCTCCTTGCCAAGGTCTATGCTGTCCCAGCTGAAATACGAAAGGCGACACCTTTAGAACTGACCCCGTCCAGGAAGGGGGGAATGGTCAGTGACCATGTCTACAGAAGGAGAAAGGCTCATTGTCTCCCATGAAGAAGGGCGGTTGCTGCGGGAACGGATGAAGTTAAACCTTTCCCGATATACCACTGATCAAGTCAGAAAGATAGACCAGTTGCTAGGAGAACACGAGGCCTCATTTGCACGACATGAGAATGACTTCGGCTGTGCACAGGGAATCTATCACGAAATACCCACTGGAGATGCGGCTCCCATCCGAGAGAGATATCGGCAGATACCACCCCAACAGTACCAGGAAGTGAAAGATCTGCTGAATTCAATGCTGGAGAATGGAGTTGTTAGAGAGAGTCAAAGCCCTTGGGCTGCACCAGTGGTGTTAGTCAAAAAGAAGGACGGATCTTTAAGGTTCTGCGTGGATTATCGTAGACTGAACTCCTGCACAGTACGTGACTCTTACCCGCTCCCCCGTATTGAAGAATCGCTTACGGCCTTAGGCAAGGCCCGTTACTTCTCGTCCCTGGATTTAGCAAGTGGCTACTGGCAGGTCCCCATGAGTGAGAAGGACAAAGGGAAGACGGCTTTCATCCTCCCAATGGGTCTATATGAGTTCAACCGTATGCCTTTTGGTCTGACCAATGCCCCGGGTACATTCCGACGGCTCATGGAGAAATGTCTGGGCGATTTCAATTTCGAATTCACTCTGATTTACCTCGATGACATCATTGTCTACTCCGCTACATTTGAAGATCATCTTCAGAAGCTGGGGCAGGTTTTTAGGAGACTGAGAGAGCACGGTTTGAAGTTGATGCCCAGTAAGTGTCGCCTGTTACAGGAAGAAATTGAATATTTGGGACATCGAATATCAGGACGTGGAGTGCAGCCATCCAGTGAGAAGATTGCGGCTGTGCGAGACTGGCCCACTCCTACCACCCTACGAGAGGTCCGTGCCTTCTTAGGGCTTGCTGGATATTACAGGCGATTTGTGAAAGACTTTGCACACAAAGCTGAACCACTGAATGCGCTATTGAGGAATACCGCTAGGGGTCCGAAGGCTCAATGCGTGCCTTGGGGTATCGAACAAGAGAGAGCATTTCAAACTTTGAAAGATGCTTTGACCAACCCTCCAATTCTGGCATATGCTGATTACCATCTACCCTTTCAGCTTTATACAGACGCCAGCCAATATGGTCTTGGGGCAGTACTCTCCCAAATCCAGAATGGAGAAGAAAGAGTGATCGCATATGGCAGCCGGTCATTACGAGACTCTGAAAGAAACCCTGCTAATTACAGCTCCTTCCGCTTGGAGTTATTAGCCCTTGTGTGGGCAATGACTGAGAAGTTTGCGGGGTACCTCACCGGGGCAGAAGTACAAGTGTTGACGGATAACAATTCACTGGCACATTTGGATAATGCAAAGCTAGGTGCCCTGGAGCAACGGTGGATGGCCCGACTTTCTAAGTACCGCTACAGTGTGAAATATCGCTCCAAAAATGAGAATCAGAATGCCGATGCATTGTCCCGAGTCACTACCCAACCACCGGTCGGGGACATAGATCAAGAATTAGAATCAACAGAGGTACCTGATTTCACCCAGTTTTCCCAGAAGGTGGTGACTGCTCGACAGAGCGAAATACTGGGAACTCAAGTAGCTCCCTTCCTGGGCCCATCCCACCAAGAATGGATTGGGCTCCAGCAACGTGATCCAAGCCTGGCACTGCTATGCCGTTGTGTTAAAAAGGGGTGCAAGCTTACTACTGATGAAAGAGACCAGCTGTCACCCGAAGTATTAGCGGTACTGGGGCAGTGGAACCGATTGGAGATGAGGGACGGGATCCTACGACGGCGTGTATACTTGCCAACTGAGATTGACGCCTGTTATCAAATTGTAGTGACTACTGACCTGGCCCGTTCACTAGCCGCCGAGGTACATCGTAGGAATGGCCACTTTGGAGCTGAGAAGACCTTTAGGTGGCTCCAACGATTGATCTTCTGTCCGAGTCTCCGCTTCATTGTTGAAGAAGTATGTCGTGATTCCAGAGCATGCGAAATCAACAAAGCAGTTGAACAGAGGGCTCCAACACAGACCATAGTGACGAAAGAGCCACTTGAAGAATTGATGATTGACTATCTCGCCGTGGGATATTCTGCAAGTGGGCATCAGTATTGCTTAGTTATGGTAGATCACTTTACCAAATTTGCTGTAGCCGTTGCAACAAAGGACCAGACTGCTGAGTCGGCTGCTGAGGCCCTGTGTCATCACTTCATACGAGTCTACGGCTGCCCGCAACGCATTCACTCTGACCAAGGCGCCTGCTTCGAGGGGCGAGTCATGCAAGAGGTGCAACGTATTTATGGAATGAAAAATTCACGCACCACCCCATACCATCCACAGGGGAACGGGGCATGTGAACGATTTAACCACACATTACTTCAGATGATCCGCACCTTGGAAGCCGACAAGAAGCGACAATGGCCGCAGTACCTGCCTGAATTGCTATGGGCCTATAATAATCAAGTCCACTCTGTCACAGGGTACGCCCCATATGTTCTCTTCTTTGGGCGACCTGGAAAAGGTGTGGGAGACCTCAACCTCGAAGACACCGATGAATTTCCTTATCGAGGCCTGCCCACTTGGATTCAGGCTCACCGTCAGAGATTAGAGACTGTCCACCGGATAGTACGTGAGAGACTACAAGAACAAGTTCACCCTAATCATCGGCCGGTGCAGGACACCCCTCTTAAAGTGGGCGACTTACTCTTGGTACGAGTAAAGAAGCCACTAGGGAAATTGGACAGTAGGTGGGAACCTGACCCTTACTGCATTGTGGCCCACCCTCATGTTGATAGTCCCGTTTACCAAGTCCAAAATACCCTGACTAAGCAGACGCGGACACTACACCGTGACATGTTACGCCCATGTCAGTCTCAGGGGCCAGTTCAGGACGACAGAGAGGAAGTGACTATGACACACCCCTCCACAAGTGAGCGCTGGTTGTGGGATGACGATGATGATAACGGGGGTGTTGTGGAAGCTGTGACCACCCCGACAGTAGCTGGGCCTGCAACTGTAGTGACAACCCCGACTGCCATATCTGACCGTCCCAATGAGAGACCAACCTCTATACTTGCTGACGATATGACAAGCTTGCGGCGGACTAGTCGCTCCACAGCAGGTGTACCGCCAGTGCGTTATGCCCAGAATGAGTTTGTTTGGCCAGCGGCCCATCGTTACATCACAACATTGCGATTACAGAAATGTATTGATGGGGCTATTGTTGTCAGGGACTGCCAACATTCGACTGGGGGGGGATGTAGCAGTCAGTAGTAGCCCCTATTGTCTTAACAGTGGTGTTTTGCTGCCATCTACTGGTGTGAAGAAATATAGCCTGGGACTGTACTACTGTGAGACAATAATCACCCTGTTCTGTTTGGTAAATGGTGCGGTCCGGTGGAAGTGACGTGAGCAGGAAGCACAGAGCAGCGTGGTTTTGGGTCCAGAGTGTGTGCTGTGAGGACCTGGGAGAGGCCATTGCTGCTGTAGGCCATAGTAGAAGGCCTGAAACACTGCAGACTGACTGGAGAAAGCGGCAGTGTTGTGGAGATTGTTCTGGAGACTAAAGCCGGACTGTGCCTTGGACTTTGTTCAGACCTTCACCCAAGACAGAAGCAAGACAGAGTCTGCTGAGTTCCTGGACCCAGGCCTGCATCGAGGGAGCACCACAGAGAGCTGAGAGAGACTGTATAAACCCGGTAACGTACAAGTATCTCAGGGACAGCTAGGGCCAGTTTATAGCGTGCGTTATCCTCATACTGTTATATGTAACTTAGTTTTCTTTTGTTGATTCCTTCCCATTTTCCATAAGTAAAGTGTGTTATATACCTGCCAGTGTGCGTCTGTCTCCTAGTCGCGGATCCTTGTTACCTGCTGGCCCGGACTTACATCCTCCTGCTGATTCTGAAGAAGGTCCCTCTTCCAAGTTTCCTCCACCAGGTATGTTTTGCCGGCATCTTGTCTTGACATTCCACCAATTAGGCCTCTAAAAGAATGTTAGGGCCCCTGGCCTACTCTGATTACGGCAAACAGTTGTTGACTGTTTTCTCTGACTTTCATTGTAGCCTGACTCATAGAATGCAGCGATGTCACAGCCAAGAAATATACTCTACTCATACAGATAATTTTTCTGAAGTAGATAACACAGGATAACATTGGCTGTTCAGCAGTAGGAAATAGCAAGAATCAACATCAACAGAACACTGAACAGGAACCAAACACTTTTTAAGGACCGAGAACGATGGCCCGATGCACAGGGATTACCTAGTTCTCACAGGGGTTTGCGCTCAACACTTGCAATAACTGTTTCTCAGGCCCACAACAGATCCTTAAGAACAGTAGGCTTGGTATGGAGAGAAAGTTGGACAAGTAGCAAAAGCAGTCTGGACTTCTTTTTTATTTAAAAGTGAGGGTTTAATGAAGCAGCGGTTGAAACACCTTATGGGACTGTGGTCTGTATGTGGTGCTGTTGCTCTCCATTGTTAAGGTTTTGATATCTCTTGTAGGCAGAGGTTTAGTTGGAACTAAGAGGAACTCAGTTCCGGCATAATTAAAAAATGCCTGCCAGTGTTTCGGGATAATTTCTTAGTTTATACCATATAATTTATGCAGTATAAACTAAGAAATTAATCTGAACTACAATGCAGAACATAAGAAACATTTTTACTTACCTCTCCCAGCTCCCGAAGGCTTAAGGTTTACTTGGTGATGTCTCTGATATCACATGGTCATGTGACATGCATCCTTATGCATCGTGATGCAATCCTCATGCTCACGTGATGTCCTGTGTCCCACGTGTACTACATTGAAAATGACCGACATGCTCTGCGGGGAGTGTTCCGGAGCCAGAGAGAGGTAAGTAACAGGTTTTTTTTTTGTTTTCTCCGCGGGCCCTGGGTCTAAAAAATCCCCAGAGTATAATAATTGTGCATAGGTGTTCACAATGGGGCATATAATACTGTGTGCAGGGGCCACTGTGGGGGCATATAATACTGTGTGGAGAGGCCACTTCGGGACATATAATACTGTGTGCAAGGGGCACTTGGGGGCATATAATACTGTGTTCATGGACCACTTGGGGGCATATAATACTGTATGCAAGGACCACTTGGGGGCATATAATACTGTGTGCAAGGGGCACTTGGTGACATATATTACTGTGTGCAGGGGCCACTTGGGGGCATATATTACTGTGTGCAGGGGGCACTTGGGGGAATATAATACTGTTTGAAAGGGGCACTTGGGGGCAAATAATACTGTGTGCAGGGGTCACTATGGAGCATAATTTATGCCAATATTGGGCATAATAGTGTGTGCAGGGGTCACTTGGGGGCATATAATACTGTGTGCAGGGGCCACTTGGGGGCATATAATACTGTGTGCAAGGGCCACTCAGGGCATATACTACTTTGTGCAAGGACCACTTGGGGGCATATAATACTGTGTGTAGGGGCCAATATGGAGCATAATTTATGCCAATATTGGGCATAACAGTGTGTGCAGGAATGCGTGTGTCGGGGGGGCGGGGTTATGGTGGGGAGCGAGGTTTTTTGGGGGGTGGATCTGATATTCCAGAGTGTCACCTAAAAATATTTCCAATTTAAATACTGCTTGTATGGTTTCTAGTGCCGCATGTTTGAGCATGTGATTGTGGTCTACGTTGACATTTATTGGCAGCATTTTCTTTTGCCCTCTCTTTGGCTCATATTATTGGAAATTTATAGGATGATTAATATGTAGTTCCAGCATTTTCTTATGTATTGTAATGTTCCACCCTCTTGTATTATTCTGCTAATACGTGATTTTAACACATGGCCTAAATAAAGGATGAATTTTCACTATTATCTGTGCGAGCTTTGGTACTTCTGAGGTAAACCAAGATGCCAACAACTGTTTGGAGTAGTCGGAGTCATCCACAGGTCCCTGGCCAATACACTGTCATTATTCCCTTCCTTCTAACCTGAGCAGGAACATTGACAACTACCCCATGAGGGCATTGCTTGGCCTTCCTAAGGATATCACTGCAAGATAATAGGCTGACATGAGCATTTATAAGACTTACATCAACTTCCCTGCAATATTATAGTAAGTCAATCAACAAGTGAGTTGTCCAAGCATTTGTCCTACTATAGCATCTGCAATGCTGTGTGTGAAGGATCTCGTCTGGCCAAAGCCACTTTGACCCAGCCTTTGGCCTACCTGGCCTTGCCATAGGCAAAACTGTGATCACCTTCTTACCTTTACCGTCCGCTCTCACTCTGAGAGAGGGACCGGGTCTTATGGGATAATATGAGACGAGTTTTCTAAAGTTTTATATTTAATAACCCAAGAGGGTCGATACTAGACAACCAACATACGTAGAGATATATGCTAGCGGATACAAGCGTATATGGTTACAGAAAGATATGTTACAGTGCAGTAAGATAAAAAGAATGAAAGATTAGAAACAGAATTGTAATCCAGGGCACAGTCCTTTAGAGTCCATAAGTAATCCTTAGGTGGTAAGGGTTTGATGCCCCATTAGCAGAAAAGTCCAGGGTGCATAGTATCTCCATAGGCAATAGAGGCCTTAGTCCAAGGGATTAGCTTCCACAGCATCACAGCACTTCGTGACACATCCCAGCAGTCCAGGAAGAACAACAAGAGCCTGTGATCTTGTCATTTGTGACAATATATCTCCACTCAGCCCCCTCCCACGATGAGGTCAGCAAGGTGGGCAGCTCTCCCAGGCTACCTCCAGGGAAGAATTAGGCTTGGACAATTGGACACTATCTCTGACATCTTGCTAATCAGGTCGAGTAAATTAACAGGGCAAAAGGGAAATATATCTGAGAAGGCAATGAAAAAAACCCATAACTCTGGGCCATTCATCACAGTGGGGCTTGTGCTAGAAGAGGTATCATGAAGAAATGCATTTTAATAAAGAACTTTTATACACAAAACAAGCTGAAGGGATATTCTAAGTACTTTACATTGCTGAGAACACCTAACTGTGTAGAGCTAGCATTGTAAAAATAGCATTTTATATCTCCACGGTACATTGAGCCTTGTGTTCTTTTCCTTGCCATTGATTCTTAAGGTCACCATAAAACAATACTTCATAGTATGTTTCCAAATGTGAACAGCTTTACAGTGCAGAACAATTGGCTTTTAAACCCATTGCCAAAATGTATCTGTATAACAGGCCTCGGGCCAGATTGTTATTAATCTAATATTTGCGGATTGCATCGTAACATTTTTATCTGAGTTACCTAGGTTCTATAACGGCAGCATAGTTCTATTGAAGCGCACCTAACGTATAAGATGACGTTTTAGGTTTAGTGACGTGTATACATAAGGACTAATGCTATTTCTGGTCATGATGTGACCAGTTTTCCTCTACAAGAGCTTTATAGTAGAACTACCACAAAAAAAAAAAAATATTCTTTGGCATGTGAGAAAGGCTTATGATGTAAATTGTAGTGCGGGTAATCTTCTTTATGGAGGCTGTATTTGGGAGTTATCTAATCATTTCTGATCCGTAGCAGTTCCATGTGACCAGCAATAAGACACTTCAGCTGACATAACTTGTTTTGTGTGGACAGAAAGTCAATTTCTCCATTCAGTTGTATGAGAGCTTCAGTATGAATTCCAGGAGAGTCTAAAGGAGAGTCTTCCTCTTCCTCTTCTAGTCTCTACCATAATGACCCTAACCCAGATCCTCATCCTCCTACAGTTCTCCTTGCATCAAGAGATGACGTTGACAAAGAGGTGGAAGCTGTTATTTCATCCTTCATTGCATGAATGTGTTTCCTGTAAGATATACAGTATAATAAAGGGATGATATTACTGATTCTGCGTTATTTCTGCTGACAAATTTGGTGGCTTCTTGAAATGGCTTGAGAAGCTGACTTCCCTGATGAGCCTCCAATGATGGATCCCAAAATATCATATAGCCCCTGTGGTCTGCTGCTTGCAGTAATTGTTCACTGACCCTGAGGGGGAGTTCACACGGAGTAAAATGGAGTGTAATTTGGAGCGTTTACGGAGCGTTTACGTAAACGCTCCGTATACGCTCCGTATACGCTCCGTATACGCTCCGTAAACGCTCCAAATTACACTCCATTTTACTCCGTGTGAACTCCCCCTTACACAGCATGTTTAACCCCTTAAGGACACAGCCCAAAAGGACCAGGCCTATTTTTTCAAAATTGACATGTGTCACTTTAAATGGCAATAACTTTGAGACGCTTTAAATTACACAAGTGATTTTGAGAATGTTTTCTCGTAACACATTATACTTCATGTAAGGGTGCATTCACACTGAGTAAACGCTAGCTTATTTTGTAGAGTAAAATTACACTTGTAAATTTTGCTATCCCATTGACTTCAATGATATTTTTTTACAAGTGTAAAAATACGCCTGTAAAAAATACGCCTGTAAAAAATACGCCTGTAAAAATACGCCTGTAAAATGTCATTGAAGTCAATGGGATAGCAAAATTTACAAGTGTAATTTTACTCTACAAAATAAGCTAGCGTTTACTCAGTGTGAATGCACCCTTAGTGGTAAACACTAATCAATATTTTTGTATTTACTTATTAAAAAATAGGAAATTTGATGGAAATTTGGAAAAAACTGCAATTTTCAAAATGTGAAATTCTCTGCTTTTCAGGCAGATAGTTATACCACCCAAATACAGTAATAAATATTATCTACCATATCTCTGCTTTATATCGGCATCATCTTTTGATTGTATTTTAATTTATTTTGGACGTTACAACGCTTACAAGTGTAACAGCAATTTTCCAGATTTACAAGAAATGTAACTATGTTTGTTTGTTTTACACACTTTATTATTTTTTATTTTTTTTTAAACTTTTTTACATTTGTGCTGTAAGCACACTAGAACCAGTGATCAGAGAGGATCGCTGGTTCTATACTAACTATAGACTTGCAATACACTTGTATTGCAGTCTATAGAGGAAGCCAGCTATGCAGATGCATAGACTAGCTTCATCTCGTCCTGGCATCCAAGGGGTTAACCCTCCCCCCATCGGAGCTCACTCCGATGGGGGGAGGGATTAAGGAGCAGCGTGTAGCTGTAAATTACAGTTAACACAGACTCCTTATGCAGCCGGCAGCATGCTTTATAGCCGACCAAACCCCTAGGGTGCCATGATCACTATGGATCATGGCACCTTAAGGGTTAAACAGGGAGGGGTCGGTGCAATCACTGTCCCTGCTGCTACAGGGGAAGCCTGGCTGTCAGATACAGCCGGCCTCCCATGGAGATCGCACGGGCTCTGCTTCTGAGCCCGTGCGATCTCCATCACGTACATGCACGTGGGAATGCGGGAACTAACCACATTCCCTGACGTACAATGTACGTGATTTAGCGTTAAGGTGGAGTTCAACCCAGTTGTAAAGTCGCAGATAAGTCAGTGCAAAGGCAGACCATTTTGTAGCTGTAAATAGAGCAGATTTTTTTGGAGACATAAGAAAGACAGAAATGTGCAGACACTTTTCTGGCCATGGGCAGCACCTCGTTTAAGCCACTGTACAATAAAATGGCGCACCACCAGATTAAGCACATGTGCCATACAGGGACAATGTATTACTTAACCCAACTACAGCACAGCAACAATATTGGTGCCATTGACGCTGGCAACACTGTCCAGTTTAGTTGGCGAGAAGCCATCCAATGGGATACTTGCTGCAGCATACAGCGGGGCAGCTTCTGTGCTGTGTGGTTACCCTGATCCAGGCTCATTGACTGTAAAACTGCATGGCACCTCTTCACCTTACACCCATGAAATGATGGAGGAGGGTGAGTGGAAGCAATGCCTTGCTTTGGTGAAGAATGGGGTCGAAAATGATTCTGAGAGGAGGATCCGGAGGAGACGGATGGGTCCTGCATGCTGTTGCAGCTAGGCTAGCAAAAATGACGTGGAATTAGCATCTTGCATTGTTGCATTTCTGGCCTGTGACCCCATGGGCCGTGAAAGTTGTATATTGTCTGTTTCCATAATTGGTGCTCCATGTCTTGATAGTGGCGTACATCTTTCCTCAGACTGATATATCCAAAGAAAGGCCCACATTATCTGACATATGGCAATATAACACTGGGACCAGCTTTCCTGGAGAAATAATGATAGTAATACATCAAGGTTGAATGCATGCTATCAGTTGGCAAAACGCAGTGGAATCCACTAAACAGCACGGCACCGCCAGCTGCTTGGCCAGGTGCAATTTAAATTGCAGATGACTGGATGCATATTTCTGCTTCCTGGACACACATTCCTGGATGATTGATATTGGAAGAGTAGGAAAACCAGTGATGGTGTTGATAGTGACGACCATGTGCTAAGTGTAGATGTAAAAGTCCTGCAAGGAATATCAGGGGCAGAAGGAGTAGGTCGGTCTTGCTCACTTTCCCTGCCAGTGCCACTGCCAAGTCTATATTGCTAAATAAGCTAGTGATTAGAGATGAGCGACCACTAAAATGTTCGAGGTTCGAAATTCGATTCGAACAGCCGCTCACTGTTCGAGTGTTCGAACGGGTTTCGAACCCCATTATAGTCTATGGGGAACATATACTCGTTAAGGGGGAAACCCAAATCCATGTCTGGAGGGTCACCAAGTCCACTATGACACCCCAGGAAATGATACCAACACCCTGGAATGACACTGGGACAGCAGGGGAAGCATGTCTGGGGGCATAAAAGTCACTTTATTTCCTGGAAATCCCTGTCAGCTTGCGATTTTCGCAAGCTAACTTTTCCCCATAGGAATGCATTGGCCAGCGCTGATTGGCCAGAGTACGGAATTCGACCAATCAGCGCTGGCTCTGCTGGAGGAGGCGGAGTCTAAGATCGCTCCACACCAGTCTCCATTCAGGTCCGACCTTAGACTCCGCCTCCTCCGGCAGAGCCAGCGCTGATTGGCCGAAGGCTGGCCAATGCATTCCTATGGGAATGCAGAGACTTAGCAGTGCTGAGCCAGTTCTGCTCAACTACACCGTGTGCCGAGTGTGCACACTCGGCTCTGCTACATCAGGTGGGCTGACCGGCACACGGTGTAGTTGAGCAGAACTGGCTCAGCACTGCTAAGTCTCTGCAGTAGCAGGCTCTGCTACATCAGATGTAGCAGAGCCGAGTGTGCACACTCGGCACACGGTGTAGTTGAGCAGAACTGGCTCAGCACTGCTAAGTCTCTGCATTCCCATAGGAATGCATTGGCCAGCCTTCGGCCAATCAGCGCTGGCTCTGCCGGAGGAGGCGGAGTCTAAGGTCGGACCTGAATGGAGACTGGTGTGGAGCGATCTTAGACTCCGCCTCCTCCAGCAGAGCCAGCGCTGATAGGTCGAGTTCCGTACTCTGGACAATCAGCGCTGGCCAATGCATTCCTATGGGAATGCAGAGACTTAGCAGTGCTGAGCCAGTTCTGCTCAACTACACCGTGTGCCAGTCAGCCCATCTGATATAGCAGAGCCGAGTGTGCACACTCGGCTCTGCTACATCAGATGTAGCAGAACTGGCTCAGCACTGCTAAGTCTCTGCAGTAGCTGGCTCTGCTACATCAGATGTAGCAGAGCCGAGTGTGCACACTCGGCTCTGCTACATCTGATGTAGCAGAGGCGAGTGTGCACACTCGGCTCTGCTACATCTGACGTAGCAGAGCCGAGTGTGCACACTCGGCTCTGCTACATCTAATGTAGCAGAGCCGAGTGTGCACACTCGGCTCTGCTATATCAGATGGGCTGACTGGCACACGGTGTAGTTGAGCAGAACTGGCTCAGCACTGCTAAGTCTCTGCATTCCCATAGGAATGCATTGGCCAGCGCTGATTGGCCAGAGTACGGAACTCGACCAATCAGCGCTGACCGGCACACGGTGTAGTTGAGCAGAACGGGCTCAGCACTGCTAAGTCTCTGCATTCCCATAGGAATGCATTGGCCAGCCTTCGGCCAATCAGCGCTGGCTCTGCCGGAGGAGGCGGAGTCTAAGGTCGGACCTGAATGGAGACTGGTGTGGAGCGATCTTAGACTCCGCCTCCTCCAGCAGAGCCAGCGCTGATTGGTCGAATTCCGTACTCTGGCCAATCAGCGCTGTCCAATGCATTCCTATGGGAAAAAGTTTATGTCACAAAAATCACAATTACACACCCGATAGAGCCCCAAAAAGTTATTTTTAATAACATTCCTACCTAAATAAAGGTTATCCCTGCCGGTACAGCTATCCCTGTCTCTTAGTCACAAAGTTCACATTCTCATATGACCCGGATTTGAAATCCACTATTCGTCTAAAATGGAGGTCACCTGATTTCGGCAGCCAATGACTTTTTCTGATTTTTTTTCGATGCCTCCGGTGTCGTAGTTCCTGTCCCACCTCCCCTGCGCTGTTATTGGTGCAAAAAAAGCGCCAGGGAAGGTGGGAGGGGAATCAAATTTTTTGGGAGTTTGCCACGTGATGTTCGATTCGAATCGAACACATCGAACAGCCTGATATCCGATCGAACATGTGTTCGATAGAACATTGTTCGCTCATCTCTACTAGTGATGCCTTTTCCAGCATGGCCATTTATACTTGCAGATTTTGCTTATTTCCATGGATTTATCATTTGGTAATGTAAAAAAAATGTTTCCACATGGGAGATAACCATGTGTAGTTGTCACCACAAACAACAGCAGCAGTGGAAACATGTCTGACACTAGCAACACAAGTGTCACCACCACAAGTGTCACCACCCCTACCCCGCAAACTTCTCCTAAGTGTGCGTGGGCAGGCTTTTTGGATGTTGGGGCTGGGCATTGGATGGAAAAGTTACTGTCACTACTGCCATCACCCTCTTCATCCAATGTCACTGTGTCACTCTAACCCTAGGTCCTATCCCCCAAAGAATCATCATCGACAATGTCATTATCTTTCCCACTTTTTTCTGACTCATCATAACCATGGGATTCCTGCACACCTTTAAAATTTCCATCTCCAGATTCCTCCCCTAATACTCCTAGCAGAACAGCTACCAATAGAAGTACTACACCCCCTGCCATTGATATCTCCACTGTCAACAGTCATATTTTCCTCTGTTTCCTCTACTTGTAAAAAATATTGACTGTTCTAATCAGGTCATCAAAAAGAGAAGGAAGACTGCTTTAACTAAGAGCAATGGCTTTCTCAGCAGGTGCCACATGACTATCAGGGATCTGTGTCAGTAAAGGAGGTGACAGTCTAGAAAGGCCATGCAGTAAATTACACTGTAGGTGCTACAACATTAGAGGAGGAGAGGAGGAACACATAGCTGCCTGACTCAAGAGGAGAGGAGAAACACAAAGGAGCCTGACTCAAGATCATATTACTCTCTGGTGCAATTCTTCTGTGACTAAGATGAAGGAAGTACCAAAATCCTGCGTCCACTGGCAGTGCCACCAAATCACACACATTTTATTATTAGTACTTGCATGAGTGTTTATTGTAAAACTGATTTAGACAAAATTAGATTATTGGGAATAAAGAGTTAACTGCCCATTGTCTGTATTGCTGCAGCAGTCTGGCCGACACAGAACAGATATTCTCCCTTACTTCTATTTATATTTTTTTAATCACTATCTGTCTGCAATTAATTAATCTGACTAAACTTTGTCTACCTTGGTTTGGAGACCAAGGCAGATTGAAGAGAGATATTAGAGTAAATGTCCATTTGAAGACAAGCCTTATAAGTGGAGAAAGAAGCATTCTTCTCTAGTAAGAATATATTACAAAGTTTCTTATATTCGCCTGTTTTATGCAAAATTTGTTGAAAAATTAGTGACCATTCAAGAGGGTTGTACTTACACAGTTTGTGTGACCAATGGCAGTTAAATGACAGTTAAATAAGATTGAAGCTAGGGACCCACGTTGTGTGAATGCCCTGGTTTGGAAACACAGCCAAAAAAAGCGCAGTGTTTTACAGTCCCTGCTTAGTGGATGTAATCCTAGTGAATCCCAACCACACGCTGCGGAAAAATATGTGCAGTGAACACGCTACGATTTTCAATACCGCTGCAGTTTTGAACATGTCAGTTATACCTACGGAAACAGTGGTTTCCCTATAGATATAATGGAATCCAAAAGTCCATAGAGAAAAACTCTGCAGACTTTAAGTTAAAAGGAAAAACGGCAATGTGTAAGTTTTTTCGCACAGTGCTTTTTTGCAGCGCCCTGGTACGTGAGGCCTAATAAGGCCTATCCAGGAAACTCTCACCCATATTGGTTATATTATCACAGTCACAATCATTAATTGGATCCATTGAGAAAAAGGTTTGGTTCAGGAGATCTGGAGGAAGGGGCAACTGGGTGCTGTGGCGATAATACACATGAATCTGACCTTCATGGATTTTTTTTTGTCTACCCCCAGACCCTTGCAAACAAAATGTATATGCTGTTTATCTGTAAGATAGACCTATTAATGTTAGATTATAGCACTTTTTTGCTATACATGTTCTCAGCAATTATCTTAACGGAATATTAGGCACATCTCACTTATATAATAGGAACAAGCCATTAGCTGTCAGTCCTGTATCATTAAGTAAACTGAATCCAGAAAAAATCCATTATCATTCCACATCCGGTAGTTTAACAGCTACACATCTCCCCGCAGTGCAAGCTGAACCTATGTCTGTGTATGTCAGGGAGATGCGACTAATGCAAATTTAATGATGCATCAATTTCCTTCCTGTCACAAAACTGCAGGTAGCAGATCTGGTTGCCCTATTAGAGAAAGCTATCAAACAGCAGAAGCGCCTCCGGTTCTGTTCAGATGAGCCGCTGTTTGCATGGATTTGTGCACTGCTTGCATTAATGAATTATTTGTGGTTGTAGAGAGAGAGGTTTGCAAAAGCAAAGGGAGTTAATGACCATAAACTGCAACAGTTTAGCAATATGTACTCCTCTAATTAAGGTTTCTGCGAGAAGATATTAAGAGTCATTCTTCTCAGTGTAAAGAGGAATCTAAACCAGGGCAGAAATGTGCACTTTTAATTGTGTGCAAACATTTAAAGGGCAATTACAGTAATTCTGGCAAATCCCATCTACACATCGCAGAAAATAAACTGCAGTGGAAATGCTGTGATTTGTTATACGCTCCTGTTTTAGGAAATCGCCGAATGTCAATTATACCTACGGAAATGCTGGCAGTTTACGTATAGGTATAATGGGGGTAGAAAATCTGCAGAGAAAAGTATTATACAGAAGAGACCCGGCGCTAATGCTTGAGACTGAGGCACCACCTTTCCGCCAGAGACTATATGTACTACTCCGCCATACACCGATTGTTCCACAGGCGCGATTATTTATTTGTACTACAGAAATCACTAGATTTGCTATTTGACACAGCCATAGAAAACATCCTACTCTCGGATCATGCTCCTCTACTCCTTTACTTAAAGGGATCCTATCATACAAACGTTTTTTTTTCTGAGTAACACGTCGGAATAGCCTTAAGAAAGGCTATTCTTCTCCTACCTTTCGTTGTCTTCTCCGTGCCGCCGTTCCATAGGAATCCCGGTTTTTGTTGGTATGCAAATGAGTTCTCTCGCAGCACTGGGGGCAGGCCCCAGCGCTTAAACAGCAGTGGGTGCGTCCCCAATGCAGCAAGAGAACTCTCTCCAGCGCCGCCTCTATCCTCGGCAGCAACGTGAAATTTACTCGATCGCCGATCAGAATCCGATCTTTTCCGATCCCGATCGCTCAACCCTAATGAGACTTTGATGGCACTTGGCAGCACTGTAAGTGACCGACTGCTCCACCCCAAGTGTGAGAAGGACCGCTATCGCAAGTCCTTCCTTCCAACCGCGGTCAGACTGTATAATCTACATCATACCAAGCGAAGATCACTCCGTACAGAGAAATAAATGATTTGATTATGAAGTCTTCCTTCTTTCTTTCTTCTCTTCCTAAGCTGCTATGGACTCCTAGTATATCTTCTCTTCTCAGCATATGTGTGTCTACTTTTGTAATACATTACTGTGTATTATCCTGTACCTTTATTGCTATGCTGCTGTAACATGCTGAAATTTCCCCACTGTGGGACTATTAAAGGATTATCTTATCTTATCCTCTTTTTCCGGTGCAGGTTTCAGACTTCTAGGCCTCAGGCCTTGGGCAGAGCAGATTGTGCTTACCAACAGGTCACGAGAAAATGGCCGCTTATAATACTGTGTAAGTGACCATTTTTTTGTGGCCTGTGGGCATGCGCAGTCTGCTCGGCCCGAGGCCTAGAAGTCTGAAACCTGCACCGGAAGAAGAGGATAAGATAAAATAATCCTTTAATAGTCCCACAGTGGGGAAATTTTAGCATGTTACAGCAGCATAGTAATACAGATACAGAATAATTGAAAGGACTTGCAATATCGCTCCTTCTCACACTTGGGGTGGAGCAGTTGGTCACTTACAGCATGGAGGACTTCACAGACAGCGTCAGCTTTAGCAGAGGGGGGGACATATGCAGCTAGCACAATAACATGTGATAGTTCCCTTGGCAGGTAATAAGGTCTCATGCTCACGGCTAGTAATTCAATATCCTTTTCACACAATTATTTCTTAAATACAATATGTCCTGGGTTACACCATCTCTCATTCACAAATATTGCAAGCCCACCTCCCTTTTGCTTACCGCTCTCCAGCGTCCGGTCCACACGAAGAAGTCTGAAATCCACCAAGGAGGCAAGTGTGTCCAGAGTGATTTCAGTAAGCCAAGTCTCTGTAAACAGCATCATACTGCACTCACGAAACTCCTGTGGATGCCTGGTCAGTGCTGTCAGTTCATCCATCTTATTCACAATTGATCTCACATTACCCATAATGATGGCCGGAATCACGTGCTTGTAGCGGCTTTTTCGCTGGCGTTTTAATATACCGGCTCTTTGTCCGCGTTTACTACATTTCCTAAGTTTTCTTCTTAGCTCGTGGGGGATGGTGAGAGCATGCCTACTGTTTTGTAGCATGCCTGCAGACATGAGTTGCAACAATGCCTGATTTGTGTACACAAGTTTTCCCAAGCGGTGTGGGGGCACACAAACAAAGGCTCAAACAGATTCCTTTGAAAAGTGTGCTGCAGCAACTTTAAGTCCAGCAATTTCAAGTCCAGCAAGTAAGTTTTCATACTAATGTTCCTTATGGTGATAGACAAGGAGTGTAAGAAAGGAAAGGAGAGAAATATCAGCTTAGTTTGTAGCAGCTGTAACAAAGGCAGCCACACATGGCGGCGCCATCTTGGAAAAAAAAAAATGATGAAAAAAAAGGATGAAGAGGACGTTGCTGACGAAAATGGGGGCGGTGCTGGAAAGATTTCTCTCGCAACATTGGGGACGCCCCCAGTGATGTTTCAGTGCTGGTGCTCGCCCCCAGTGCTGCAAGAAAATTCACTTGCGTTAAAAAACAAGATTCCTATGGAACGGCGGCGCAGAGAAGACAACCAGTTTTCGTTGTTACTAACCAGGATTCTTGGCCCAGTTTAGGAGGAGTATTTTGTGGAAGTTGCACGGTCTCAGGAGCTGATTTGGAAGTGGTATCTGATGAAGAGGTGGAGCATTCTGTGCGTCTCCTAAAACCCCGAAATGCGTCATCATATTTACAAAGTAAAAGTTCAACTTTTTTTTAATCACTTGGCTCCAAGTGAGCGCGTTCGACTGCCTTTTATTGGTATATCCAATACTACCTATTGCATTTTTATCGACCTTGTGTCGTTTAAGTTTAACGCTGCTAAACAAACTTGGTACATCTTATAAGAGCTTATATGTGCTCCCATGGTATAGGTTAAGCCTGCTGTTCCAAAGATCCAAAAGAAGGGCAGTTGTTCTTGTTTATCTCTATTTTTTGCAATCTGCAGAGAAGACAACGAAAGGTAGGAGAATAGCCTTTCTTAAGGCTATTCCGACGTTTTACTCAGAAAAAAATGTTTTTGAAAGAAAGGAGCCCTTTAACACTGCGCGACATCCCCAAAGGGGACAGATTCCTTAGTGATGTCTCAGTTGTGCACAAAATTAACATACACTTACAACAATATTTTTGCGCCAATAAGACAGGAGATGTTTCTGACTTCATATTATGGGAAGGCAGTGTTCAGAGGGAAACTAATCTCATTAGGCACACATATCAAAAGGAACAGGCAGAAGACTCTAAATGATTTGCTGTCACATATAGCATGGCTATGGGTGCACACAAACAGTCCCAGGCTCAGAATACTCTGCAAGAGCTCACCCTTACGTGAGACAAGGTCAAGGATGTACTTAACATCGGCTAAATTACTACAAATTTCAAAGTGTAAATTCTACACTCATTGCGATAGGACTAATAGGATCATGTCTGCTGCAATCATTCACAAACAAAAAGAAAAATTGTTTATTAGCAAAATTGCCACCACCGATAGTACCATAGCTAACACCACTGACCATATGGCTGAGGCCTTTCATGATTTTTACCATAACCTTTATAACTTAGATAAGCCACTAGCGAATCAAATCACCCACCCCTGAAACCAACAAGCAGGACCTAATTAACTTCTTTCTCGACTCCATTTTTCTACCTAAACTTAATGGAGAGGATGGGAAATCCCTGCTACGCCCCTTTACGTCTGAGGAACTGGAGGAAGATTACCTTCCATTCCATTGGTTAAAAGCCCCGGTCCAGTAGGACTTCCCATCACGTACTGTAAAACAATTAAGTCAGTCTTTCTACCACACTTTATTTGTGTAACTTGCTCCTACATGGCCACCATTCTCCCCAAAGAAGGTAAGGACCCGAAACAATGTGGTACTTATAGACCTATCTCTCTACGTAACCCAGACCTTAAATGGTGGACAAAGGCACTAGTACACCATCTCGCTCCCCTTCTGCCCTCTATTGTTGGAAGGGAATAAGTGGGATTTGTGAGCAACCGACAGGGAAGAGACAACACTTGGAGTGTGGTCAGACTGATTGAGCATTCTAAAACTACCAACATCCCTTTAGTATTATTGAGCACGGATGCAGAGAAATATTTGATAGGGTAGACTGGCAATACCTAGTATCTACACTTACAAGGTTTGGTATTCCACCCATTTTCATAGACGCCATTCTGACGCTGTAGCAAAACCACAGTGAAAGAATTAGAGTAAATGGCACCCTATCTAAACCCTTCTAAATTAGCAATGGGATCAGACAGGGTTGTCCTCTTTCCCCAACACTATTCATTATGGTAATGGAAGCATTTGTACAAAAGATTAGGGAGGATTAAACAGTACAGGGGATAACGGTGGGAGTATTCACCCATAAAACAGCAGCATTTCTAGATGATTTTATTATTTTTTTATTATTATTATTTATTTATATAGCACCATGAATTCCATGGTGCTTTACATTTGGGGGTTACATACAATACAGAGAATATACAGGTAGATATAATACTAACAGTGACCGATTGGCACAGTGGGGTAGAGGGCCCTGCCACAAGTCACATTGGAGCGGACAAGTCACAGTTGCCAGCATTTTATGCTTCTTACTACCAACCCTGCCCGCTCAATCCCTCAAATCACCAAACTATTCTCAGTAGAGATGAGCGAACACCGTTTGATCGAATAGGTATACGATCGAATATCAGGCCGTTCGAGTTATTCGTTCCCAGTCGAATACCACACGGCATACGCAGTAGAAATTCGTATCCCCTCGATACGAAGGTGTTCCCTGGCACATTTTTTGCACCAATAACTGTGCAGGGGGTTGGGACAGGAACTAGGACAACGGAGGCAGTGAAAAAAAATTTAAAAAACCCATTGGCTGCCGAAAACATGCCAAAGCAGTTAATTCTTGCTATATACGTGCAAACCAGCTTTTCTTTGGGGTGTGTCCCCCCCACACAAATTTGCAGGAATACAGAGCAGTTACGTGCAAACCAGCTTTTATTAGTGGTGTCCCCCACAAAATAGCAGGAATCCACAGCAGTTACTTCTTGCTATATACGTGCAAACCAGCTTTTCTTTGGGGTGTCCCCCCTCTCCCCCCCACAAATTTGCAGGAATACAGAGCAGTTACCTCCTGCTACATACATGCAAACCAGCTTTTATTAGGGGTGTCCCCCACAAAATACCAGGAATCTACAGCAGTTACTTCTTGCTATATATGTGCAAACCAGCTTTTCTTTGGGGTGCCCCCCCCCCCACAAATTTGCAGGAATACTGAGGAGTTACTTCTTGCTACATACATGGAAACCAGCTTTTATTAGGGGTGTCCCCCACAAAATAGCAGGAATCTACAGCAGTTACTTCTTGCTATATATGTGCAAACCAGCTTTTCTTTGGGGTGTCCCCCACAAAATAGCAGGAATCCACAGCAGTTACTTCTTGCTATATATGTGCAAACCAGCTTTTCTATGGGGTGTCCCCCCCACAAATTTGCAGGAATACAGAGCAGTTACCTCCTGCTATATATATGCAAACCAACTTTTATTAGGGGTGTCCCCCACAAAATAGCAGGAATCCACAGCATTTACTTCTTGCTATATACGTGCAAACCAGCTTTTCTTTGGGGTGTTTCCCCCCACACACACACACACAAATTTGCAGGAATACAGAGCAGTTACCTCCTGCTATATACGTGCAAACCAGCTTTTATTAGGGGTGTTCCCCCCAAAAAAATAGCAGGAATCCACAGTAGTTATTTCTTGCTATATATACGTGCAAACCCACTTTTCAGGCAGTGTGTAACCCCAAAACAGGGATACAGAGCAATTAGGTGTGGCTATGTACGCTCAATCCAGATATCCAGGGTGTGTACCCCCAAAACCTAGGTGGGAGACACCGAAATTCAGTCCAGCTATGTACGCTCAATAGTTTTTCACGGTGTGTACCACCAAAACCTAGGTGGGAAAGACAGAAATTCAGTCAGGCTATGTATGCTCAATCCAGATATCCAGGGTGTGTACCCCCAAAACCTAGCTGGGAGACACCGAAATTCAGTCAGGCTATGCACGCTCAATCCAGTTTTTCCACGGTATGTACCCCCAAAACTTATGTGAGAGAGACAGAAATTCAGTCAGGCTATGTACGCTCAATCCAGTTTTTCACAGTGTGTAACCCCAAAACCTACTTGGGAGACACAGAAATTCAGTCAGGCTATGAACGCTGAATCCAATTTTTAAGGGTCAACCCCCCAAAGCTAAGTGGGAGAAACAGCAATTCAATCAGGCTATACCAGCTCAATCCAATTTTTAAGGGTCTACCCCCTGAAGCTAAGTGGAAGAACAGCCGTTCATACAGTCAGGCTATGTATGGTCAATCCAATTTTTAAGGGTCTACCCCCCCCGAAGCTAAGTGGGAGACAGACGTTCATTCAGTCAGGCCATGTATGGTCAATCCAATTTTTAAGGGTCTACCCCCCAAAAGCTAAGTGTGATGCACAGCAATTCAGTCATGCTATATCAGCTCAATCCAATTTTTTGTTCAATCCAGTATTGTTTGCTCTCCATGATGTGAACTATGCCTTTGTCTCTTGAAAAGCAACCCAACATGAAGTCAACCATGTGTGCCAGTGTGTTACTTGGCATGACTTCGCTGCCCCCAACTGTAAGGGTCATTTCTTCCATTTTCCACTCCACTTCACACCATCCATGCTGAAGCAATGGGATACACTGAACTTCACCCTAAAGCCTTATGTGGAACAGTGACATGAAATGCCACTTCATCCCCCTCGTCTTCCTCCGCCAGCCAACGGTGCGAAGATGACAGGAGTGTGCTCTGAATGTTTTCAGCCTAGCAGAGGCTACTTCTCACTTACGAAAATGGCCGCACTTTGACCAGTATATCAGGCAAAATGGTGTAGGTTTCAAAGAACCTTTGCACCAACAAGTTGAAAACGTGGGCCATGTTTGAGTCTGGCAAGCTCCAGATCTGCTACCAGGTTCCGGCCATTATCACATACGCAAACATGCCTGGGCCCAGGTGCAGCGGGGAAAACCATATTGCCATATCATCCTGGATGGCATCCATCACCTCGGAGGCAGTGTGCTGTCTGTCCCCCAAGCTGATGAGCTTCAGCACGGCCTGCTGACATCTCCCCATGCCAGTGGTACAGCGTTTCCAGCTGGTAATTGTGGTCAAGGTTGCAGCGCAGGAGTAGGCTTTCAGAGAAACCCTGCCATGAATTTTGGGCTGGGAGAGGAGATAGGCCACCCCAGTTTGCACCCTGGGCCCAGACTCCACTAAATTCACCTGGCCTGTCATTAAAGATAAGCAGCATCCCTCACCACAGGCACTTGTTGATGCGTTGGTGGTCAAGTGGACCTTGCAACAAAGCGTGGAGCTCTGGGCCTGACTGATGTTATGGGACACGTGCAGGCGCAAGGCGGGGACAGCACACCAAGAGAAGTAGTAACGGCTAGGCCCAGCATAGGGAGGTGACCCAGCTGCCATCTGGTGACGGAAGGCTTGGGTATCCAGAAGCATAAACGCCAACATCTCCAGGGCCAGCAGTTTTTAGATGAGGCCGTTAAAGGCTTGGGCATGTGGGTGGCTTGCGCTGTACTTCTCCCTGCAATTAAACGCCTGGGAGATGGGGAGTGGCTGGGAAGAGGCGCATGATGGTGCAGGCCAAAAGGGCGGATGAGGGTGAACTCCCCAATGTGTCAGAGACAGATGTGTAGGTGTCCAGGCTGGTGTAAACAGTGGAAGAGGCAGTGTCGGCAACGCCGGGCGACGATTGTCCTGCGTTTGCTCTCTCCCACGGAGCCGAGGGCTTGCCTTCCAAATGACAGCGCACGCAAAAGGTGGTAAGGTTGCTCTTTTCAGAGCCCCTACTCAGTTTAGACTTGCAAAGTGTGCAAACCGCACTAAATTTGTCATGTAACTGGTGACACTAGGCACCTCAGTGGCGGTAGTTTGGCCAGGGGGTGCCGCTAGCCTCCTGTGTGACAATGAAATCATCTGCCACTTCGTCCTCCTCCTCTTCCTCCATCAATATACACTGTGAAGCAGACAGGAGTGTGCACTGACTATCCTGCTGGATTGGTTCTGTTCCTATGCCCGACTACTCAGAGTACAATGCGTTATCCCTGATGGTGATGAGGGATTCTTGCATCACACACAGGAGCGGGATTGTTAAAATCAGTAATGTGTCGTCAAAGTTGATCCTCTTAGTGGACTCCTCAAAGACACAGAGAGATCTCGCATAAGTCTGGCAACATGGGCAAGTTTTGCACGAGTGGCTAGTACATGGAAAATCTTTGGCCTTGCTGCCTCTGGACATACCTCTGCCTCTAGCTACCTTTTTTCCTGCTTAGCTCTCCTCCACATTTACACTGCTTTCCCCGCTATACATCACCCCTGTCCATGCCTCTGCCTGTAGCCACCTTTTTTGCTGCTTAGCCTGCCTCCATATTTACATATCATTTGTGCAATTTTTTGTTCTCCTATACCAGAACAAAGGATGAGATTTTAACTTATACCGGGGGTCGAGGATTGCAAAAATCCATTATTGTTTGCTCTCCATGATGTGAACTATGACTTTGTCTCTTGAAAAGCAACCTAACATGAAGTCAGCCATGTGTGCCAGTGTGTTATTTGGCATGACTTATAATGAGCTTCTAACCAGCACAGTTGGGGGAATCAGGGTGAATTGAGCCTCTAACCAGAAGAGTTTGGGGGCATTAGTGTGAATTGAACCTAGTAGGAGCAGAATTGTGCAACGCTGATGGTGGAGGAGTATGAGGAGGAGGAAGAATTGTAGAGGGTGAGCACACACATCAAACTTCATGTCAGGGTGCTTGACACTGCTGGACATGAAAATGATGGGTCTATCCAGTGGCTGATCATTTTGATCAGTGTCAGCCGGTCAGCATTGACAGCTGACAGCTGGCTGTGCTTATCCGTGATGATGCCACCGGCTGTGCTGAAGACATTTTCCGATAGCACGCTGGCGTCAAGGCAGGAAAGGACCTCCAATGCGTAGAGCGCAAGTTCCAGCTACAAATCCAACTTGGAGACCCACTAAATGTAGGGCGCAGAGGAATCGGAGAGGCCAGGGCTGGGTTCTGCTAGGTACTCCCGCAACATGCGCCTATACTTGTCCCTCCTGGTGACACTAGGCCCCTCAGTGGTGGTAGTCTGGCCAGGGGGTGCCATTAATGTGTCCCAGACCTTGGAGAGTGTGCCCCTGGTGGGTGTGGACCGGATGGCAGTTGTTAGCCTGTTGGAGGAATTAGTCTGGCAACATGGGCGAGTTTTGCATGAGTGGCTAGTACACGGAAAATCTTTGGCCTTGCTGCCTCTGGACATGCCTCTGCCTCTAGCCACCTTTTTTGCTGCTTAGCCTGCCTCCATATTTACATATCATTTGTGCAATTTTTTGTTCTCCTATACCAGAACAAAGGATGAGATTTTAACTTATACCGGGGGTCGAGGATTGCAAAAATCCATTATTGTTTGCTCTCCATGATGTGAACTATGCCTTTGTCTCTTGAAAAGCAACCTAACATGAAGTCAGCCATGTGTGCCAGTGTGTTATTTGGCATGACTTATAATGAGCTTCTAACCAGCACAGTTGGGGGAATCAGGGTGAATTGAGCCTCTAACCAGAAGAGTTTGGGGGCATTAGTGTGAATTGAACCTAGTAGGAGCAGAATTGTGCAACGCTGATGGTGGAGGAGTATGAGGAGGAGGAAGAATTGTAGAGGGTGAGCACACACATCAAACTTCATGTCAGGGTGCTTGACACTGCTGGACATGAAAATGATGGGTCTATCCAGTGGCTGATCATTTTGATCAGTGTCAGCCGGTCAGCATTGACAGCTGACAGCTGGCTGTGCTTATCCGTGATGATGCCACCGGCTGTGCTGAAGACATTTTCCGATAGCACGCTGGCGTCAAGGCAGGAAAGGACCTCCAATGCGTAGAGCGCAAGTTCCAGCTACAAATCCAACTTGGAGACCCACTAAATGTAGGGCGCAGAGGAATCGGAGAGGCCAGGGCTGGGTTCTGCTAGGTACTCCCGCAACATGCGCCTATACTTGTCCCTCCTGGTGACACTAGGCCCCTCAGTGGTGGTAGTCTGGCCAGGGGGTGCCATTAATGTGTCCCAGACCTTGGAGAGTGTGCCCCTGGTGGGTGTGGACCGGATGGCAGTTGTTAGCCTGTTGGAGGAATTAGTCTGGCAACATGGGCGAGTTTTGCATGAGTGGCTAGTACACGGAAAATCTTTGGCCTTGCTGCCTCTGGACATGCCTCTGCCTCTAGCCACCTTTTTTGCTGCTGCTGCACTTGCATCCACATCTACACTGCTTTCACCCCTAGACATCACCCTAGTCCATACCTCTGCCTGTAACCACCTTTTTTCCTGCTTAGCTTGTCTCCACATCTACACTGCTTTCCCCGCTATACATCACCCCTGTCCATTTAGGGTCGGTGGCCTCGTCGTCCACCAACTCCTCTTTCAATTGCTCACTTTCCTCTTACTGCAAACTGCACATGAAACAGCATGCCCTGATGGCAACTGTGTCTCATCATCATCACTGAGGATGGAAAATGCTGGTTGCGGGTCCACAACCACAAAATAGCCAGGTGATGGCAGATACTCCAGTGTTTGGGTGTAAGAGGTGCAGGTGACTGGCAACAAACAGCAACAGGCTCTTGAACTATTGCAACAGGTAAATCATATACAGGAGGGACATAGTCTCTATAAGAACTTGGGTACGTAAAGGAGGAGTATAGCTACAGCTTTAGTGGCACTGTGTGGCTTGTTACAGTCTCTCAATGGGCTTTGCTTACTGATCCTGCTGGAGGGCACTGGACTCCTCTGGGGCTCATGCTCTGTCTCTCCAAGGTAGTACCTTCCTCCTGTTTGCAGTGGAGAAACTGCTGCACACTCCTGTGTCCTTGCTGCACTTCTATCACATGTGCTCTGCACTTCAGTTACTTGCACTGCTCTGTGTTGCTCTCCTTCTTCAGTGCAACCATGTGCTCTGCTTGCTTCAACACTTCTGTGCTTCACTGGGCTGTTCTGTTTGGCTCTGGTCACTATATGACAGCACTCTTGTTTTCCGTTGGCAGATGTAGTGTTGTAGTGAGGATGCAGGTCTTCTGGAATAAGTCCACTATGAGATGGTTACTGTTATAGATCAGAACACTTTATTCCATGCTCCATCATGGCTCCCTGTCTAACAACTCCTCCCCCTAAGCTCAGCTCCTCCTCCATTACTACCTCACTGTTGCTAGGCAGACAAAGCAGAATAAGTAAGCAGAACAGAACATACAGAACATACTTATAAAAACATCACATCTCTCCCCTTCTTATAAAAAAAATAAAATAAAATGCAAACATTATAAATGAACAATAAATAAAAGGTCCGAACTGAAAAGAAAATTTTACTGTAGAACATAGTCCCTGAGGTGCGCTGGTGGCCTTCGACTTATCCTTGTTGGGTAGCGTTGAGACATCTCGTTATCAGAAACAGTCTGTGAATTTTCGGTATCTCTTGTTGGTGTTGCTGAACCAGTTGTACCTGGTGAAATTTCCTCATCATCTGTCTCCTCTGCACTTGCTCCTGGGTTGTAGTCACGAAGCTTTTTAAAATGGGAGACATTTCGTGTCACTTGATGACCCTGGCGTTGAGCAGTAACCATGGTACCTTTGACGTGTGTGACTTGAAAGGGTTCTGGATGATAAGGGGATGATAACTTGTCACTGGGTCTCAGCCTTTTAACAAGGACCCAGTCTCCCACGTCCAGCTGTTTGAAGCGACAACTTCTCTTATCTGCATATCTTTTCATCCTGCCTTTGGCAAGGGAATCATTGAGGACCAATGGAGTCTGGACTTGAACTACTGGGATGTTTGGAAGCTTAATGCGCAAAGGCCTGCCGAAAAGCGCAGTCGCTGGCGGAGTTCCTGTAGTAGAGTGTGGGGTGGCTCTGTACTGTCTAAGGAACCTGTACAATTCTTGCTGCAAATCCTTGTGTTCCATGGTAGCAATCTGAAGAGTTTTGTTGATTGATTGCATGAAGTGCTCCACTTCACCATTGGCTTGGGGCCAGTAAGAAGTTATTTTCCTGTGGTTAAAACCAAGATAAGTTGCAAAAGACTGAAAATCTGCACTATTAAAAGGTGGCCCATTGTCAGTCTTCACTGTTTCAGGTATGTCATATGCAGAAAAGATTTTGTCCAGTTTTGGTATGACATCTCTTGCAGAGGTGGTGGAAACGGGTTCAATGACTGGAAACCTAGGAAAATCATCTATGACAACCAGTAAATAGGAATGATCTGGCAAAGTGCAGAAATCAACACTCACAGCAGTCCATGGATTGTCTGGCAGAGGTGTCATTTGTACTGGTGCTCGGCTATGGTCCACTGTAGTTGCTTGGCAAGGTATACACGTGGCAATAAGTGCTTCCACTTGTTTATCTAGTCCAGGAAACCATACTTTCTCCCTAAGTAATTGCTTTGTTTTAACTATACCTTGATGGGCCTCATGGGCCAGATCGATCACTCTACTCTGAAGTTTCTGAGGAATGACCAGGCGGTTGTCACGTAGTAGTATGTTTGAGTCAGATACAGAAAGAGAGTGTCTTGCATTAAAGAAGGCCTGCAAATATGCTGTTTGGCCCTGCGGTTGAAGACGAGTCTCAGCTAGAAAAGAGTTCCAGTTCTTAGACCGAACAGTGTCAATTACCAACTGAAGTTGGGGATCAGAATCCACCGCATGTTTAATTTCTTCTAGGGTCATTGCTCTTGGCACAGAGTGTGTAACAATGAAATTTACATGCTCCTCAGCTAAGACAGTGGCAGGCAAGTCATCTTTGGTAGACTGTGGTGAAGGGTGTCTTGAAAAATAGTCTGCAGGGTTCCCAGCTCCTGCCTCATATCTCAAGTGAAAGCGATAGTTCTGCAAGCGGAGTAGCCAGCGTTCAAGTCGTGGGGGTTGCTTTGATGAATGTTTATTGAAGATTGGAATGAGTGGTTTATGATCACTGACCACTGTGAATGGACAACCAAAGAGGTAAAGATGAAAATGAAGGCATCCCCATACAACTGCGAGAGCTTCCCTCTCAGTTTGAGAATAGCGCTGTTCCGTTTCTGTTAAAGCCTTGCTCGCATAGGAGACTGTGGAGATACTGCCAGTTTTGGACACCTGAGTTAAAATTGCACCAAGGCCTACAGGACTGGCATCCACAATGAGCTCAGTAGACTTTAGTGGGTCAAAATAGGCCATGACCGTGTCACTAGAAAGACTGGACTTAAGTGTATCAAAAGCTGATTGATGTTCAACTGTCCATGACCAAGGAGTATCCTTTTTAGTGAGTTGTCGTAGGGGTTCAGAAACAGTAGCCAGATCAGGTATGAATCGTCCACAGTATGTGACCAGACCAAGAAAACTTCGAACATCTGAGACATTTTGTGGCTGGCTAGCAGAGGTTATGGCTGCTACTTTCTCAGGGTCTGCAGAAACACCATTTTCAGAAAAAATGTAGCCAAAAAAGTTCAATTACGTCTGGTTGAACTCGCATTTTGATGGATTAACAGTTAAATTGCAGGTTTGCAGTCTCTGAAAGACTTGTTCTAGGTGATTGTCATGTTCCTCTTGGGTTGTGCCAAAGATAAGGATGTCATCACTAACATTGAGGACTCCAGGTATTCCTGAAAGAACCTGCCTGATAACATTCTGAAAGATTTCTGCAGCCGATGAAATGCCAAAATTCAGCCTCTTGAACCTTCTTAGACCGACATGAGTGCTAAAAGTTGTGATATATCTGGAGTCTGGATGCAATTCAAGCTGATGATAACCAGATTTTAGATCAATTTTTGAGAATACTTTTGCACCATTTAGATCTGTGAGAATGTCATCAATGGTAGGCGTAATGTGCCTTTCTCTTTGAATGGCTCGATTGGCATGTCGCATATCCACACATAACCTGATTTTACCAGGCTGCTTAGGTTTAGGCGCAACAACAATTGGTGAGACCCAGGGAGTTGGGCCCTCGACACGTTCAATAACATCATCTGTCTCAAGGTCTTGTAGCTCTTTCTCCACTAGCTTGCGGACATGGAATGGGATGCGCCTGTGAGGTTGAACTGACGGCTGGACTGACTGGTCAATGTGTAATTTCACTTGAAAGTCTTTCAGCTTTCCTATGCCTTGAAAGAGTTGAGGATATTTCTGCATAATAGTTTGGACAAAAGAGTGTGTTACGCTGTTTGCCAGTTTCACTAGGCCCAGAGATACTACACTACTGCAGCTAAGAAGAGTGTCTGCAGAACACTCCACTACATAGAAAGTGTCCGTGATGGATTTCCCTTCAGCCGTTAGTAATGCCTGAAATTTGCCACATAGGGGTAATGCAGTAGCTGAACCATAAGGATATATCTTCAGGTTAGTACAGTGCAAAGCAGGTTTGTTCTTTAGCTGGCTATAAGTGGCATGACTAATAACATTGACAGATGCCCCTGTATCTACCAGTGTCTCCACCGGATTGCCATGTATTAAGATGACTTGTTTGGGATTAGACATTGCATGCACATGCATGCAGACCCCTCAGTCACTGAGAATAAACAGGTGCTGCTGGGCTCATCAGCAGGGGACACTGACTGCACTGCCTGAACTTTCTGTGGCAAGGCTTGTTTAGCAGAGAGAGAAGACTGTGATTTTGATCTGCAGACTTTTGCAAAGTGATTTTGTTTCCCACAGTTATGACAAGTTACTCCCTTTGCTGGGCATGGTTTCTGATGAGGATAAGGACCTCCACAGTTGTAGCAGGCTGCAGCCTGTGTGTGAGGCACATGTGGCTTCTGAGTGAGCTTTGAAACAGAAGATGGCTGCTCTGGTATACAGTCTGTGTTCTCTATAAGTTTAGCTTGATTCTCTGCTGCATCATGAATACGTGCAATGTCCAGTAGCTTTGCTAAAGTCATGGTGGGATCTCTGAGTGCTTGTCTCCTTAATTTAGAGGACACACAACCTTGTATGATTTGCATCAGAATGTCCTTGTCTATATCAGCAAATTCACAGTAAGCTGCAAGTTGTCTTAAGCGGACATGATATTCATCAATGGTTTCTGTTGCTGACTGTTTTGACTGTCTAAACTTGAAAATTTCAAAAGCTGCATTTATGTATGGAGAGAAATGCTTAATTAGTGCTGCTTTGCTTAGCTCATAGTCACTGTCCTCCCCTGTATTGGGCAGAGTTGTGAAGATATCATAGACTTGCTCCCCTGCATAGTGCAATAACATGGCTTTCTTTCTTGCATTGTCAGTAATGTTCATTGCTTGCAGGAATATCTCAAAGCATTTCAGCCATTTATTCCAGCATGCTGCTAAGTTTGCTTGGGGCTGGTGCACATCAAATACAGCAAAGGAGGGTAAGCAGGCCATGGCTGGTGCTAGTAGTGCAGTCTTGTACACAAGTTTCTGTAGCAGTGAAATACCTTTAGCTGATGATTCTTAATCCTCGTCGCCAATTGTAGTGTTGTAGTGAGGATGCAGGTCTTCTGGAATAAGTCCACTATGAGATGGTTACTGTTATAGATCAGAACACTTTATTCCATGCTCCATCATGGCTCCCTGTCTAACAACTCCTCCCCCTAAGCTCAGCTCCTCCTCCATTACTACCTCACTGTTGCTAGGCAGACAAAGCAGAATACGTAAGCAGAACAGAACATACAGAACATACTTATAACAACATCACAGCAGACACTGCTTCTGCTCTCCAGCACTGCAGTCTTCTTTCCCTGGAAACACTGTGTGTCCTAGACTTCCTGTGCCCCCAGCTTCTACTTTCCCAGGTCACTCTATTATCTCTAGCTGGGAACTGGCTCCCCCTGATGGATTGGGATGATAGCAGGAAGCCTCCATATTCATATTCTAACATTGCAGCCGTACCTCCTGACATTACATGGGCATCAGTACACACAAAGTTGTCTGGTAGCTCCTGGGATTCGGGAAGTGGTTCAACAGCGGGAGAGACAGTAAAAGGACCTGAAAAGATATCCTGGGAGGGGGCAAGGGTGGGATGAGTCTGTTGGGAAGATTGGGCATGTTGGGAGGAAAGAGGGGCAGACTCTTGGGTATGAAGACAACTGCAGGTAGTGGCTGACCGGCTGCTGGAAAAGCAGCTGGAAGCATTATCCGTTAACCATTGTAACACCTGTTCCTGGTGCTTGGGCCTGGTCTGTGTTGTACTCTGCACCCTGCTTAACGCAGGTGTCATATCAGCAATTGTGATGAGCGCATGCTAATGTTTCTTGTCCAGTGGAAAGGATGGGATAGGATTTCACATAAGTCTGCCACCAATGGAAACTCATGGTGCAGAAACTGAGGGAGCTGACTTTGATGAACCCTTGGGTTTTGTAGATGGAACTCCATCAAAGGTCTCTGCTGCTCACACACCCTGCTCAACATACGGTATCTATGGTTTCAGCATGTGGTGACCTCGCAGAACAGCCGGTGCTTCAGGCAGATGTAGGCATTGTTGGTGTGTATTGAGGCTAGCACCAGGTACTGTAGACTTGCCAAAGTGGGAGCACAAGCGCCGCACTTTAACCAGTAGCTTGTGTAAATTGGGGTAAGTTGTTAGAAACCGTTGCACCAATAATTTGAAAACGTAGGCCATGTGTGGACCGTGTTTGAGTCTGGCAAGCTCCAGATCTGCTACCAGGTTCCGGCCATTATCACATACACCAACCTGCACCAGGGCCCAGGTGCAGTGGGCAAAAAACATTGCCATCTCATCCAGGATGGCATCCCTGACCTCGGAGGCAGTGTGCTGTCTGTTCCCCAAGCTGATGGGCTTCAGCACGGCCTGCTGACGTCTCCCCATGCCAGTGTTTCAGCGTTTTCCAGCGTGGGGTTGATTTAATGGCGGAGGAGGAGGGTGGTGTTTCAGCACTCCTGCCAGGAATATTGGGCGGGGAGACAAGGCAGGCCGCTACAGTTTGCGACCCGGTCCCAGCCTCAACTACATTCAGCCAGTGTGCCGCGATTGAGATGCAGCGTCCCTGGCCGCATGCACTTGTCCACGTGTCGGTGGTCAAGTGGAACTTTGTGCAACTTAGCGCAGAACTTAGGGCCTGCCTGATGTTACAGGACACGTGCTGGTGCAAGGCTCAACTCACCCTAAGGGCCAAAAACACTGCTGATGAAATTTGTTCAGTTCCAAAGGACTCTGTGTTTAGATTTGGCTCAGTCGCAGCTCCAGAACATGCCTTTGAAGGCAAGGTTTCCTTTAGTGGCTCCATCTCAGCAGGATGATGATGGTGAAGCTTGGTTAAATCTGGTGTTGGAAGGAAATGTGGTTTCTGATCTACATCTAAAGTACTGGAGCATGTTGTTTGGACAATTAACACCTGATCAGAACCCTGTAGAGGTAATGTAGAGTCCCATATTAGAGGACCATTACCGGTAGTTGTAGTTGCAGC